>NC_141391.1:1309156-1857322 GCF_034619465.1 Leptosomus discolor
CCTTTAATCTCCAAAAGCGTGCCAGCTCACACACTGGCCCTTGAAAATGCCAAATTCAAAGCAGTTAGTTTAACCTTCTTCCTAAAGAAAGCAGCCTAAATAAGTTCTACTCACCTGGAATGGTTACAAAAACGTATATAAGCAAAAAGCAAACAAATTGGCACAAGCTCATTGAAAGCAATTCTCTTTCTTCTAAAAGAATATCAAGTGTAAAAACTAATACAAGTACAAATGTGCTTTATAGGCACGCCATTATTTATACATATGCCATTACAAAAACATACTTGGCCTCAATATCAGCTTTCTCCCGCACTGCTTGAGCCATCTGCTCAGTCTCAAAATATTTCTTTTTGCCTTTAGCGAGATCTTTTACTGTCTCTTGCAATTCAGCTTGGATCCTTGTCAACTGGTCCACGCACTGAAAAAAAGCATTCAGGAAAGAAAACATCAATGGCTTTCTGCATCCAAATAATGCTGTTGTCATAATTTTACTACTCTTTATCACATTTTATATGGAACAACGCGGTCTCCAAGTCATTCCTGGTCAATTATTCATGCCTTTCTTTTAAAGCTGCTCAGAACATAAAACCGTATTTCTTTCTTTCCGCTGCTGTTTAACTATTCAAATTCAATGATAACTCGCAAATTAAACATAAAAGTTCTGAAAGCTTTGGATGAGGTAATCAGTTGAAATAATTGGAATAAAGCTGGAAAAAATCCAAAGGCAATCTACTGGAGGCAATGCAAAAAATGATTAATCTTTCCCTCTCTAAAATCTAAACTACAAGACAAAAGCTACTGTGAAACCACAACAACAGCGAGAACAATAAGATAAACGTTATTTTAAGAGCTCATTTCTAAAAACCTCTTTTGAGAGCTTTCCAACAAGCAGAGTTACAGCAGAAATCAGCGTCATTCCCACAGAAAACTTAGAGGCTGGAAACGCCTAGCGAGCTAGTCAAGGAGTAAACCCAATTCCATGCGGTTTCCATAGGAAAACGTCGTCTCCACGTGGCATAACCAGCCTTAGGACACCCATTTTAACGTCAAAAAAATAATAGTCAAAGGAATAGCAGGAAAATTCCCGTGCTGGGTTTGGGTGCGTGAGCGTCAGTCCGCCGCGGAGCAGCTGGAGGGTGCGGCGTTTCGGATGGGGGAGCAGAACCGGGTGACCAACGCGGGGCCGCCGCAGCTCCCGCCGAGCGGGCTGGGGGCGCCCCAGGGCTGGGCAGGGGACACGGCGGGGACAGCCGACCCCCCGACCAAGGGATATCCCAGCCCGTACGACGTCGTGCTCAGCAGGAAAAGCTGGGGAAGGAGGAGGAAGGGGGGATGGTCCGAGTCACGGGGTCTGTCCTCCCCAGTGACCACGACCGGTGACGGAGCCCCGCTGCCCTGGAGATGCCGATCACCTGAGCCCCTTGCTTTGCTTTCCCCGACAAACCGTCTCCATCTCAACCCGGAGGGTTTGGCACTTTTACCCTCCCGACGGCCTCCCCCACGCCGCCGGACGGGAGCGAGCGCGCGGCGGCGTGGGGCTGCGCTGCTGACCGCGCTTAACCCCCCAGCTACTGAAATGTTGAGCAATTCTCCAAACATCCTACCCAGCTCAAAAAAACCCCAAGTTCCTGGGAAAGGATCTGCGTTAAGCAGAAAGGATCTGCTTACAAAACGAATGTCATTACCAACGTCTAGAATTACACTATCTCGTGAAGATTTCCTTTTACCCAAACTAGCTCGAGTACATCTAAGAGCGATAGTCCAACGCATTTATATTTAATTATAGGTATTATAGACTTGATGTGGTCAACGATGGCTCCAGGCAACACTTGGAGGCAGAGCCTCAAGCTAGCTCAAGGAAACCACTTTGCTTTTCAATTTGCCATCCGTCCTTCCAAGACCAGACCCAAGGTCTCGCCTCTTTTCACATCATCATCACGTACCCAACCTCTCCCAGTCAAGGTGCCACACGTGGTCCTCTTACCGAACACCCCTCCTGAACACCTACGGCTTTTCATTACGCTAATTATTAATGCATGTAACCTCCTTCACAAGCATTGTAAGACTGACAAGGTGATGTAATCCAACCACGTTAACAGTAATTTCACAGCATTCAACGACGGTTAATACCCAGCCACCTGTAAAAAAGAAACTGCCTGTTTCAGTCACCAGCAATTGCTCATCTTCTCACCACACGATTCTGCTCTCTCTAAAAACGTCACGTTTCTTTCTGGCTATAAATTACATAAAAACGGTTGGACTTGATGATCTTAGAGGTCTTTTCTAACCTAATGATTCTAATTCCTCTAAGTTTTCATTAAAACCAGTATTTGATAGGTGCAGACCAATAAAGCAACGGGCTCTATAAGGCGAGCTTCGTGGTGTGCGGTTTGGGGAGAGAGGGAGGGCAGGACTGGGTTTTTTTGGAGACCTCTGAGTGTATGATAGAAAAATGAAAGGTAGAAAAATCTGTATATATCGGACAGCTGACAGAGACCTAAAATCACTTCAGAAGGACTGGGTTTTTCATCCATCTATCGGTGTTTTGATCCCTGAAGTCTCCTGCCGCCATCAAAAAACTGAAGTATCGAACAACCCCAGTTGTTAACACGATCACTTTAAAGGGGAAGATAACCTCGCTTTTGCATCTCTGCAGAATACAAAATGGTCAGGAGACTGGATGCCACGCAGGGGTTTGGGCTGGGCAGACACTGGCGGTATGTAAAGAGCTGAGGGGGACGGGTTCTTGTGGCACTGCCGCCACGCAGAGCCACTTCGTTCCGTCCGCCTTCCCCTCGCTGGCGCAGATGCACGCGAACGCCTGCAGCGGTGGCCACGTCATCTTTCCTAAAGACGCCTGATGATGCCCGCACACCGCAGCTCTCCGCCTCGTACGAAAGCCCACGTCACTTAGGGGATAAGCTCACATGGTCTCTGGGGAAAGCTAACGGCAGAGGGTGGGCTGCTGCCCTCCAGACAGCCTCCTCGTCCGCCTCCAAGAGCTGCTGAGGGAGGGCAGGGGATCAGTTGTTTCATGAGGTCAGATGTGGTCTACAGGAGACACGTTTATTACCCCTGCTCCAGAGGCACCTCGCGGTTGAGCGGTGTTTTTCAGCAAATTATGATGAGGTTTTCTGAAATGGTCCCAGTTTAGTATTAAAACAGGTCATAGAAATGAAGGTTCTATATGCTACCCAGTCGAGGAAGTGAAGGTTTAGAGAAACACCTGGAGAATAAAGACGACATCTCATCAAGAGCAACCCAACACCTACTGCAGCCTTGGAAGGAGGTGCTGCTTCTAACAGACACCCGGTTTTAGACGGGCATTCCAGCGGAACGTTCCAAGTATCTGACTGACTGAACTTCCATTTTGATAAGCTCTTGTCTGGACGGAGGTCAGCAGAATGTACTGTTTCTCTCTTTGCAAATCCAAAGGTGTCCTGGTTTGGGCTAAATCTGAATTCTGTTTTAGTGCTTTTAACTTTTCAGTTCATTCCCCTCCAACTGACGGCCCTGTCTGAACCAGCAGCACGTGTCCCCAGCCAGGGACTGCTCCCAGCAGTGCCAACCCCTGAGGGTCACAGCCAGCCCCAAGGGATGGGCTGCAGAGAGGCCCTGCCTGGGACTGGTTCTTGGAGCCACCAAGGTCACTGCTGAGGCTTGTGCCCGTGTTGGGCTGCGGGAGGGAAAAGGGTCCCCAGCCCGAAAAAGGCCGCCCCTGCAGGGAGGAGCCAACCGGCCAGGGGACCCAACCCTGACCCACCGAGTGTTCCACCCCACGGACGGCACGGTCAGTGCAAAGCTGAGGGGTCCCCAGGGTCAAGCTCTCTCCTTCGGTGGCGACACCTGAGGGGGGCTCTGTCTGTCCTTCTGTCGTCCATCCCGCCCCGTGCGTCCCTGAATCCAGGGCCTGAGCCCAGCTCCTGCCTCCCGTCCCTGTCTGCTGCCCAGTCCAGCCTGGGACTGCCCCAGTGCCAGCCCTGCAGTGTGGGGGGGACGGGTCGTCATCGGGGTGGGGGCAGTTGGGTTCGGTATTGGGGCTGTACCTATTTGTACATATTGTAGAGATTTCATTATTCCCTTATTCTTATTCTTGTCTTTTCTTTTATTGTTACTGCTCCATTAAAGCTGTTTCAGTTTCTTTTCCAAACCGTAAAGTCTCTCTCCCTTGTTCTCTCTCCTTTTCCCTTTTGGGAGGGCAGAGGGGTTCACAGAGAGCGTCTGTCACTCGTTAGTGGCCGGCCCAGCTTCAAACCCTGACAAAAAGAAAGGTGAGAGACTGCACTGCACAAAACAGTAAAATTTGCTGTGGAGGAAAACTAACAGCACCAGCTGTCAGAATACTTGGAACCAGGAGTACTGCCCTGACAGCGGCGGTAACTCGTTCTGCTCATTCAAAAGCGAAAACTTCCAGACACGTACGTTCGGTGCAGCAGTGACTTTTTGTAACCTACGCTCCCCCTTTGAAACAGGAGGCTTTCTCCTTGCTCCAGCAAAATCCGCAGAACACAAACACAAAACAACTAAACCAGGAAGAGCACTTAGCTCTGCCGAAATACACACTGGTGAGTTTTTAAGATGTGGCTGGCCGCCTTACGGAAGCAGAGGGAGCATCGCGTTTTGTGTGAACCGCATTCTGCATTAAGAGGCACGGCAGAGACCGCGTCAGACGTAAACGACGTTCAAATGCAACAACCAATTCAATGAAAGCCAGGCTCACTTTTTTTTCCTTGAACCACACTATTTTCTCTGCCTGGATTAGCAGATCAAGCGTAGCAGCTTTTGGAACACTCACTTGTGATACCGTTGCAGCAGGTGGCTGGATAACCTGCGTTCTACAGCTTGAAGATTGCCCCAGTCATTCCTTCCGCTTTAAGATACACCTCTTTTAAAAACCAGAACCTATTTCTAACAAAAACCCACTTGCAATTGCCACTGCCAAACCCAACTGCCACAGCACGATGTCAGATCTGCAGAGAGTTTTGGCCAACAGTGCATCACACTTCAGAAGACTCATTTACGAGCAATTTTAATGTCAGATAACGTAGCTCAGAATCCTGACCCCTCTCCAACAAGCTATTTACTTCTACAACCACCTGCATAGGAAGAGACTGAAAAGCACATACATGTTTTAGAAGTGCTACACCAAAAGATTTCTAATAACCGTTTTTTCTAAATAAAAACAAGAGTTTAAAGAACTTATTAAAGCGCAAATACCTTCTTCAACTGCTGTTCCTTAAAGCAGCGTACAGTCCTGGCTGGTTCAGAAATTAAGTTTTTATAGTTCTCACAGATATTGAGTCGGGACTGGGCAACTTGCATCGTGCCTTCCAGAAGTGATTTCCAAACTGAGTACATGCTCCTAAAATAAACACAGAAAGGTTGTGGGAAGGAGGAACGGGAGGCCAGGCATCACCCTGAAAACACGGGTTGGTTTACCTAACAGCAGCGTAATTCTTCAGAGGATTGCTTTCAAAAATAAAGCTAAAGCACAAACCTTCACGCTCTTCTAGCAGATACCTAACAGAAATTGTAACTGAAGTTTTACCAAAACTTCTTCCTCCTGCCTGTGTTTTGTGATTCAATTTTCTGGCAAGCATTGTCGGTTGAAAGTGTTGCTCCAATGGAACCGACCCACCGAGCCCAGGAGGCAAAGCCAGACCAGACACTGACCGTTTTTGATGAGATCATGGGTTCTGTGATTTTGGGCCCCCTGCAATCAAGCAAACAGGTACAGCCTGCTCATCGCTTTGGCCTCAGCTCCCTGCAGCTCCCTCATCACGTTCACGGGCCAAAGACAACCACCGGGGCCGTGTCACGAGTTTTGCAGGGCCCCAGTCACCGGCCACAAAAGCTCTGAAGTGCCCAAGTCAGAAGGAGAAAGAAAGGGGAGCGGGGAGAGCGGAGGAAGAAGGTGACAAGGTCTTCCCTGCAGCTGGCCGAAAGGCAAGATTGCTGGAGCTTGGAGAGCGCAAGCCCTTGGTGACAGGGAGGGGACAGCAGGTACTTGGAGACGGCTCTGGGCACCGTGGGTGTATCTGACGGCACAAAAGGCTGGTGAGGGGGGAGCAAACTGCAGGTAGGAGAGGTCTGTGTGTGATGGGAGGATTTTATGTGCAGTGAGGCTGATAATTCAGTTTATTTCTTCTTAGGCACACAAGCGGTGTGACAGTACTGGAAGCCCAAAACACAAACCTATCAACAATTTCTTCCCGTTTGAAATAAAACTTGTCAGAAGACAAAGGACACATTACAATAAAGTCTCTCAAAACTTTCCCAAAACGCTCAGGAGGTCCCGTTCAAAGGTCCACCTGCCATGTTAACGAAACTAAGTTTGCAAACAACGGTTTCTGGCTTTGCCTCCTCCTTGCTCTCCGATGTGACCTGCACGAAGAACGGCCTCCTAAAAAGGAATTCGCTGCTGTCTTTTCCTATGAAGCAATCCACATGCTTATTGCTCCAACCTGAAAGCTATTTGCTAAAATACATAGTCAGATACAAGCATCAAAACCCACACAGGGTGCGCAATTACAGTTGTGCCGTTTTGGTTTTCCAGCCTTCCCAAATTATTCAAGCAACAAACACCTCTTTAAGACTAATCTCAGAATTTCAGGGGAAAACAAAGCTTCATTTTTAACTGGCAATGCTCTACAACAAAGAAAAAAATCACTTTAAATACAGAAGAGCAGTGTTGCATTGTTAAGTAAAATAATTATACAAATTGAAATTATAAAGACAGCTATTCCGAGATATCCAACTGTTAAATTACCTATAATCACTCCGTTCATCAGCTTTCATTCCAAGCCAGTCCTTCTTTAAGTACTGGCTAGCCAGCTTCTGAATGCTCTGTTAAAAGAAGAGAAAAAAGAAGTCAAAAATTAGAGGTAACTAAAATAACGTTTTTGCTCTTGTATCAGACAAACGATAACCTGACATATAAAGGAGGAATCCATTTGTAGTATTAGCAAACTACCACAATGCAAGACTATTATTTTTACCCCTTTTTATATTTTTGTTTGACTTTCGTTTCTGTTGAGAACAACTAATGAGTTTCACATTAATATTTCAAACCAGAGGGACTCTAGCGGGGACCCACACACGCACACCTGGGCTCTGCAAGTACTTCTGCCTGCGACTAACCCCAGCGAGACCAACAACCCTGAAGACGTTTGAGCAGAGCGTGGCAGCAGCCGAGGCAGGAGCACTGCAAGTAAAACATCGCGATTTGTCACAGCTGTAAGAATCAAAACTTCTACTGAACTCCACGAGGACACGGGGCTCCCAGAAGCCATGAGATATCTGGTCATTTATGGGCGCAAACTGAAACGCCCGACTTGGATCATTCAAGGTCGCAGCGCTATCAGCGAAGCGAAGAAGCTCTATTGCTCAGAAGGTCACAACAGACTAGAGACTGAAAAATGCAGTTCATTTTTAATTATTAATGCTAATTATGCTCTTTAGGCTCTGCGTTTCGCTCTGCACGGTCCCAGAAAATCAATAACGACGTTTTCATATTCCGGCTCAGACAGCAGCAAAACTGAATTTATAAACGGGACGAGGGAGGGGGAGGCGCTGCCGCAGCCGTCCCTCCTTCGCCCTGCAATCTCATTTAACAGCCCGTATCGCTCAGGAACTGAGCACCCCCAAACGGACAGGAGGACCAGTGTTATCCCGCTCGCCAAGCTGGACACCGGCCTCAGGAACACTGAGCAGCGCTCCTGCTTCTTCAGCAGAACCACCCTCCAGCTTTTGTACAAGTGCCTGTTTAGCAAACAAGTGGGAAACCCGGGTTGAAATGCCCTTTCCCGCCAAGACAAACCAACCCCACAGATGCTTTCCCGAAGAGCGCATCCTGGGGAAAAGCCCGGGATGAGGTAGCTTCGCATCCGACCCGCTCAGCGAGAGGCACCTTCACCTTGGCCACGCTGTACTGAAGATGTTACCACCTGCCAGGCCAGCCTTTCAGTTCTCGGAGAGAAAAACATCAGAAGTATCTCAAAAAGCACAACTATTCTGGTCTTACCAGCCCATTCCATGCTAAAATTTATTACCGAGCTTACCTTCTGATTGACACATTCACAGGGAAAAATGTTAATTGTTGCTAATGCATTAGTGGAAAACTTAAGCTCCCCCATATTAAATACATCTATTTCACCTTAGAGCCAGCTCCAACTGCTCCCACCCCATCTGCTGAGCCGGGTACCAGTTTGCGGTGCTGACAGCTGGGTTTACACCGTCAGTCCCGGTGAAGGCAATTTCTTAACACGAAACTCGTTAACGTGTGTCCCACTGCGCTGTTATTTCCCGTTCGGAGCCTCCACATCTTCCTGAGTTACCTTCCCTGATTTCCATCGCACTTGTTGCTCAGCTAAGGGTCATTTTCAAACTCCACGTGGATACCTCATTGCAGAACACGAAATACATGAACACACCTGTTCACGCACACAGCCAGCGATTCTTTTCACAGGTCAAGTCATGCCCCTAACTCTAAATCCTTGTATTTCCTTCCCTATTTTTAAAAGATGCACAAACTGTTAAAAACCCCAGACAAAAGGAAAAAATCAGTTTTCCTTTAACTCCGGCAGAGCATTTTGTGACGAGATTTGGAGCGTTAGTCGGTGCCCCCACCATGTTTTCACCCCTTCCGCATCAGACTCCACCTACGAGATCTGCCCCAAGATGCTGAGCAAACGTCCATAAACACGAAGTAACCACAAAAAAACCTCCCTGGCAGTTGAGGACAAGCTATGCCAAAATTAAAGGCGCAAAAAAGTCACAACAGGGACAAAAAAAAGCCCTTTTTGCACACAGAAACCCTACAGCTGGTGTCAGCAAGTCATCTATAAAACTAGCACGACTAAATGAGCTTAACCATTCCTTTCCAAACGGAACGAGCTCGCCACTGAACTCAATGAAACACCACAGAGGGGGCTCCAGCTGCACGTCGAAGGTGTCTGATCATTCAGGATTCTTTCCTGCCAAGTGATAAACCAAGCGCTGGCGTTTCACACAGAGCCGCTGGAGGCGAACGGATGGGTTTTAATCAGACCAGCACAGTAGGTTTGTGTTCTCTGAACCTAGCTCTTCTGGATGAGATCCCCCTTGTTCTGTTCTCAGTCACCCTCCTTGTTGTGCTGTACCGAAACAAAGAATACCACTGTTGGGCTCAAGGGGGGAAGCCAACTGATGGTTTAACCTCTGGCATCGCCCCAGTTCGCCCACAGCCTCGGAGCGTGCTCGTTCTTCCTCAAAGGGGCACACCAAGCTCCTTTAACGGGCTTGAGATAATGATATCTAAACGTAAGAATGAGTCTGAAGAGAGGCAAGAACAGGAGTCCATGCTGAGTGCCCTCCTCATTTCAACGTCGTTTGATGACACACCTCCTCGGTATTTGTTTAAAGGTACCTTCAGAGATGGGGACACAGCTTCACCGAGTAAAGCCGCTATCAAAAATCACAACGTACATCCCCAGCCAAAGCTGAGGGGAATCCATAAAACCTCTCCTTCCTCTCAGCCTTGTTGGGCTACAGACAGTTGGAACGTCACGACGCAAAATCCTGTCCAGGAGAAGCCACCCTGCGAGGCCAGCGTAGCTCCAGCCCCCGCCGCTGCGTGTCCCAGGGCGCTGGGCACCTCCACGTACCGTGCAGAGCCACGGGCCTGCCTTCAAAACCTTCGATAGCTGAAGAAACGCTACGAGAGTTTTTAGTATAAATACGTAAAACCGTAGCTCACCAGAACCACAAAACCAGCCTGCTGTCTGATGGCTGTGAAACGAGAAGGGGTTTTGAGCTAATTTTTCCACTTCACTCTAAGGTGCATATCATTGAATTTGAAAAAAAGTTCAATTAATTATTTTTCAATGGTAATAACGATCGATTTCTTTTAAAGTACGCTATTTTTAATCAACAATTATTGACGTGAAAGGTCAAAAATGTCTGAAATCCCCTGCCAAGCACCACGCAACCTCTGCTCCCCCTTTGTCAAAAGAAACTTATTTGGTAACTCCGCTCGCGTCCGTTATTAACCCATCAAGTTGGATTTAGAAAGAGCAAATCCAAAACAGTGCAAACAGACGGGCTGTCACATAAACCCAATTTTAACTCGTCTGAAGAAGACACATATCCTTCCTCCACGTCTTGGGTCTCCCTTCCTTCCCCCCCCCCCCCCATCAAAACGCACGCTGCATCGCTACGCTGCGCACACGGTAACGTGACACACGCCTGGGTACCTCGACTGCTTGCGAATCTGCCTACCAGACGGGTGGATGGGACATAAAATTGTGTCAATCAATCGTCCAAGGAGTCAACACCAAGAAATGAAAATCTGCTGAACGGGAAGGCCATGAAAACACCAGCACAGTTCCATGTATGCTCAAATCCGGCTTCCCCGGTGCTGCAGCTCCTGTTTGCCGTTCCCTATTACCAGATCTTACCTCAAATGTATTTATTGGTATTTTACAGTAAGTCCAGATGTGACAGATATGGGGGGAGGGGAAAAAAAATTTTGCTATAATGCTAACAAAAAGTAAGTAATTACCAACAGAAAAGGAAAGAGAAAGATGTCACAAATTAAAAGATCACTGATAGAAAAATAGGCAGCTTTTAAAAAGACAGAGTAATGACACTTTTCAAAGCAGTCTGAAGATCTTCATCTGTATTAACTGAGAGGTGTGATGACAGCCAGGTCCCCTAAAACCTATTATTGATTGAGGAAAGCAAGGCAGACACCAGCTGATGTAACAGTGGGTTTTTGGAAGTATCTATCAACCAGTCACATTTAGTGCTCGTCTTCAGTTCGGGGGTTTCATTGTCTTGCATCATTTTGATCATTTCTCTTCACCAGAGCAGAATCCACCAACCAACCCCTTATAACTTTCCTTTCTACAGTCAAATCTACGCTCTGCTATCACTGTTGTGTTAAAAAGGAACCTGGATTTGAGAAGGACGGAGAAATACCGTCCTCTGAGCAACCCCCGCTATTCAGCCACCCAAGGAACTCCAACGCAGGCTGTAAGCAAACGGCCCAAACGCTCCTCCGAGTGGGGAAAAGCAAAGGGCTGGGAGAGAAAGCCCGGCCCGAAGGCAAGGCCTCAGGCAACGCGCCAACGTGAGGCTGGCAGACGAGGAGGCCGCGGCCAGCGCTGCGGTAACAAACCCCTGAACCTACGGGGCCGCGCTGGGACCCCGAAGCAGCCGGTGACGGAGAAGATGGTTAGAGCAGGAGAAAGGGGGACAGGCCCCACCTGCGGCTGATGTCCCGGGCGTGCAATATTCGTTACCTACTGCGTGACGGCCGTTTGCTAAGGCGAAGAGCAACTCCTCGAGCACCGATCCCCGCCGAGTGACAGCAAATAACGCTCCACCCGCCCCCCAAACCCCCCTGCTTGCCTGGCCCTCGAGGTCGCTGCCCGTGAGCCGCGGCAGCAGCTCTGACATCGTTCCGGCTGCTAAGGGGCACTCGGGGGTTTGCTGAGGGCTCTCCTGGCAGGCGAACGCTCCACAGGGGAGAGGGTTTCAGCGTCTCTCTTTACTTGACTTCTTCTCGGGAAGGGGAGAGGTTCCTCCCAATCCAACGGGCTTCTCAGAAGTCTGGAAGCCAGTCGTACTATTCAACACCCGCAAACTAAGGCGCTCCAACAGCACGTGGGTTTAGTGTGTATAAATTCTTACGATCAGCCCCATCCCTTGCTTATGCGCAAAAGAACTTTGTTTTGGTTTATTTTTAAATGAAGGAAAAAAAAAAAGTTCAGTAATGCTGGACCATTATTATTACTGTGAGTTGCATGTAAGAGGGAAAATTCTATTTTATTTCAGTACTGCTGGTTCTTCAAAAAAAATTGAGAATTACATTAAGACTTTCTTGTTGTAAAAACAGAAGTTTGACTGATACCAGATATTTTTTAAATCACATTTTCAGTTGTAGGAGAGTAAGACCAGCTGAGAACGAAGAGAAACTGCCGGATACAGAGAATCCTCCAAAAAGAGCAGGGAACGCCCCCCCCAGACAACTGAGCTAACTGAAATTTCTACATTTTGAAGAACGCTTCTACTACAAAAAAGAAAACAAAAAAAAATCAGATTCATCCAAAAAAAGACATTCCAGATGCTCCTGCCTCCCCGACGCTCTCAGATCCTTCTCTTAAATCAGGAAGGTTTTAGACGACAATAAGCCTGACTCGCTGAAACAGTGGGATAGAGAGTCCCAAAAACGCAGCTGACCGCTTTATCAATCACGCAGATGGTTTTGCCACAAGCTTAAAGAGTAACTTGGAACGTATTTTACGCTGTTGCCAATCTCTCCAAAACGTCTGGTCAGGGAGAAGGGAGCGTGTCGGAGCAGAAAACGCAGCGCAGCCTGCGCGGCGAGGACTGCAGCTCCTGCCTACAGAAGAACAATTTAGTCTCGGTATTAAATTCCGAGGCAGTTATTAAGCGTTGGCAGCGATTATTTAAAATGGCATTTTATTTACTAGATTCAATAAAACCTGTAACGATTGAATGCGAATGAACTCCGTTCAGCAGGGACGCAAGTCAGGGCCTCCACGCAGGGTACGACTTGGGCCAATTTACATGATCAGCTGACGACCAAACCGCTGTCAGACACAATTATTTTGCCCGGAGCTTACCCAGGGCCCCCGGCAACGAGGCCGTGACTGAAGCGCTGCGGCAGCACCAACAAAAATGAAAACAAACCACATAAGAGGCAGCACACGGACTTCTACAGCGCATCCAACGGCGTTCCAAAAGGCGCAGATCAGAACTGCGCCGGGGCTGCTTCCCTGCGCCGCCTTCACCGCGGTTGAACGATGGATCAAGGGGGGTTCGTGGGCCTGCAGCATCGACTGCAAAGCTCCCCAGGAACACTACGAAAGGCTGGTTCTCTCACGGAAAGCTGCATCCCTAACCGTGTTGCTTCTCCTTCCTGGAGGTGGGGTATCCCCTCCTACCATTAGACGATTCCAGTTGCAGAAAACACGGAGTTTCAGTCTTTAATTGGCAATTTCTTTCCAAGCTGCTTCATTTCGCCCTTTTTTTTTATATATATATTTGAAGCATGCCAAGAAGGCAAAGGAAAACAAAAGGGAAAGCTGAAAAACTGATGTACAGCAGTTAAATACCACCTAGGGCACGCTTGCAATCAGGTTTAGCAAAGGAAACGTCAAGTCTCTTCTCTGTCACGGGTTTTGTTCATTTGTGAAGGTAGAGGTAACAGTTAACACCGCTACTTCACCAGAAGCGTGTTAATTCTTTCCAAAACATCTCGCTCCTGGAGTTTATATCACTTTCTATATTCAGTCCTTGAAAGGGATAAAAAAACCCAAAACAAACCCCCAAGAATTGCTTATTCCACTGCTAGAAGGCGGATCTGGGAGATGCTGCAGAAAGGAAAGGCAAAAGGCCACCTAGCTGACAGTCCCCCCGTTCAAGGAGGAATGATTCTACACCAGTGACAACCATTCAGGGAAGATGGTGGAGTCTTATCCCAATCCCAACTGGTTTTACCCTGATGTGCCTCATAACACTTACTGCAATTTGCAGCGTGTTACACAGCAGATAAATCAAAAAAATTACAACAGTCCTTTTAGCGTTTCAAGACTTCCTCAACACTTCCCAGAGTAAATATGTGCCTCTTCACACAAACTTTGCAGTCTTAATTTCTAACCTGCTTGTTTTCTTCGCCCTTGATTTTCACTGCTCTCCTCTGGTCTGTCTCCAGCTGCTCCAAATCTTCCTTGAAACGTCGCAGCCAACCCTCAGAAGACAGCACGCCGATTTTTCAAGCCGGTTTCGAGCTTCAACGCTGTTGGCAGACCTACCTGCTGCCCATCCCGAGTCAAGCTCAGGAAATTTAACAAGCACACGTTCTGCTCCCTCCTCCAGGCTACTAATGACAACGCCGACTACTACCGGGTTAATGACAGGCCCCAAGAAACCTCATTCATTTTAACAAAGAACTATTTGACATCTCCATGATTTTCCAAACGTTTTTCATCGTGGTTTTGTCACTTTCCCCAGACCACGCTTCCCTAGCACTCATTTTAGGCCACCACATGAAAGAATCAATAATCTCCACCTTCTCTATCTACAGACCTGTTACCCTGTAACAGCAAAAAAAGAAGTAAAAAAATTACACCGAAGCGGGGTTAGGAGGCTGTTCTTAACACTTCTATTTGTTGCTGCAATGCTTTTCTAGGAATTTAAACTAACATGAATGATAAATAACTTAATTCTTCCTCCCTCAGCACTCCCTTTAAGAAAAAAAAGGCACTCAGTTTGCCCCTTTTTTCAAAGGTTTCCAAGGTTTTCAAAGACAACACTCACAGCTCTACGATGGGAAATGAGCGGAGGCTAAATCCCCCGCAGCCCAGCTGACCGGACCTAGAGCCAGTTCAGATCTAGGCATCGGCATCCTCTCACCTATTACGCTCCTGCTCTTTCATCGGGCCAAGACAGATACACAACCCGGGGATTAACAGAAGCCAACCTACCCACAGCGCTCTACTTCACTCGGCAAAAAATAAACGTTGGAAGTTTCTTCATCTGCCTAGCTCCGTTATTGAGAGTATCCTGACAGATTAGTTCCAGAAATTTCAGGTAATAAACCCATACTTTACTAAGCTTCAAACGGTTTGCTTTTGCTCCAAGTTCTCCCGTCTTTGGCTTCCCAATTTTAGGGACCCAAAAACATAACTGTCGTCTTTATGATGTGGCACCATGTCCATAACGCAATTGCAGATCCTTCCAACTCTGAGCAAGTTACAAACCAGAATAACACCAGTGACAACCACCCAGCTAAGTACTCATCTCTATAAATCATGTTCACTTTCTAAATCATATATTTTTTAATTGCTAAACTAGAGATACGTTGCCATTCAGAAACATTCCAGGTTATTTTTAAAGCCTGCTGCTAAATTACTCCTAAAAAAACGTCTCTGTTGATGCAAAACTGCCTTGCTGCACAGTCCAGTGAGTACTTCAACAGGTTTTCTCTTCTGAACTCACTGCAGGGTTGCCTGACTGCTACTGAGAGCCAGCTTCAAGATCAGGGACTCTCTTCTCACAGACACAGTAATTTTTAGCTCCGCAACCCATGAGGAGGCACGATACTGCCAAGCAAACAGGCACCCACCATCTCTCCGAGACACCAACAGAAACAGAGCAGGCTGAGCAAAATTACCCCCCAGCCTTTGAGCCTGACATGTGGGAAACTGCCACCAATTTGGTTTTAGTCTTCGAAACAGAACTAGTTTGTGTTTACACCATATGCAGTTGCTCTTCCCTGTTCTCGCAGGAACTTTTTCTAGATTGTGAAGCTGTTCTTCATAAGCCCAAATGCAGAGTCCTTTTTCACAGCCAGCTTGCTTAAAGTCCCCATGAGACGGCTACGAAACCTCAGGAGAGGGCAGAGCCTTAGATCAGATGAAAAGAATTCAGAAGGTTCCCGCCGCACCACTCTTCTGTGTGGCTGAAGGCAGATTAGCAGCTCTGGAGAAGAAATTGAACCTCTTCTGGAGCAAGTCCCCACTCCCAACAGACGAACCAAAGCCCTGTGCAGCGTTACTGAACCGGGTACCATCGCTTTACGTCGTCTCTTATACAGCAGACCTCTCTTCCATCGTACTGCACTACACAATGCAATTTTTGGCTGAGTTCGTTCTGTGCTTTTAGGTAAACTTTTTTGCAGCTTCAGACCTCGACTAGCACATCTAGACGCTGAGAACAGAGCCTCTGAAATCCATTTAGCATTCCATGAACCCTCAGCGTAGAGAACGACTGCTGAGCTTTCGGCAGACGAAGGTGCTTTCTGTCAGCAAGTGAAAGGTGCCAAGCTGCCACAGAAAGGTCTGCAGAACCCTGCATCTGTAGATGGAAGGTACGTTACCTTCAGGCCCCCCAAAGCCGAGGTATGAAGTGCCAGCACCACAATTTAACTGACCCCTGACAGAGGGGGAGAGTGCAGATTCTTCCAACCCCCCCTCCTCAACCAGTGCTTGAGGGAAACACACCAAGATCACAGAACCACAGAAGGGTTTGGGTTGAAGGGACCTTAAAGACCATCTTGTCCAACCCCCCTGCCCTGGGCAGGGACACCTCCCACCAGACCAGGTTGCTCCCAGCCCCATCCAGCCTGGCCTTGAGCCCTGCCAGGGAGGGGGCAGCCACGGCTGCTCTGGGCAACCTGGGCCAGTGCCTCAGCACCCTCACAGGGGAGAATTTCTTCTAATATCTCATCTCAATCTTCCCTTTCACTTTGAAACCATTACCCCTCATCCCATCCCCACACCCCCTGATCAAGTCCCTCCCCACCTCTCCTGTAGCCCCCTTTCAGCACTGGAAGGCCACCAGAAGGTCTCCCTGGAGCCTTCCCTTCTCCAGGCTGAACAGATGCCGGCAGAGAAAACGCTGCTCACAGCCAGCCTTGGCGGACGCTGCAACTCCTGCAGCCACCCAAACCTGCTTAAATTATTCAGGATCTTCTCAAGGCTCCAGAATAGCTGGGAATCAAGAGGGCACAAAACACTGTTTGTAAAGATCCCCTCACTCTAAGTTTTGAGGTGCAGACCATATAAAACTGGTATTAAAAGCCTGAAGAGAACGAAGTCACAGCTAAACAGCTGGTTTTCTCCGTTTACAGGTCTGATAGCCAGCGGTAATTCAAAATAAAGTTTCTCGGGACACAGCACCTTCAGCTATGCAAAATAGAATCCAAATACCACATGTAAAAATGACAGTAAAGAAGCAGTTGTATCATTCGCTCAAGACAGGAACTACTTTCACGCTTACTGGGCCCACCAGTCCCCTCTGCTCTCTGTGAAACAAGTGCCACATCCTTCCTCTGCCTCAAGGCGTTTGCACAAACCGTATCTGAGCAAGCACTGCCTATGAAGGCAAGGGGAGAGATCTGTATCGCTTCCTCACCATCATTTTCTGCTCTTCAAGGGATACAAGCCACAAGCACCTCTTTAACACGACGGTGAGGCCACTTGACACGGGGCTTGAACTGGCGCTGCTGTCAGGTAAAGGTATTTTTCCTCTCTGCACAACTGACTTTGAACTGCTGAGAAATATCACTTGTACAAATCTGACTCGATGGACTCCTGAAACGCTGACCGCCTCTTTCCCCCACCCCCCAAGTGGGAGCTCTGTGCTGGTGGAGTGAAAGACAGACAAGGATCATGATCTGGTGTTGTAGGAAAAAAATCAAAGCACCGGTTAGGACCCTCCCGCTCCCCCAGAAAAGCAACAGCTTCTCAAATTCTCACCTTCCCCACAATTATCTCCACAAGTTCTGTTTTGCCCAGTGAGAACATAACCTGGAACTTCCCACTGTTGTAACGTGTGAGGATTTAGTGTACTGTTAAATCCAAATTTCCCCTAATTCAGATCCTGGGTGCCTGACGAAGTATGGCAGCAATTTCATTTTCTACAGTATTTTCAGCTGGGCAAGAGTGTGACAACTACTCCTCTACAAAACAGAAGAATCAGGACGTGATCTTATAGGCAAAGACTGAACTAGGGATTACCAGCCAACAGTAACTAGCTCACCTGCCTGATGGAAGAATTCGAGAGAGAAAACCCTTACGACCCTCTCAGCGCCCCAGCTCTGACAGCGGTGACCTGCACCGCTGAGCAGCCCCGCAGGAGCGCGCTCAACACCACCACCGGCGCCTGCTGCCGACTCAAGACGTTTGTTCAAGAAAGTAGCAAAAAGGTGAAGATGCTAATTTGCCCACCCCCAGATCTGGTAACCCATTCACACAGCTGTCCTGCCCTCGTAACTTCAACCTGTCACGGTCAACGCTTGTCGTTTTTTCCTTCTAAAAAACAGAAATGCTTTCTTTATCCCTCCCAAAGAAAAAGAAAAGATAAAGAAGAAAGAGACGTATTTATAACCTAACCAAACCCTTTTTGGGGGAGATTGGTCAAGTAACTTTGCCAGCTGACCCTGATCTAAGCCTGGTTTTGTAAAGGAACCTGAAAATCAACACTTTTGCTTTCAAAACAGTGCTTGGTGCTTGATGGCAGAGAAGTGGCTGAAAGCACGACACGCACCTTCTCACACTGCAAGTTCAGATGTGTTGTTTGAAGCAACTTAATGGTTGAGTCAATTCTCTAGCGATTTTCTGGGAGATAAAAGAATGCCCAATTCATGCAGATGTGCAGAAAGATTCAGCAAAAGATAAATGCACAAGAATAAAACGACTGGGACATGGGATGGGACACTAGAAACAGAGCAAGTAAGTCCCAGCACAACGTAACGTTACAGAACATATACATTTTCTCACATAATTACATTAAAGTGCAGAAAGATACAGAAAGCAAGTGTAAAACTGAAAACACAGACTGGAAATTATCTGAAAATAGGACGATAAAATTACATACCAGGTGACTCATCCACAAAGACAGATTAAGCAACAATAGACTCTTCAAAATTAGAGATTTACAGAGACTGTAGGAAAGGGGATTTTAAGCAAACTTGAGAAACACCTATGACATCAAAAGCAGTATGTTAGTTGGGGAAGTTCCGTTCAGGCAAATTCCACTGACCAATTTCACTTCCACTTGACCACAAGGTTATCAAACACACGTAGCTGAATTTTAACACGGCGAAACACAGTTTCAGGACAGAATTAAATACATGGTAAGTTCAAACCAAAAGCAGCTTTAAGAGCCTGCAAGCGCAGCATCACAGAAAGATGAAAATATTCTAATAACTGCAGCCGCTGTTTGAGACAGTAAACCGCAGAATTACGAACTACACAGGGTTAAGAACTTTACCTAAATTGAATGTGTTAATCTTCAGTTTATTGAAAGAAAACAGACATATATATGGAAAGAGCATACGCTTAAGAACAACAGTTTAAGAGACTGGGGCCAGGAGACAGAGGGCGTGACAGTATCTGTTCCAACTAAATCCTGGCGCTATGAAATACAGCCGAAACCCCCCAACGAATCAGCAGCTACGAATTACAGAAAGCAAAGGCACAGCAGCAGGCAAGTTACCCGATACACTTGTTAAAAAACCCCCTCACAACCACCAGCCTGTCAGAGCAGGGTAGACACAAGTCAGGCGTGACAGCGCCTTTCAGCGTCAGCCAAAACGCATTCAGAACTGTGCTTGAGAACACTTCTGATCCAGTAGCTCCCACTGAGGCAAGTTCGTAGGAATGGGCAGCTAGAAAACCCCAAGTACAGCGCCAGAGGAAGATGCAAAAATGTATATTGGGATAAAGGCAAACCGGGGTGTTTATTAAGGTCAATAAGAAGGATGAAAACCGCAGATAACCTCAGCAAGGATCACACAGCGATATTTCTACGAACACCGGAGCGTAACGATGCCCAGAAGAGTTCCCTGGCTTATCGACAGCACCCCAGCCACCAGCCGGGTTCGTAAAGCTGCACAACCCGCCTCTGAAAGGTGATTGTCTAAAAAACTGCCGGGACATAAACCCAGCCCGGCCCAGCCGACGCCGTCTCCGGGCTCAAGGCACTTTGAGCCCCCAGGCCAGGCCGACTCGCTCGCGCCACTGTCCCCCGACAACAGGCGTTCAGCTGAGTTTGGGCTGCTTCGGCAAGAGGTGAGGTTGCAAAGAAACTACGAACACAGAGGAATACGCCAGTTGTTTACCAGTTGGGAGGCAGGAGTACAGACTGGGCGCCCCCCACCCTACCTCAAGTTTGTCTAGTTTAAGGTAAGGAACCTACCGAACCCCCCCGTGTACACCCAAACCAGCCCGTGTGTAACCTCAACGTAGGGGTTTGCTTTAAAGTGACTTTGAGCTAGTTCAAAAAGCGGGGAGACATGAGAAGAGACCTCGTTTCAGCGACAGATGCTCCTGACAGTTGTATTTAAGACCAGCAAGGCAGCCACACAGCCTGGGACTATAAACCTACAGTGTTTTTAAACTTACAGTGTTCGTATTATGAATAAACCATAAATACGTGTAGGTTTTTTTTAATTAACGCCACCCAGAAGAATTCCATTTTGAATATTTAGTATTTTGAAGAAGCGTAACTGGCAATCCTAGTGTTTAACGTCAGGGCTAGATTAGCATCGTAAGGTGCACCAGAAGGTAAGGAACTGCAAAAAAATTCTGGCAGCTCTTCCTTCCAAGTTATTGAGCTCTTAACCGGTGAATCTGAACGCTCACCTCTAATAGAGTCTTTATGTTATTGCACTAGAAACCGACCACAAAACATTACTTCTTTCCACTCCCCACCTGCGGAGGAATACGCCCTGCCTTCACGGTCTTCTGTGCCATAAAAAACCTCCCTGAATTTGGTTTATCCCCCGAAGTGCCACCACCAGCCCTTTCTGCAGCGCCTCGGCGTTACTCAGCAAAGTGGCTTCGCAGCCGCCCGGGTCGGAATTTCCTCTTCTGTGGGAACTTCTGAGCTGAAGGGCCCTGTGCCCACAGAGCACCGACACCGCTCCATGTTTTATGGAGCACAAAGATCTTTTTTTTTCCCCATCCTGAACCAGCCGGCTATGAAATTTGTTGTGTGTCACGTAATACTTATCCACCAGTTTATAACAACCAACATTTTACTGTTCTGGAGTTCGTCACACTATAACGTCAAAATTAATGTTGCATTTGATAATTAGTTTCTGAACTTGTTGTATCTTCAGAAGATGGAACTTGCAATTAGGCAACTTTTTATATTCCAATGTTATACGTCTGTTTTTGTCACTCATTTAAATGTGTACATCATACTGTGGGGGGAAACCACGGAAATCCGCCTGCAAACACACTGCCATATTTTTAATGAATTGGGTATGGTTTGGTGTATTTTGGTACTTGGTATGCCCGGCAGATTTACACGAGCCAATTTTGCTCTGGAAATCATCACTGTTCATAGTTTTCTGGGCGGGTTTTTTTACTAATATTTCTTGTCCTTTCTCTTTCAAGTATTGTTTTTAAACAGCCAACCCTGAACGTCTACCTTTAGCACCGCTGAAATATTACACGATATGATAATAATAATAATAATAATAATAATAATAATAATAATAATAATAATAATAACGAAGAAAAAGATGCTGCACAGCCAGTGTGTTTCCACAGCTCCATAGGTACTGACCCACGTCGTTTGGGGCTAACTGTGCAAAGCAACTTTTCCTCAACTCCCTCAGAAAAGACCTACTTGCACGGACGACACTTCCCCTAATTCTACCTTCACGTGTTGTGTTACTGGTGCCCCCATTCCACCACAGCACCCCACTGCCTCAACCTGCCCCGCAGCCACCACGAACATTCACCCAGTCTTCTCCAAGAAACTTGTATTGTCTGTAACAGCATCCTCGATGCCAGATCGCTTTTAGGTTTCGGGAGTGTTTCACATGCTCTTGTTGGAAAAGAGTACCCCAATAAGGACAAATCACAGTGTTGATTATGAAATACAGACCTTAAAGATGAACACTTACACCGTTTGTATGATAAACTTCGATGACGTGAGGAGGCACAAGCCTACCCAGCGCAGCAGCCACAGGGCAGTCATTTCCACGTCTTGCTCGGCACCATCTTCCCTTCCTCCGCCTCTCCAGCTTATTTTCTTCTGACTAACACAACGGCCGAGGCGGAGGAAAGGTTTGCCGCTCCTTGTCTAGTTATGCACAGATCAGTAAAATACTTAATTGTACACCACAGTAGGCTGCTTCAGCCAGTAAATTTAATCTCTAGACCGACAGTTTTGGTTTGTTTTGAACAAATAAGTATGTCCTAAAAGTACCGTTATCAATTTTAAGAGTAGAAGACGAAGAAACGCAAATTTTTAAAAACAAATGAAGATGATTCACCTCGACTGGTCAACTCTCTCAGCTGAACAAACCACCCAAATGCTCTCTGGAAATCAGAAGGAAAAGCGTGCCTGCTTACAGCTGCAAACAAGTCTTGGCATCGCGATCCAGCTACGGAAACCAAAGATTTAGACCTCCTAAGTAAAACAACTGGATTAACCAGCCAGCGTGAGGAGGAGCTAAGTGTGAGTCCAGGTGTATCTAACGGTATTTTCAACATACGAGGTCAGCAGACACCGAAGCGACTCCCTTCTGTTCAGTGAAGTTGGAACTGACCCACGAGCAGGGACTGATGGGCTACGGCTCAATAATTTCAGCAGAGGTGATGTGTTGTGGTGGAGCAACGGAAGAACACGCACATTCTGGGTGAGGGGCATGCCATCTAAGCGGTTCTTCAGAAGAATCTGCATTCCTGGAGGGACATAAAAACTGACGTGACGGTGTCCCGCAGGGAAAGACAGAAGAAACGAAGAAGCTCGAGAAACATAATTTCAGGAGAAGTGTGGCCAAGATGGTTCTTTTCCAGTTTCTGACTGGCTTGCTCATGACAGATGATCTGCAAGCTGATGCAAGATGATAACTGGATTAATGGGCCTTTAAGAATGAAAAAAAATCTCACCTTCTTCCACAGGCAAGAGATTATGGAAGATATACCCAACAAGAATAAAAGACAAGTATTCTTTCCTTCCCGTAACTCCAAATTTCTGCCTTTATAACGCATCAGATGGAGCAACACACCACTGACGACTTGGGACACCTCGAATTTTTGCAATATCTCTTTTTCAAGACCACCAGAAGTTTCTTCAATCTTTCAGCTGAGTCAAAATGAAAAAGTGACATTCTCGCGAATCTTTAACCCATGCTCTGGTACTCCAGTTAACGTCTGAGCCACTACCAGCACATTTATTTCTAGCAGACTCTTTACTGGGGAGCGGTGTGACAGCACAAGGGTTAATGGTTTCAAACTGAAAAAGGGGAGATTTAGATGAGAGTTTAGGAAGAAATTCTCCCCTGTGAGGGTGGTGAGACCCTGGCCCAGGCTGCCCAGAGCAGCCGTGGCTGCCCCCTCCCTGGCAGGTCTCAAGGCCAGGCTGGATGGGGCTGGGAGCGACCTGGTCTGGTGGGAGGTGTCCCTGCCCAGGGCAGGGGGTGGGAACTGGATGGTCTTTAAGGTCCCTTCCAAGCCAAACCCTTCTGTGATTGCTACATCACGTACTTGACACTGCAGTGCATGAAATACTAGGTGTCAATGCAACATTCAAGTTCAAATGATGAGAAATTAACTGTTTGCCTGAAATTGCCAACATTCATACCCCAAGATGACAGAGTCGAGCCAAGATTTCCCAACACTAAACGCAAAATGGAATTTTACTCTCCTGGGATGAACATAAAAATCAGCCTTCGGAAGCCAAGCTTGCTCCTTCTCGCATGCTGGTGGTGACAAAGGACAGCAGCTTCTCTGCACATCCTGAGTCTCCTCGGCATGGTGGCGGCAGCAGAGGAGAGGCAGCGGGGCTGCGCTTGCCCCTTGCCCAGCACTGTGGTGCAATCATAGAATCACTGAGGTTGGAAAAGACCTTCGAGTCCAACCGTTAACCCAGCACTGCCAAGGCCACCACTAAACCATGTCCCCAAGTGCCACATCTACACGCTTTTTGAACACCTCCAGGGATGGTGACTCCACCACTGCCCTGGGCAGCCTCTTCCAATGTTTGACCACTCTCCGTGAAGAAATTTTCCCTAATGTCCAACCTAAACCTCCCTTGGGGCAACTTGGGGCCATTTCCTCTTGTCCCATCACGTTACTTGGGAGAAGAGACCGACTCCCACCTCACCACAGCCTCCTCTCAGGCGGTTGCAGAGCGATCAGGTCTCCCCTCAGCCTCCTCTTCTCCAGGCTGAACACCCCCAGTTCCCTCAGCCGCTCCTCACAGACCTGCTCTCCAGACCCCTCACCAGCTCCGTTCCCCTTCTCCGGACCCACTCCAGCACCTCCATGTCCTTCTTGCAGGGAGGGGCCCAAAACTGCACCCAGCATTCGAGGGGCAGCCTCACCAGTGCCCAGTACAGGGGCACGATCACCTCCCCGCTCCTGCTGGCCACCCCATGGCTGACACAGGCCAGGATGCCGCTGGCCCTCTCGGCCACTGGGCACGCTGCCGGCTACCTGCAGTCCCAGCTATCTGCAGCTTCAGGGAACTGTCCCCCTCGGCTGCCCTGAAGTCCCTTACGTGTTACGTTCAGCTGTGCAAAGGTCTGACTGCACAGGCTGCACGGTATTTTGCAATGTCTCTCATTCTATCCCTGCAAATAGACTGGAAAAATTCCCTTTTTTTTTTTTTTTTTTTTTTAAAGAAGCAATTAAAACAAATCCACTTTAGATCCATGCAAATCACACGCCCTGCTTACTAAAAATCTTTGTGTTTTTTTTTCCCCACAGAGCAGTAGAAGTAAGCAACACCCACGTTACCTGTGAAGCTGCAAAGTTTGCTGAGAAGATCCCAGGTGAACGTACCACGCCAACACCACGGCAAATAATTAAACAAGGTCTAAAGGTGATCACTGACGCCAGCATTCCCCAAGCAAGGTGGCTCCAAAGCTCACCTCCAGCTTTTGAAGAGCCGCAGTGACTTTCAGCGTTTGCAGTCATTCCCTTTCCTCTACCAAGGGCCCCTACCACAGAAAATCTCCCACCTTCCTAAGGCTCCACACGAACTCTGTGTGGAAGCAGAACCCAGTTTAACAGTAGCATCACTTAGCGACAAACACTTCCCCAGAACGCCTGCCCCATATATCCTACAGGTCATGCAAGACACTTTTGAGGCAACACCCACATTCCTTAATCTGGCCTGTACCAGTGTGTATTTCAGGGGGTTCACTGTGTTTTATTTTGTCCTTTTAAAACCAAACAGTAGCAGAGACACATCTCTGAACGTGGATATTCACACTACGCAAAACAGAAGGTTTGAGTAACCTTAAACTGTCTTTATTAGCGTTTTAAGTTTACCCAGGGTAAATGTGGTATCTCAAGTATCTTGGCACCTTAAGTCAAGGCTATCTTTTATAAAAAAAAGCTATCTCTTTCCAAGAGGACAGACGAGCAGGCAGTTGCAACTACTGCAGAGATGGTAAAGATGTTGTGTTCGTGTTCAAAAATCTGTAGCAAAAGAACCCTCCGCAGCCCAGGACAGAGGCGCCAAAGCACTCGCGAAGGGGAAAAACAGTCTATTAGAAAATATTGTTTCTCTGAAGTTAGAAGGCAAGCCAACTGTCATAAGTGCTGCCAAGAGCATCCAAGTCCAGCTCAGTTTGACTTCATTCCTATACAAAAAAAAAAAAAAAAATTTCCTTCCTGCTCATTTAAAAAAGAATTTAACAGGAACAATTCAGAAAAAAAAAAAAACAAACCAAAAATCATCAAGCTAATCTCTGCACAGAGAACAAACTGGTGAAAACCAGCCAGAAGAGAAGGAAAGCTTGTCTTGGGTATTTACAACACAAATTTATTCAGTCTCAACGTTTGCAAAGCACAGGTCTGCCCACAGGAACTTTTTTTTTTTTTTAATATATATATATTATATATATTTCACACATGAAACTCATGGACTTGGTATTATCAGACAAACAGAACCAAGAGAAGCAAGAAGCAGCCCGGTGCCGGGGGAAGCAGGCCATCTGGTCTGTACCAGGCCAACACAATAGGGAAGGGGCCGAGTTTGGCAGCCAGGGCCTGGAAAGCATATGGTGCGTTTCCTCTCAACTGGGCATTTGCTGCCTTTTCTTGGTTTGTGTCAGAACCGCAACAGCCACTGCGTCGCCTGTAATAAGCCTTCTCGTCCTGAAAATTAAACCATAGAGAGCCTCAGAGTTCTTCAATTCGGGTAATTCCGAAGCAGGATAAGTAGGAAAGAGAGGTACAAAAAATCTCGGTAATCTTTCGATTGTGCTGTGTTGGTATTTTTGTCTCCTTTCTGAATGGGTTGGGTGCTGATTTTTCACCAAAGACACGCCATGTCCTCCTATTCTATTTTCAAAATCAGATACAGCAAATTCCCTAGCCAAGACTGCAACACTGCAGTGAAAGCACACGAACAGTATTCAGACCAAACCTACTTGGCCTCAGAGGAAGTTTATTCTTAAAAAAGCAAAGCTAATCTTTTTCTTTGTGTACTTACCAACGGTGACAAGACAAGCTCCCGGCACCGAGTTTACCCAGTGTATTGATAAAACAAAGCAGAGAACTCTGAAATTACCACAAATGGAAGATTCAGAAGTCTATGCTGGTAGTAAATATACTATATTTTAACGCAAAATTAGCTGAGTACAGGACTGAAGTGATCTATTTGGAAACAGATTCTTATTTCACAGACACTCACACCGGTATTAGGGACAGCATCTCGGGTTTTTTGTCCACCCAGTTTATCATAAGGCTTCGCTTCACTGATAAACGGCAGTTCTCAATTCTATTTTCAGATCAGCAATTTAAATGAAAGAAATGCATACTGCTGGGGATTTTTCTGTCTGTGGTGTCCGGGAGCACCAGTACCCTGTGTATGGGTCAGCATTCTGTAACATCAGGGCAGACAGACAGAGACCAAAACCTCCAAAAATCAAATACAGTAACAATTCCTCAAGTTTAAGACAAAAACTATATACAAAGATTAAACTAATGTACATGAATCAAGCACAGGAGAGAAGGAGACGACATTAGTCCCCACAACACTGACCTCCGCACGTCAGCACCTTGATTTAATTTGACATTACACATCGGTTACGTGAAGTTGCACTGTTTCATGCTGCAGTATGTTCAGCTGTGATGTACTCAAAGCAAAGCCCTGATGAGTATTCAGCGTTACGTTTTTGTACCTAGCAGCAGCTCTCACTTCACAAAGATTAGATACAAGGATAAAGAAAAATTTGCAACTTCCAGGAATGAGTATTAGCAACTACTACAGGTTTATTCCAACAGGAATAGCCTTGCACGAGCCTGCTGAGAAAACCACAAATTGTTCCTACCAAAAACGACGCAGATGAGCCGGAGGGAGGGGGAAGGCTGTGCTAGCCACCATGTGGCCAACAGAACGGGCTGGCCCCTTCAGGTGCTGTGTGCCCACTGCTAAAGAAAACATCCAGTATACTCTCAGGATGTCATGGTGATGGAATAGTCATAAAATTAGGATTACTGTGGATCAAATAGAACCCGGTAACTGTGTGCACGGCCTTCCCAGTGACCCGCACCAGGGCGGATTCAGTCAGACGCTGCTGTTGATCCAGCAGACGCGTTAAAGAAGTCATCGCCTGAGGGCAACCGTGGCCGTACCGCGGTCGGCAGCTGGAGCCGAGCTCGGGGGAAACGGCAGCTCTCCTCGGCGAGGCGGCGCGGCTGAGCGTCTGGGTCTTCTAACGGCCTGACCGGGCGCTGTCACTGGGAACTGCTCCGGCGATTCCGCCTTCCTCACAGCCAGCGGCGTGCCGAGGCCCCACAGCGCACCAGGGTAACCACAGCACCGGGGTGTGGCGTGGCAGCACGACCGTGAGCCCCTCTGCTGCTTACCTGGAGCTGCCTTTTAAGTCACCTGTACGTACAGCGACGAACGGCAGCGTTACATCTAGCAAAGCCTTTACACGGCTACCAGCACATCGAAGGCAGCATTTCTGATACGTGTAGTTGTATTTCAGTGCCTTCAGAAAACATAAAAAAAATATAAAAGTATCACAGCTCAAATGGAAATATTCCAATCCTTAAAGCAGAAATAATATTACCCAAAGCGTGCCATTAAGCGCACTGAGCTCCGGCAGAGTTCAAGCGTGAAGGCTGCAATTTTTTTAATGAAAAAAACCCAACAAAATCTAACATTGATATTGCGAGGGACACTGTGCAACGATGACCAGCTCCCCCGGAGTGGAGAGTCCTTGGGAAGAGGAGATGAGTTTGATCGCAAAAAGGGAAGAGACAGAATGATGGAAGGAAAAGTGAATCCATGCCATAATTCTGGAAACCCCATGGCCGTTCAGAATTGAATTCAAAGAAACACAAAAAAAAAAATACAGGTCTACATCTTGAAAAAGATCCTTGCAATAACTGGAATAAGCCAAAGAAGGAACTATTGACTGTGGTCATCAAAATGCCCCCTCCTGTCTGTACAATTTCAGTGTTAGAGCAACAGTAGAACTAAAACTGAGCAAAGCAGCTGCTCAGAACTGGCGACGCCAACAGCCACATCCAAGAACGTCAGCAATACCCGTTATAAATATTTCTTCTCCAGACAAATGCCTGAGAGACTATCATTAGAAACCACTCATCACTTTTTAATTCTATAACATTTATATTAGTGGAAAGAGCTCACAGAAACACTCTTGCTTATGAAAAAACGGAGACTGCATTTGCAAACAGCACTTTGTACGAGGAGCTCGGGATTTCTGGTCCTCTTTGCCTTGGCACGTCTTCAGGGAACTCAGTCCAACGGCACTTCTCTCCTGCACCTGAAAACCCCCTCGGCACTTTTCTTTCTTTGATGTAGCAAAGGTTGGGAACCTCGGGGTTTTGTTAAATATTAAGCTACTAGAAAGTATTTCGCTAAAAGGGTCCTACAATGTCTAAGAACAGTCACTCGTATAAACACCAAGCAGACCGAAAGCACGATCTAGCAGATATGCAACTGCTTTCCTCCCTTCCCCAGCACTACATTTCCCAGTTTAATACAATATTTAAGGTTACAGAACACAAAGCCAGTCACCGAGTTACAAGCAGATACAACTGAAAGGGATTTAACAAGTGTAGCTGACAAGATCCGCAAAAAACCACCGTTGTTCCTTTTCTGCTTCATAAAGGCGTTTCCGCATTCGCAATGCACCGTAGCTCAGAGATCTCTGCAAACTGTTTTATTTAGGTAGCAACAGAAAGCATAATTAATAGATGACAAAGTCATCTGGTTCTGTATTCTCCGCTGTTCTTCAAAAGGAAAATCATTTCTAACCTAAATACAGGCTTCATAGAAAGCACTGAAAGGTTAAACAAAACCCTCTTCAGTCAAAATGCTTACAACTCTTACGGCAGCAAGCCATAAATTATTAAGTAGCTTGTCTAATTGCTTCATGATGGCATCCAAAGATTCCAGTCCCCCCCTACCCCCGCATCCCAAGATGCAATTCCAGCTGGATGCACTTTCACCACAGACCATTATTCACCAGAGTCCGCTCTGATGTTAGAACGAGGTACCAGAGGTCAGGCTCCTAATAAGAAAACAAAGAGCAAAGTTCCCACACCCACCTTACATCCTAAATCTCGCAGCTCCCTCAGCAAGCTGACAACTGGAAAAACCTAGGAAACCTCGTCAATGAGTAACGAAGAAAGGAATTGGATTACACTGACCAGTCGGAATTGAAACCCTCCCAGTTCAGTCACAGAGGGAGACCTGCTCCGAGAAACGCTGCTCTGGACCACGGCTGTAATCAGAATCTTAAACTATGAGTAACAGAACTTTCAGGTCTGCAGGCAGAAGATGAGAGTATAAACAGTGATCTCCATTCCCACTTTTTATGGAAGAGATAGGCAGAGCAGGATAAAACAGCACAAGATAAAAAAAAACACCCATCTGATTCATCACCACGCACAGATTTTCCAATTCACTCATTTGTTGGCTTTTAAACAACGCATTTCAGGCAGAGAAAACACATATTTAATGGCTCAGGGTGTACAAACTATAGCATGGTTTGCAAATCAAACAAAATCGCTTTTTTTTTTTTTTTTTACTGCTGTAAGTAACAGCATTCATAATTTTCTAAAATACATAAATAAATCATCCGCACACAAAATCAGAAGACATGTGAAGATGTTAACCGCTGAAGTGATAAGTCTTGCCTTGAAACATCTCGTCTTAATTTCCAGATGTTAAATATAAATATTAAACATAAATATCTGTATATAAATATCTGTCTTTCCTGCCGACCATCTCCCACTGCAATGACGTTGGTTTTCACTAGAGCAAAATGCAGCTGATTGATTTTAGCGTTCTCCCTCGGAAAAAGAAACACGCCATCGGGCAGACCCATTTAAACCAGCAGGGCTGACCAGCAGCTACGTGAGGGACCGATCAGCCGCTCCTTCCAGGCAGTTTTCATACCAAAGCCCACGACAACTCAAACACCCGCGCAGTGACGTTACCGACACGTAAGTCACCCGCCAACAGCAACGTGCAACGGTCACTGGAACTGCCATCAAACGACTGCCAACTCGGGGGAACACGAGCGCAGGAGCAGCTCCGTCCCCGCCCCAACGGTGGCACACGTGTATCGGAAGCAAAACGAGGTGGTAAAACGTACGTGGTGTCCGTCTCGTCTCAAGGATGCGATGGCGAGAGCGGCTGAGAGACAGAAATCTCCCGTCCGCCTCTCCACTGCCGCCCAACGGCGATCATAAACGCCAGGGATGCTGCAGAGCGTTGAAGAGGGGCTCAAAAAGAGAGTTAAAACAATAATAACGGTCTGTGGGCTCAGTGCAGCTCTTCCCTTTAAGGCTCCTGGACAGAAAACAGGCAGGGGAAGACAACCACCGCACCCCTCTTACTCGTAACGATCACTTAGCCAAACTTCGACCAATTATTTTTCAATATGGGCAGAAGAACCCAGCAGCAAAAGATACAAGTGTGAAAGTAAAAAGAAAAAAGCCTAAGCCGGAACTCTTACTATCGGGGTTAACTCACGTGCCATTCATGGCCAAATTCAAGAGTACGGCAGGGTTTGCCCCGCTTTATCCCAACGCAGCAATCGAAACTCAATCTTTGTACACCGCGACGCGCCCGGTGCAAGGGCTGGTGGGCAATAAAACGTGGCGTCACGAGTTTGTCCTTCCCACCCCCTGGCTATCAAAAGCACCAAACCGACACCAAAGAACGCATTTTGTATTTTTTCTCCTCAAAAGTGGAAATCAAATAAAGTTAAAGTTACGTTACTGCGGCTTTAGTCAAAGGGGTAACAAAAGATCGAGAAGCAACACTCGGAAAAGGCAAAAACATGCTCGGGAACGAGCTGAATTCTCGTGCTGAAGCACTGGCAGGGGTAGCATCCTCACACCCTGTCCTGCCCTCCTCCTCTTCCTCCGCCAAGAACTCAATTGTTTAATTAATTGTTTTACATAGGTGAAATGGACCATTAGAAAACATTAGACAACACTTAATTTATCATTGATACAAGGATGAATGCAAATCATTTTGAGGTTTGGGGTTTTTTCTTCCCACACCCCTAATTAATATTCATGAGGATAATTTCACAAAGGCAGTTATAAAACTATGTCAGAGGCAGCCTGAAAATATAGTTGTGCCAACACACAAGAGGAAATTCTCTCCCCCCCACCCCTGAAAGGGGGGATTTAAGCCCAACGCAAACATTTACTGAATGATGGGGTTTTATAATATTTTAATCGAGTTATTCATTACACAAAAATAACACTGTGGAAAACCAGATAACGTTATACAAAAGCTAAGTTCATTTGTTCTGGACAGGTGGCCAGTCTGCAGCTCCGTGCCGGCATCCAAAGCCCGCCCACAATAGCACTAAAGACGATTATGCAAATGCTCCCTATTCCCTGCTATTTTCCCAGGAATGGGAGAAGGGCTCCATGTGGAAGAAGCAATTGTTTCCCAGTCATGTGGAAAACAAACCAAGAGAAAGAAGGGAGGGAATGCGAACGGGAGATAGCGACACATCCCCTGACCAGGCCGGTCTGCTGCTCTCTCGCGCTGAGAAATGCTGGAAATGATCATAACGTGATTTCCATGCGGGAGCGCGGAGAGCAGGGGTCGGGCACAGAGTTCAGAGCCCAGGAAATGTACGCTCCGTACGCGGCTATTCTGCATTTTCCCTCGTATTCTACGGAGGGACAAAGCAGTTCAACGACGGCAGCTCTGCCTCAGCCGTAACACACGACCTCATCCGAGAGCAAGCAGAAAGGCTGTAAGAGGTGGGCAGCAGATCACCTGGCTAGCTGGGAGCCTGAATTTTGTCCCATTTCATACTATTGAGGGTGGGTTTTTTCCTAATTCCACTTCTCGATCACAGAGTAATTAAAAAAACAAATATCAAATCGAAGTCGATGCATTTGCTCCACTTCAGTCCTCCAGTGACTGTTAATTTAAACAAGTTTTCCCAAAATACAGCGCCTTGTACCACAACAAAGGTACGTACCATTTATTCTTAAAAAGTACTAGAATGTTTCCTGTATGTCAGCCACACCTCTTCAAAACCCACGGCTTAAAATCACCCGTTTCTACATAAAAAGCTTTTCACCTCTCCCAAATATCAATTTTCCACCCAAGTGCCCATCGACATAATTCGGCTGCCCTTCGGCCGCCGTGATAACTGGATCTTACAGGATTCAGCAGGACACAAAAAAGACTGTAGGGCAGCGAACGTGATGCAACTACCCAGCAGCCTGCAACTTTATTAACTGTAAGTTCATCACGACTAATTACCATTACAAGGGCATGACTGTCCCCTCCCACAAAGCACCAGGTATTAAACGGCTGCAGAGCAGCAGCGATGGGCTGGAAGTTGTAGCAGATACACAACCCGTCCCGTTAGCATTAACTTCTCCACAGGCTGGTGACCCGGCTCCGCAGCCGGACCCTGCCAGCCACAAAAGGGCGCAGGAGCGGCTGCCTTAGCCCGGGGGAGGTTCCCCATCCACCAGGGCCAAGCCAGCTGCTTCCCACTGAGATTTACTCCAGTAACCGGTTTCATGCAAGCTGGACAACCCCCACAAGTTGTGACACTTGATTCAACAACCGTTATTTTTTCTTCAAACAGCTATTACTCTTTACTCTTCCGATCTAAGGGGAAACAGGTTTCTACAGCTGGTACCTAAAATAAGAAACAACCACCCGGTTTCCAAGGCCTGCGTGCTTTGCTTTCGCAGTTGCTGGAAGTTTGTTCCCGTTTCTGATCACTACCTCCTCTCCGTTCAGATGCCAGCAACTGAAAGACTTCATGCTGATCTTCATCTCAAAAGAATTTCTTGGCAGTTTCTGTCGTTGCTTGAAAGCCATGAATGAAATCCGCCTTACATAACGGATATTATTGCTACTTTTCCTCTTTGCACAGAATTTACAAACAAAAGTGTTGAGTGAGGACCCTTGCTCATCTATTCATCGTACGTACACTGCCTTTATCATGTCTTCTGCCTGTCTGTCGTTACTCTGAGTTTATTCTGACACTCCTTAGAACTTACCTTCTTCCTTTCCCCCAAGCTATCAAGTGCTTTGCATTTCCACTAACTCCACTGTTCTCTCTCCCTCTTTCTCGTAGGAAGCTCCTCCCAGCTCAGCCGACTTACTGGCTTCTGGGCACTTGGTAGATCTTCCAAATATCTTTCACCTATTTCTTTTTGTGTGCCTGCTTCTTCTCAATTATTACTTGTCTTTCAGCCCTGACAGCTTCGACTCCAATGCTCCACTTCAGAGCTCTCTTACCTTGCGATACAACTCATTTACTCATTTTGGGTTCCTCTCCGTGTGCTCTTCTCACCATTCTTCCCCTGCTCAGGCATTTCTATTTTCAACACCAACTATCTGGTCAATCTCTCAAATCTCTCTTTTTCTCCCCTCCTTGCAATTTCTAACACTTTCCAGCTCAGCAGCTCCTCATTCTTTACCCACCTCTATTTCTTTGTCTTGGCCTGGTAACACAAAACTCCATCAGCCATTCCTATAATCTCATTTTTTATGCTGTTCCACAGCTCTTCACCATTCATTTCTTCTTTCACCAGAGACAAAATTCCATCCCCCAGCTCCTTTGTTTTCTTTCCTGTATCTGGCTCTTTCCATCTGTGCTTATCGTAGATCTTCGTTCTTGACACTTTTTTGGTTGCTCTTAGCTCCACTGATGCCAGCACTAACTTCAGCTCTGGAGGTAATTCTGTGAGAGAGGAAGCCTTCAACGGCCTTAGGAGCATACCCTGATTTACTGCAAACTCCCTCCGGAGTTATCAATTCTCGTTCACTGTCATGTGCAATTCACTGAGTCTTTAGAGGACAGGGATTACTCTGAGACTGAGCTGTACACTCGCTCATGTAAATAGTCGGGATTGTCAGCGAGAGTTAAAGAGGTGAGCATCAAATACACACGTTTCCTATTTTAATTAAAGCATGCCTGCAGGTCATGGCAGCATCTGTACTGCTTTGGGGGTTATTTCTGCATATTGGAAAAAATTTTGCATACGAGAATACCACTACCAGCTGTAATTGTATGACCGTACCTAACTGGGTTTTACTAGAAGTTCTGCTCTATCTTTCATTTCGTAGATTTTCTATATGAATTAGTATCGGTCTTTCTTTCCGGGTATACAGAAAAGATGTTGGCAGAGGGACAAAAAGCATTTAGAACATACAAATCAGCTGACAGACAACACTGTTCACTAAAGGGGGAACAAATCCAGCCTGCTGGAAGAGAGTCCGACCCGCAGTCGTCTCCCCATCACCTTTTTCCCCCCCAAACTCCCCACAGCCATGCCCAGAAACCCCAGGAGCGGCCGCAGCGCGGCGTACGCTCCCCCTCGCAGGATGGCGGCTCTCCCCCACCGCACCGGCACGGCACCAGGCAGCCGCCCGCAGCGGGACCCGCGGGCCGCTGTCCCCTCTCTCCTCCTTCCCACGTCCTTGACAAACCCCTGACCCACAGGCTCCACAGCCACTCCCAGCAACTTCACGCTTTTCCCCCCAATTAAGAGGTGAGCGTGCACTTCAAAACGACAGGAAGGGTAGCGCTAACCAAAAATTCTAGCAAATTCTCTTCTGAAAATGAGATCCAAACAGGCACTTTTTCTTATTCACATCGTTGTTACACACATACCTGCGAGGAAAAACATTTTTCCCCTTTTTTTTGGCATAAAAAAAGCCTTATGATTACTTCAGCCTATCACTGACACATGTCTGTCAGCTCCTTGCTTCGCTGTAGGCCTCCAGCTCAGGATTTTCCGCCCAGCTGTACAGACGGTGCCCGCAGTCACTATTCAAAGGTTTCTGCTGCAAACCCAAGACACCCTGGTAAGTAACAGCTTTGGGCTCACCACCAGGTGAGTCACGTTTGAGCTTCCAGTCGTTACAGGTAACTCGGCTGCTCATTCTAAAATGGCTTTGCTCCCTGCGTATCGTTCAGAGAACAATCTTCGCTACCAGCCACAGGGAGAAGAGGAAAAAGAAATTCATTGTAAATAATCAGCTGCTCCTGGGAGACAGAGACACTGCAGCGTGCCAAGTCAAATTAATGCCAGACACAACGATGTGAATAAAGCTTTAAAACGGAGATAAAGCAGGGAAATTAAATAGATCACTCGGAGAAATAAAACTAACTTCATTCGGCACTGTATTTCACACACTGGCCAATGTGTGCCTCAAATTCAAAGTCTCTGCAAAGGAAACTGCTCTTCACATCGGCGCTTGAAGCCAGAAAGAAGAGAGCACTGTATAGAGCGACCGGAGAGCGCAGATGGGCTTTCTGAAGTCTTGTTTTAAGCAAATGCATCAAGAACAAATTTCTGCGAAGAAAAGCCAACAAAACCTGCTTTTAAAAGATCTGAAATAGAATCAGGACCAGAGTGAACTGCATTCATATTGAAATCAGCATTGCTAGATAACAGATTTTAAAAGAACAACTTTTATTTAGCCTCGGGCAAGCTTCAAATTTGCAGTCTGGTCTCATCTCTCCACTCAAACCTTTCTTTATCACATTTTTCCTTTGGACTCCGTTAAAAACGGTGTGTTTCTGAACACAGGACTCCAAACTCAGCTCTGATGCGACCTCATTAACTTCTGCCAGGGCAGGTCATTAGAAAACATTTCTAGATTGACAAATTGACACAGTGCTGGACAAACACAGAAGGAAACAGATTTCCTACCTGGAAGCACTTAAAACACAAATAAACCCACTAATAATCAGGATAATTGGAACATGTTGTGACCTGGCTGATGCTGAAATTGGGCAGTTTTAGGGGCACAGAGCAGCATCACTGAAGACCAAAGAGTCAAGAGATTGAGAAGTGACCTAAAACCAGGAGCAAGCTAACGCACAAGGGCACGGCGCTTTAGAGCTTCCCAAACAAGGAGCTTCACTGTAACACAGCGAGGGACAGAAAAACACTTGTGTGGAGAAGCACAGGAATCTGTATCAAATATTTCCACGGCTGTGAAAGGACGTTTTTGTTCAAGCCATTTCAGTTGCTATATAAGGGATATCAGTACTTTGATGACCAAGAAAGACATTTTGGCAATAATAAAGAGGCAAAGATTCACCAAAACGTATGTGATGTGAAAAAAAAAAAAAAAGATCACTGAGAAAGGTGATGTCTCACCGTTTTCCAAATTAGAACCTAATTTCTTTGAGAAAGGAAGACAAAAGGGCAGATTTGGGAATTAAGAGCTAATCTAGTGCTGGTTAAAGGCAGGGAAGATTTATCTAAGCCAGGACTGAAATCACAACACCGTCCACTTGAAAATAGTGAAAGAGGATTCACTGAAACCATTTGTTCACTCACTGAGATATTCGATGTGTGAGCAACAGAACCCAGGGACGACCGACAACTGAATCAGCCTCGGAAAAGCTTTCAGATACATCAAACATCACAAAAACAAAGACTGTAACAACCACCGCCGCCACCTAAATACAGACAGACACAAAACAACCTTGGCAGCGGGATAGGAACGACTTAATGAGTCCACAGGCAAGCAGGGACGATTAAAAACTGTTCTGGTATCATGTGATACTGATGTAAATGAGGGGCAATTAATGGCACTAAATTGCTTCTCACCTTTAAACAATATCCTAAAACCACGCCAGTTTTTCCTCCTTTCTTTCCGAATCCCAGTCTTTTGCTAACACGGCCTTCTGTGAATTTCGATCATAACTGGTACCAAGGTCATGAAAAATACACAGACAAGGTCACCTGGGCAAGGCAGCTGCCCTGTGGATCTGTATTTTCATCCGTATCAGGACTTGGTAGTGGATCCGCACGGACAAGCAAACGCATCTTCCAGACACCCTGCGAGGCAGCAGTGGCAGCTCCTCATCTCGTTTTTCATTCTCCACTCCCACAAGAGTGAAATTTCTGGGCACCTTGCCAAATGATATTTAATTAAAAGCTACTCTGCTTTTGGTGCTTTAGTAACTTGGTTACCAGCTCCACTGACCGTTTATGCCGTGAAAGGAATTTAATAAAAAACCCCTGGTTTTCCGTTGTGTTTGCAGAACGGGTGACAGCGTAATTCGGAGCGCAGGGACAGCTGCCAGTGCAGTTTGCTAAAAAAAAACTCAGAGGGGTAAAATATAGAAAAAGCGGAGATAGAAAAAGCCCCAAATCAATGGAGCATTATGTACGTTAACGCTGTACAAATGAGATTTATTTTAGTTTGGCAACTACTTGGCAAACCAAGGAGCCCCTGTTTTCTTCAGCAGAGAGGCAGCTCTCCCAGGGTACCTCGTAACGCCCAAGCTGCCAGTTCCTGGGTTGAAGCCTGGTATCAGAAGGGAGGGGAAAAAGGATCTTTGATTTAAACTGCATCTCCCGCACTCAAAGAGGGCTGATTAAACACATCTAGCACAGAGATAAACATTCCTTGGATAAAAACGGGATGAAAGGGGTTGGCTGAAGAAGCCACTGGGTCTTTTTATTTTCGAGGTCGGGTTTACCCTGTCTTTTTTAAACAGCAGAAAAATATCTCTGATCCTGTCAGTAGCCTCTGGTCCTGGTTTTAAACACCTGAAATCATCTCTCAGCCTCAGCAAACCAGTTACTGGCCTTTCTGACAACCTGAGTACAGCACCATTCACAACCCACAATCACCTACAGGAAAACTCGCTCCAGACGTTTCTCAGTGCAGCACACGCACACAAGTAACGGAGGAAAAACAGTGGCTTTTCCCAAAACCGGTAAACCAAAGTGAATTTCAGCATCAGAAGCCAGAGCAAAACAAAGAGAACTGATAGAGGCGACGCCTTCAGAAGAGACGGCATCGTATCTTCAGTCCTACCCCAAACGAAGGAAACAGCGATGACGCTGCGTGAGCAGGGGTTGACACGCACGCCCGGTAGAACAACCTCAGGTGTCCTCCCGTCTCTACTGGAACTTTTCTTTTTAAACATGCTGAACACTTACACTCAAAACTACAGATACTATCAGCAAAATCAAAAATATCATAAAAAACATCGACTATATCTAAACAACAGAGTTAAGGACCTCCTCCTGCGTCCCACAGCGCTGCACACACGCCGATACCTCAGCCAGCCAGGCTGCCCTCGTGCTCACACCAGGTCTGAATTCCAGCAATGCTTCCTCAGCACATCCTAATCCTGCCATGAATCATCAAGCATTTCACGGTCCTGAACCCGGATAAACTGTAAGAATAATCAGGGAGAAACTTTGTCCAACACGGCACTAGAAACTGGATGAACTGTTTATTGCTGCTACACACAACCCTGCGAGGCTTGGAGCTGGTGGAATTTTACAGCTTGCTTAGTGTAAATGGTTTTAGCAAAGAAAATATCATCCCCATTCAGTGAAAAGAAATTTTTGTAAACCCGAGAGTCTGTTATTTTTAACTATAGTCTATGACTCAAATTCAGCTTCCTTTGGAGGTAAAGCCTCACTTCAGCTCTGTGGCTTACCGAAAACAGCACAACTATTAGGAACTGAAAAAACATTTCAGCAGGTCACTTGCAACATTTCTACCTTACGAGCTCTTTGCCTGACTTCTTAATGCCCAAGGCACACGGGGGAACAAACCCAGACAGAACACTCTGATAAGCCATGCAAACCTGCAAAGCAAGTAGTAAGACACAGCGGTTTTTAGAGTCAAGAGCTCAGTTTAGTCACCCGCAGCAACAACCCTTCTCCTCCAGGATTTCTCTCCAGAGGCTTCTGAAGAACCTAAGCAGTGACTGCAAAAGCGGGAAGGCCACTGCAAAACTGGCAACTGGCTACAAGATGCACAGCAGAGGGACGGCCTCGGCTCCAGCCCTGGGCCAGGGTTTGCGCTGGGACTCGGCTGTGGCGTGTTTACGAACGGCCTGCGGAAGGTGAGGAGCAAGGAGCTGACATCTCCTGATGTCAACGGTTGTTCAGAGGGGTAAAGTTACGGGCTGGTATCAAGAACTGGAAAAGGATTTTAATGAGACTGAGCCACAGGATAATAAAATGGAAGTGAAATTCAATATAAATAAACGTATACCATAAATAACAGCATGCTAGGTGGACCATTTCCATGCAGGGTCAAGATGCTGGGGTCATAACAGCAAGGTGCCTGAAAACATCCGTGTCTACCAGCAGTCAAAAAAAAAACCAAAACCCAACCCAAAATAAAAAACCGCAACCGTGACAGGAGATGGGAAGGAAGAACGTAACCCAGGTGATGGCTCTCACTGCAGGAATAGATGGAGCACCATCGCAAAAGGCTGCGGGCTGTTGTGGTCTTCCCCTCCGCTCCACCTCCGAGAAACGGAGAAGAGGCAGAGAAGAACAAGGATGGTAAAAATGCACGGATCAGCGGCCACATCACGAACGACTCTGAGAGTTTGGACTCCCCAGTTCTCCAAGGAAACCAGACAACTGAAGGATGAGAGAATATGATGTTGGTTTATGAAACCATGACCAACATGGTGACACTAGATGAAAATGAATTGTTTTCTCTCTCTCCCATACATTGGGGGCACCAGATGAAACTAGCAGAACCAAGGCTCAAAGGACACAGTAGCCAGGTTGCATCAACACCAGAAGGTGCTGCAATCTCATGAGTTCCAGCCAAACAACAAGCCTCTTTTAATCCAGAAGTAGTATCATAAGAAAGAAAGAAACCCACTTAAAATTTCAAGGGGAAAAAATGGCAACCTAAAAGATCTTACACTGGCTGGATATCAAGACCAGATGAAAGCTGACACACGGACCATGATGTAAAGAATGCCCTAAAATAAGGGCACTCACAGTAGGAGTGCGAACACGGGCAGAAATCGAGAGCGAACAAGCCTAAAGCCCACTGCCTCCCTGCCAGGTTCTCCGACGTGGCTACAGGTTCTCCACATTATCTCACAGGGGTTTTCTTCAGGACTTGTCCTACGCCTTCCATCTTTTGAAAGAAACCGAGGTGCCACCTGTGCTGCTCCAAAACATGAAAGATACTGGAGATTTCGATTAAGCTGCTTTAAAGGTTGGTGAAAGAGTGCCGGGGAACGAGGCATGACGAGCAGGTCATGTGGAGCAGAGACAGGCAGCGTACGGCTGCCAAAACCAGCAGGCAGCTCATTTCCAATGTCATGCCAGACTTCTAGCAGCGAAGGGCCGACGAGCTGTACCACCTTCAATAAAGCACCTAGAGGAACAACTTGCCAGGAGGCAGAAATACTGCCTTGTAATTAGGCCATACTTCTGCTGCTTACATCACCAATACATCTTGCTTCTGGTATTTTCATTCCACCAGCTGTCCTGCGCGCTGGAACATCTTGACCGCAGCATAAGCAGCCCCCGAGGCCCTACGGGGTTCTCTGTCCAACGGCCACAACGCGCAGGTTGTACCTCGTACTGGAACACACGATCTGGCTCGTGGGCAGAGGACACCGGCTGCCTCTGATGGAAACAGGGAGTGAGGAAGACCTTGCCTTGCCATCGCGATGCCGCCCTCAAACATCAGCCCCAGCAGCTCCAACAACTCGCTTCCTCCCACAAAATTACATGCTTGTTTTTGCACAGCTCGGTCCCAGAGAGCATCAGCGACAACCCCAAAAATCGAGAGCTATGAAGATCAATGCAGGGGAAGGATTTCTGGAAGTGCAGGCAGCCCAACCCAGCAGCCCAACTGTGGAGCACATGTATTTTCAACCATGACCTGGAGCAGAGGCGCTAACGGCGACAGCCTAAATAGAGAGGAGATTTGAGCACAGAAGGATAATAGCAACTGATCCAAACGTTTCCCACCATTTGGAGTATTAGAGAGAAGAACAAGAAGATCTAATTTGCGGTTTTACTGAAATTAGACAAAAAACGCTCACAAAATTTATGCTTTATCTATCGTGATGGCTGATGCCATTATTGTCCCTTCCTTCACAGATGTTCAAACGGGCAATCAAAAAGGGTTTCACTTTGACAGTTTTTCCACTGCCATCAGCCACACGAAAAAAAACCCAACAGCTCAAAAGAAACAAAAGGCTGGAAGAGAAGGAACTGAAATGCTCATCTTTACTCTAGGTCTTACAAAGCACTCTCCACTTATCAAAACAGCTAGTTAAGCACCGTGATTTCTCCTTGCAATCAAACCTTTTTATTTCTCTCTGGAGCCTACTGCAAGGATGGAATTGCCTGACACCGCGACTGAAGATGTCACTTAGAGCACGCTGCATGAACGCAAGGCGATGCAATGAACAGACCACGTCAAAAGTAAGGCTGTTAATGCCAGAAATTAATTCTGCACTATTAATGACGGCCTCAGATTAGCAGCTGTAATTTTCACCCTCAAAAAAATAATTTCCAGACCCCTGCTGCTATCTCGAGCTATTTGAAAGAGTGACATGAAAATTACACAACTCCTTTCTCCGACTATTAAATTCCAAGTATATTAATTGTTTAGAAATAAAATCACAGAGTGACAGAATGGTTGAGGTCGGAAGGGAGCTCTGGAGACCATCTGGTCCAACCCTGGTCCTAACAATAATCTTCAACGCACCAGAAATGTGCTTTTATAGTCCTAGAAATAACTTCTATAAAGCGGCCACCTAACAAACTCCTCTTGAGGATGGTCAGCTTAGAGTGGAAGAAGGGAAAGGGAGAGGAGATAGTCCAAGGATTCCATCTATAAAAAAGTCCTACTGTTAAGCAAACAAGCAATAAAAATCCCCCCAAACCACAACTCTTACCTTTACTTGGTACCTAATTATTGCTACAAAGGAAATTAAATCAGCTTTGGAATTAAGAACCCTCATTTCTTTACTATTTAGAAGAAAAGGACACGCATTATTGCTCCAGATAATCAATACTCCATATATTTTTTTCTGCTTTTTTCTATGGAAAAATCTGCCTCTATAGAGGTAAGCTACCAACGTCAGTACAAACCAGCTTTGGCAAAGCACGAGTCTGTTTGGTGCAACCGTTACCAGGTAAGGCTGTAAAGTGATTCCTAAATCCCTCTTCCCACGGAAAGCTGGTTGAGCATCAGCCTAATGTCTTGGACCCTTGGACTTCTTGTTCCCATCAAGAAACACCATTTCGGGTTTGTAACTGAAGAAGGAAAGAGGGCAGATCTCACACAGCCCCAGCTCCCCTGAAACAGGCGCGCAGCAAGAGGCACATCTCCTTGCAGAGGACAAAAGAAGTGACACAGTGTAGTTTTAGCAACACCTTGGGGTTACTTAAAGATAGTTGTAAGAACTCATGGTGGTGTTCCCATCCAAAGGCCTTCTGCATGAGACTTTCCAGAGTCAGCTGCGCCTAGATCCAAATTTCCTGAGCTTTTTTTCTTGCTGTCAAGGTTATGAGGGGGATTTTCCTTCTAAATGGAGGAGACACGGATTTACCATGCTATCTATAGGCTCAAAGAATGATCAGAAATAAACATCTTGATAGATTTCAGCTGTTTGTCTCTCCCTTTCCAGAGAGAGCAAGCACTAAACAGCTGAGAAGCAGAGATCTCCATGCTGATGCCATGTCTTATTTAAAAGCACAGAACATGACGGAATAAAGTGGAAAGCTGTGTTTAAGGGAACTTCTGATCTTTGCCTCTCATGTCCCTTTGCGGACCTTTCCTTCACCATCAATTGGGTCGAAACCAAAAGGTTTCGGAGTATTGATTATCTGGAGCAATAATTCCTGACTATGGGGAACAACTGACAAGTCGGTCACGGTGGCGAGCTTGGTAGCAAAGAAAACAGACAGAGAACATGGCAGGATCAGTTGTAGGATATCTTCACTTCTCAGACTTCAGATGTAAGAGCAGAGGTGAATGATGATAATTCCAAAAAGGGATGTTCGTTTACGCTTTTCTTTGACGTATATGAACCTCTCTACAGAAGATTTAGCTTAGTTTTACAGGAGCACACGCCATTCTGGTTTCATTCACGTTCTGCCACAGCCTCCACAACCTGGATGAATCTGTCCCGCTTGCTTCTTTATGTTTTTCTATCCAACAGCAGCATGTGCATATTTACAGCACGATTCCAAAACCTTCAAGGCCTAAAAATGGGCACATCAACCCAAAAGTTTGCTTTTCCCCCCTCAATTTTCATCAGTCTTATAAAAGTTAAGTAAAAAACTACCACCGTTACACCTGATAATAGTTGTATACATACGTGAAAGCTCTCTGAGAAGGTAGATAGGGTGTAATCCTTCCTATCCAGAAGACGACACCTTTCTGAACACCCAGGAAAAGCAATCCTACTGACGCCCCAGCCCAGGCACATTCACCGGAGGGCATCCATAGAGATGCTTTGCTCTACCTTACGTGAACAGAAGCTATCAGGAAAAACAGAAACAGAAAACCAACACCAGACAGAAAATGTCTTTCAAGACATGACTATAAACAAAATAAAAATAATTTGATAGAAAAAATGCAAATTTCTTGCTAGCCTATTTGGACAGACAATCAAAAAGCAAACACAGATGTACTCGGCATCCCAACCAGAAATAAATCCAGGAAACCTTGTAGCTCACAATTTCACAGACCCTTCCAAAAATGTGACCAGCCCTTACTATTTTTTTTTTTTAAATTACCTCTTTATGGTTTGTGAAAGTAAAAACAATAATAATAATAATAAAAAAAATATCTTTGAGCCACCTTTGTACCTAATCAGAGCTACGAAAACCAGTGCCGAGATTTTTTTCGTCAAACTGCAGGCTTCCTCCTACTCAATTAGTTTCTGTTTGCAGCCAGGATGAAATAGGCTTTTATTCTTGTTGAAAATATGACAAACTACCCTTGAAACCGCAAAGGGCGGTGTATTAAGTCTATTGCTAGAGAAATGAACAGCGGAATATGTCGAGCAGAAAATAGAGACGAATACTATAAAAATAAAAGAGGGCCAGGAGGCACAGGTCTATACAATCACCGAAACAGTTTTGGTGACTGAAAGAAATGCTTTACATCTCTAAATTAAAATGCAAATCAATGTCAAGGAGTTGTTCCTGCACTAGACTCACACTAGATCTCCACTTCAGGCGTGACGTTCATGTTTACTGATGATGATGTCACTAGCTTACCAGTCAAGCTCCTTTGTAAAACATTTGCTCAATACAGCAGAAGTACAGAGCTAATTTATTTTAGTATACAAGGAAATGTCCCGATATAAAGCTTAGTGCACAGACTAATTTTATTTTTCATGGAAAACACTGAAAAACGATTACCCAGTTTCTCGAGCGCACTGCTGCAACTAACAGGACACAAACCACTGAGCTACGAAACAAAGACAGATCGCAGCAGTCTCGGAGATTAAGAAGATAACCACCACGCCACTGCCACTGGAACTGCAAGAGACAAACCCACCAACGTGGGCTCTCACTGCTTCACACCCGTCATCAGGAGGTTCCTTTGCGTACGTGAATTTTAGGTAAGTAGAATGGATGTCGTAAGACACGTTTCTTCCCCATTTCAGCTTCAATTCAGTCTGGTATTTCAAGAACATGCTTCAAGTCTATCCCAATTTTTACAGCCAAGGCAAATTACAGGTTTGTTCCCTTTGCCCAAAATGTCACGATTTGGTTAAAAACTTTCACCTCAGCAGCAAACAACTGTTGACTTACACTGACATTTCATGGAGTGCTCTAGAGAGCACTTCAGGGTTCTCTGATTAATCGTTATTATTATTTCAGTGACAGTGCCGACCCAGCAAACCAGGGGAGCTCATCACCTATACGGACTGCACACATGTTTTTTCCAGAATCCGGCTGGACAGCAAGCTCCCTCGTCAGCGCTGGGTTTATATTAAAAAGAAAACAAAACATTTCAGTTATATTTAAAAAAAAAAAACCCAAACAAATACAATTCTGTTTTAAACTGTCATCTTCAAGATCTTTGGCACTGCATCCCCAAAAAAACGGAGCACCAAGCTTTTAAGACACTGTTACTTATTCCCTCTAAAGCAACGTGTAAGGGAGCGACCCAGCCGAGGTGAGCTTCACTGCTGGCCACACGGACCTGAAAATACAACAATCAACGTTCGCAGCAGCAGCTGTTTCTTGGTGAACTATAAGAAATAATCCCCCAGGATCTAAAAGCTGATGTGATACCTACTTTTTGTTCATGTTTTGCAACACTTCCCTTAAAAACGGGCAAATTATTTTTACATGAAAGCTTGCATATTGGTGGTAAAGAACAAGAGGATGTAAAAGTTTCCCATCTGCAGTTTAGAAACACACCACGTCTTTATCACAAAGCAGGCGAGTCAATGAGAGAGTTGCAGAGCTGCAGCTCCAGAACCTGCAGTGGACACGAAGGACAAGACTTACTGCCACCCCAAGAAGCCCCGCAGCCGTTCCCCTCCACGCTCCCCGGAGCAGCACCACACAACCAGCAGCACGCGCTCGCTTGCCTGGGTGGCACAGAGGGACCTCCCTGCTGTTGGCACCCGCCTGTCAGGTTAGCAGCACGTCTTTTACTACTGGGCAGCTGCCATTTGGACTCCTCTCCTGCACCGGCCTCAGGAACCTCACGTTTCCTTTCTCCCTCCTCTTTCCCGGCAGAGTGGGCAGGACTGGCTGATAAAAGGCCTTTCGTCCGTAGGAAGCCCCACAAGTCAACTACTGTGTACGCAGGGTCTTACACTGAATCATCATTTACAGTAGATTTGACTTAAACATTCTCTCTCTGTTTTGGGGTTTTTTCAACTGTCAACACGTTCTGGTTTGTACAGGTCTGAAACCGTAACTTCCAAGGTGCGAAGGGGAAGAAGGGAGCATAGTTTTTAAAAATAGTTAAGAACACATCCACTGTACTGTTTAAAGCCATCCCCGGTCTAAGACCAACAGCTTCAGCGGCCAAGAAGCTCTGCCCAGTTTACCTTCCATCCATCTAATAAACTGCCAAGTGTCAAGTGTAAAATCTGGATCACTGGGGTCAGGCACTGCTCCAGACCCGAAAGGATGACAGGCCCCTCCTGTCCAAGTAGGTTCAGGCGTTTTTACAGCATATGCACAAGTTCACGTATTTTAATTATTGCACAGTGGGTTAAACGACCTTTTCTTTTTTTTTTGACCACTATCCTCAGTAAAATTAAAGTAACATGATCTGAGAAATACGAAAAGTAAGAATAACCTCTCGTTACCTAAAATATCTCTACCCAAAACACATGGGGTCATACATAGTCCAAACCCACGCTAGTCACGGCGCAGAAAGTGCAATCAAACATTTCTTTAAAGTCCCACAGAAGAAAGGAATAACAACTCTTCTGAATTACCTCTGTCCGCCTAACAGCTGAAAACCAGCTGAACTGGCTGAATTGCAGAAAAATTAATCAGCTGAATTAACCAGCTGAACTTCAGCATAAAACAGAGAATGAAACTCTACATACCTTTCTTTTCTTTCTGCATGGATTATTTTTTTAACCAAAAATTTTCTTTTTAATTACACTCTCCAGAGCACCATTCTCAGGCAATTCAGTGATTGCTGGTTTTCCCGAAATTATGGCCTTTTGATTGTAACAGAGAACGCGCTCACCAGGCAAAGCAGCAGTGTTACGTGGGAATACAAAGGATTTTTTTTGAATTGACGTCTCCAGAACAAATGGAGGGCTAACTGAGAAAGCCCACAAATGCAAACAGAAGACCAAAGTTAAAAGGCAAATGGCTTTTGACTTGTTTATGGCGCGTAAGGAAACATGAGGAAGGGATGATTGGTGATGGTCATCCACCAAATCTTTGCCTTTTCACCAAGAAGCTTTGGGGATAAAAACCCCCAACCCGCATACATCAGCTTACTGACAACTTCCAGATCTCCGCACGGAAATCTCCGGCAGTGGTTTGCAAACCAGGATGCATTTCCCACCCCGGAGGAAACGATACCAGCCCAAAAGCCGAGAACAAGGGCAGGAAGAGAACAAAGCGCAGAAAGGAAGGCACAGCCCTTACCAGGGGACTGTGAAAAAGGAGGAGGTAAGCGGCCAAAGAGGTGGCTCAGGTAGGGCCTGGGCTATCAAACAATTGTGAGGATGAAGACACGTTTTCCACGAGGGCTGCTGAACGCTGGAACAGCCCCACCGAGGTTTGGGAATGTCCATACGTCAAGATTTTCCAAACTCAAAAGGATGAGGACCTAAGCAACGTCACTGAACTTTAAAGTCAGCCCAGCTTTGACCAGGAGGTCGGACCGGATAACCTCCAGAAATCCCTTCCACCCAAAGTTATCCTGCTCCTAAAATTAAGAGTAGAAACAGAGCTCCATTACTCAGGTGCCAGGAAAGGAAGAGGCAGTCACGACTGCGGCTGAAAGAGGGACGACTCCCAGCAGTGATACCACCTTCATTCCTGACCTACGAACTGCCTAACCCACCACCACTGCCCGCTCTCCAGCCCAATTTTTCTCACTACGTGCCTGACCCAGACACCTTGTTCCAATCCATTTTCTGGTCCACTTCCCCCATCTTTCCCACTTCAGCCGTCTCCTCTCCTACCACACTCCAGAAACATTGCAGGGATAATCCTGCCGCCCATCCCCTGGGATGAAAGAAGCAGTTTCTGATCAAGGGGCGGAGGGGCATAAGAACGAGGTGGCCATTGGAATACAGTTGGAATAATATCTGTCTTTTTTCCCCAACCACCCCCAGCCCCAAAATACAAGCAGGACGTGGGCTCTTTGGCTGTAAACCGTACGCCTCGCCTCAGCAGTGATTTTTCACAGGCTACACAACGTTGTGCAAGCGCACCCCACTCCCTCCTCCCAAGTCGTTCCTCAGGTTCAACAAAGTATTTGGGGGGAGATAAAGCCAGACTCGTAACTTTGAGACAAATATGTGACGTGTATAAGCAATATGGGTATGGGAAGTTAGGAAATAAAGCAGAGCCTTCCTCTTGTACACCCAGGACAAGATACGTGAAGACACGCATGAAAAAGGAATCCAAACAGAGGTGGAAAAGACGAGGCAGCATATTGCTGGCATGGACTTAAACTCAGTGCTGGTATTGCTGCTACTTTGGAGGCCCAAATTTTCCCCGTGGTTTATTTTTAAAGCACTGAGTTGTGAGTAGCCCGCCCTCTTAAAGCACAGGAAGGAGAAAAGCAGATATTGGGACGGATGACTGGACTGAATGTGTCAGAAAAACGCCGAAATGCTGATGCAGTTAGAAAAACCAAACACACACAAGCTACAGTAGGGAACACAGCGATGCCCACAGCAGCAGCTCACAGATAACTCCAGACTGAAAGATACGCTGCCAGGTTCACTCACACTGTAAGACCAAGTAAAAATGAACAGCTTTTAAGAATAAAGTTCTTCATCTGGAAGTAGAGCACTTACAGGCATCAAAATTCCAGGCAGTGGATGCTTATGAGCACAGTAATTGGAAAGAAAAATAGCGGCTAAAAGCAGGCTAAGAGAAATCTGCTTGCATCAGTTCAGCAAAAAACGCAGTTTCTTTATGAAGGGCTCTCTTTGTAGAAATAGCGTAATTCTAAGCTTAGCAATCCCTTCATAAGGAACTAGATGTTTTCACTGAAAATAGAAGCTGACAGTCCACCTCTGTTCTTAGAGAAATATTATTTTAACCTAAAGAATTCCATAAAAACTGTAGCAGATAGCTTAGCATTTTTAAAAGGCTGCCTTTTAAAATTCTTTTTAAATGGACAAATATTTCAGCAGAAGGCATCTCAATTTTTCACCTAACAGAACCGCCAGTGAGACAAGACCCAAATCAGATATCTGACTTTCTTCCCTGGTTTAAGTGCTGACATGTGCTTCTTGGAGAAGAAAAAGTACACGAATGACTGAAGGCAAAATCTACATAAAAAGAGAAGGTCACCGATAATATTGTTTGGAGTGTCACATGTAGACCCATAGTCTTTGTTCCAGGCAAAGTATATTATATTAAATGTTAAACAGACATTTAATATAGAGAATTCTAAAGAGCTTCTTGTTTTGCAGTGAAAAGGGAAACGTGCACCAAGGCTTGAACGGCTGAACTGTGACAAGTGCAGAATAGTATCAATAATCCCATTATAACACCTGATTTGTCAAACTTGTCTCTACAAGTCATTCTAAACCCCACAATAGCGTTCCTCACCGTTTATGAAACGGAGCAGGGCACGTCTTTGTAGCGCTCACGGCCACCGATTCTCCATGCCTTGTGGGAAAGAATGGCATGAATAGCTACTAAGCCTCACACTTCATTTTCTTCAACCTCTTGTTGATATCCTGGTGTTTTGAATGGTGTTGGACTACAGGAGAGCACAATACAAAGGTACTATCAAGCAGGTGGTGTCCTTCTGGAACCAGTAAGTTCTGTTGATGTATTGTGCAGCACCGCGGCTTAACGGCCCAAACCAGGTCATCAATATGTATGACCTCCGCATCGGGCAGCAACCAGGAAGCGCCACGGATCCTCTCCGGAGAAATGGAAAGTCTGTCGAGCTGAGACAAAACAGTCCAGGCTCCAGGTGTATCTGAAATCACCCACGTACACAGATTCCACTCCAAATTTGAGATTTTTCAGGCAAATAGCAGGGAATAAAGACACTGATTTAGAGCGATTGATCATTAATAAACACGTATTTCTCAATCCGGGTCTTCCTCTTAGTTTTGTACCTTAACGGAATAAATCCAAAGCTCTTTTAGAGATCACCATGGGTCACCCAGAAGAAATATCTTAAACTAAATGATGGCACAGAATAAGGGAACTCTGCAGAATTCAGCTATGGAAATTCCTACAACGGGAAAGGCAGAAAATTCAATTCAGACCTTGGATTACGAGATTTCAGCAGCTATTTTCTCTGTACAGGTAAGAAATGAACTCTCCTGAGGCAAACGGTTGCCATATTCACACAGCTGCTACAGGAACCACCCGAAGCTGGATAAAGGCCATGCAGAAAAGTCTCCCTCCAGGCTCCGACGGCGAGGCCACAGCTCTGGCTTGGGAGAAGGATGTTACCTGGCGCTGGCGGACAAAAATGTAGTTTTCATATTTGGTTAAAAAAAAAAAAAAACCCACAACATTGAAAGATTAGTAAAATGCTACGCAATACTGCTGATAAAACAGAATGGAGCTACCTCAGACCTACTGCCATACTTTTGACTAACACACGTGGACCACCTCAAGCCTCCAGGATCGCTTCACGCAGCCAGCGTGAGCCAGGCTGGATGTGGCTTTCAAAAGAGATCTAAAACAGTACAGCAAAGGCACTGAAAATATCAAGAGAAGGATCATATGGAGAAAATGCAGAGATTTAAAGGGTTCGGATTTTTTTAGAATTTTTTTTCTGTTTTTTTAAAACAGACAGCAATGCTAAAGCTGACGCCTGAAGCCATGCGGCGAGCTCATTTATGGAGAAAGGTTTCCCTCTGAATTCTTCCTCGTGTTTCCTACAGAAAGTTTGAAAATACAAGATGGATTTTAAAGCAATTTGCTGTCTTCCAAGTTAACTGCTATCAAGCACATCCAGATCTAGCAGCCATTCATCTCGCTGCTCAGGATGGAAATTTCTACAGTCTACTCATTTACCACAAGCGGAAGTTGCTCTGCAGAGGAACTGCGGAATGATAGCCCCGTTTCTTCAAAAGATAAGCCTGAGAAAAAACTAGTTTCTGTATGTGTGCTAATTACCAATTAAGCCCCTCCTCCTCACATGATCTGGAGTACAGAAGTCAAAGCTCTTAATTCCCTAAAAGCTAAAGTATGCCTAAGTCTTAAACATACGTCTTCCCCACGCCCTCCCAAAAGCTATTTTCAAGGGTATTTGTTAAACTACTGCTTGACGACAAAAGTCATCGATGTCAGCCATAAAGCAAAAACAAGACAAATGTCTTAAATATTACAGAAATACCCTAAAGGGAGATTTACCGCAGCAATAAATCTAGTATCATCCTCAGAGGAAGAAATAAATTCTTTAAGTTCATCGGTAAACTAAACAGCTACTGACCAGCCAACCTACGGCTGCTTTTTGTTTGTCCCCGCGTTGGGAACCCACCCCTAAAGCCTACAATCTCTTCCTGCTCTCCGTAAGACCACAGTAACCTTCTGTGTCCTTTGGGCTGAAAAAAACCCACCCCAACATTCAGTCCAGACTCCAGGGAACGACCTAATAGAAAGTTGCTTGTCGGATTTTCAAGGCAGGTACCTCCAGTCTGTTTTCCCGATGCCCCAGGGCTCAGCCAGCTGCTGAGTCAGAGGGAAGACTTTCACCCTGCAATTTTTTCTTTTATTGCAAACCTGTGGTAAGGCTGCGTTTGCCAGGCTGCAGTTGTTTTGCCACGTGGGATTTCTGAATCAATCTGGGCGACTTGCGGTCAGGGCCGCCACAGTCGCATTTACAGAGCTCGCGAGCACCTTCCTCAAGCCTCAGGGCCGCTGCTCTTCCCGTGCGGCGCCTGCCATCCTCCTGCTCTTACAGTCCACGCTGCAACGTCGCAATAAAGCAACAGATTTTCAAAAGAGAAGTACTTTGCCCAGCACCTCACCGTTCTTCCTTGTAAAGATTCTACTTTTACTACGAGTGAAGCGATCTGATTATCAAGAAAGTTGTCAGCACCCCTTACCTCTTCCTAACATGCCAGCACGTACTTGTACAGGGCTCCTCTGTAAACCTCAAAACATTTTACAAGGCAAAGGAAGAGAAATTATTGAAGGTCTATTGTTGAAGTAAAAACTGCATTAAATGCCAAAGGCTTCTCTTTAGATTATTTTTAATTTTTTTTTTTTTTTTTTTTTACACATCTGTATTCAAAAGACCAGAGATCCGGTCCCCATTCTATCAGGGAGACTTGGATTATTTTAGCTAAAATTAACTCCATTTCTCTAATTCCTTATTAGGCAAATACTATCACCTTTCCAGTTTTCCCAGCGTAAGGATAAATCAGTGAACATTTGGACTACACAGTAAAGAACAGAAAAGAAAAAAAAAAAAGAGCCACAGCCCAAGTTAGTGAGACATGAGAGGGAGGTCTCTGATTTCAACCCTTAGAAATTTAATCCACTGAAAAACTGTTAGAAAGGCCACTGTATCTTAAGCAAATCATCCTAGCATTCCTGTCAGAGATGATCTGCCTGACAAATTTGGTGGCCTTCTACCACGGGGTTACAGTGTCGGTGGATAAGGGAGGAGGAACCAACATCATCTACCTGGGCTTGTGTAAGGCGTTCGACACTGTCCCACACGGCACCCTTGTCTCTGAACTGGAGGGACATGGGTTTGACAGATGGACCACTCGGTGGACAAACAATTGGCTGGATGGTCGCACCCAAGAGTCACAGACAACAGCTCCACGTCTGAATGGAGACCAGTGACAAGCGGTGTTCCTCAGGGATCGGTGCTGGGACCGGTGCTGTTTAACATCTTTGCCAGTGACATGGACAGTGACATCGAGTGCCCCCTCAGCAAGTTTGGGGACGACACCAAGCTGTGTGGTGAGGTCGACACGCTGGAGGGAAGGGAGGGCATCCAGAGGGACCTGGACAGGCTGGAGAGGTGGGTCCAGGCCAACCCCATGGAGTTCAACAAGGCCGAGTGCAAGGTCCTGCACGTGGCTCGGGGCAATCCCAAGGACAGGTACAGGCTGGGGGATGGGGGATGGAGAGCAGTGCTGGGGAGAGGACCTGGGGGTGCTGGTGGGTGAAAAGCTGGACATGAGGCAGCAACGGGCGCTGGCAGCCCAGAAAGCCAACGGCCTCCTGGGCTGCACCCAGAGCAGCGTGGCCAGCAGGGCGAGGGAGGGGATCCTGCCCCTCTGCTCCGCTCTGGGGAGACCCCCCTGCAGGGCTGCGTCCAGCTCTGGGGGCACCAGCACAAGACAGACACGGACCTGCTGGAGCGGGTCCAGAGGAGGCCACGAAGATGCTGAGGGGCTGGAGCAGCTCCCTGTGAGGACAGGCTGAGAGTTGGGGGTGTTCAGCCTGGAGGAGAGAAGGCTCCGGGGAGACCTTAGAGCGACCTTTCAATATATCAAGGGGCTTCCAAGAAAGACGGGGACAGACTTTTTAGCAGGGCCTGGAGCGATAGGACGAGGGTAATGGTTTTGAACTAAAAGCGGGGAGATTTAGCCTAGATAGAAGGAAGACATTTTTTATGCTGAGGCTGGTGGAACACTGGCACAGGCTGCCCAGAGAGGTGGTGGAAGCCCCATCTCTGCCAATACTTAGGGTTGGACGGGGCTCTGAGCACCCTGATCCAGCTGAAGGTGTCCCTGCTCCCTGCAGGGGGCTGGGCTAGATGGCCTTGAGAGGTCTCTTCCAGTCCAAATCCTTCTGTGATTCTATTCTTCTGATTTTAAGCAATGGAAAAGCAATACAGTAAGGGAAAAAAATCAAACGACTATTTGGGCACTGCAGCCCACAAATATTATTTCGATATATAAAATATACATTCTATTTATTTATTATCCATGTGCTTTATATATAATGTATATACACATACGTTACATATACACAAAAACTGCTATTGGAATATTGCAGTTTTCTAGAAAACACGTATTCACATATTCTGATGTCTTGAAAGAAGTGTTTTTCCAAGTCTAGCGAGACCCTCATGTGGTGAGGAAAGCCGGTAAAAGTACTCCTCTGTCTGCTCACATCCACCTTTCCTCTTGCCTTTACTGCTCCTCTCTCCCCTCCACCTCCTCTCACACCATCTGACAGGCTGCTTTTTCCTTCAGCATTCATTCCATCTCATTTTAAGGCTCCTCTCACGGTTACTGTCATCGCTATAAACAAGACCAAGGGATGCACCTGCCCTTCACCTGTAGCTGCCGACAGGAATGTGAGGATATAAACCATTCCACCTTTTCTTTTCTCCGTATTTTAAAATGTTTTAAACGTATCGGTTTTCGCATTGCAACAAGACACAGCAATCGACACCAAGCGACCTGTCCTCCCTCTCCAGATCCCAGGTAAGATAGCTGGTTGTACTGAGCACGCACATCTCTTCAACATTCAACTGACCTCCAGAAAAAGACAGGGAAAAAAATTGTAACAATTAGTGGGTTTTTTTTTTAAAAAAGAAACTAACCAGAAACTTCTACCTGCACCTCAGTTCAAATTTAAAGCTCACAAAAGGGACTTTCCTACCTTTTCCTGCATCGCCAATGCCTTCAGCTGAGGTACTACAGTCAGCAACTCATTAGCATGCACTGAAATGAGCAGCACACTTCACAGCTCCAGCTCTGTGACGCTACTGCAGACCCAGAGATACACCACGTTGATCGCCTGGGGTCAAGTTTTACCCCGAAACAACGACAACTAAATATCGAGCAAAACCCAAGCATGACAAAACATGACGAGGCAGGTCATCTGCGTGCTCCCAGCACGCGACACTGGCTGTGGAACACTGCTGCTGCGTTCAAAGTGTTAAATAATAATAAAAAGTACAGAAGAGACGTAATCCCGTCTCAAAAAAACCTGTTTTTACTGATGTAACATGCTAGGTAAAACAATTCTTATTACTAGGTAGCAGCAAAAGCACACCCTCACCAAGTTCTCCTTTCACCTCACACAGTATTCTTAGCCACCGATCTCAGCTAGCTTATCCATCAAAGAGAACAGCTAATAATAATACTATAAAATTGCAATTTAAATGTCATTACTAGGAATACTGTTAATGGGAAACGGCAGCCTTCCTATGCTCTTAATTCTGCGTGTGAAGGTGAGCCTTCACGCAGGTATAAAGCGCGGCAGCACCGAAAACCCAGGGAAATAACGTAGGGATTCGCAGCCCATCTAGAAAGGACTGCAGCACTGCAGCACGGGGGCTGATGCATCGGGTACTTCTCCCATTTACACCACGGCACAGCCCAGAAACGCCGGTAAAGAACCCGCTGGAGGCAGACACCAAGCAGAAAAACAGCTCAAAAACTTTTCGATGGCCACAGGTACAACACGGTGAAAAGACTCAGTAAGAAACACTCCCTTGAAGACAGACATGGGGCAATTTACATACAGGCCCTGTAGTTCATCACGTACATCCAAGCCACTTACCACATAATTAGGGATAAATTACGAACACTGAGCCACGGTGTTCCACCAGCGTTCGCTCAGGTTCTGCTTCTCCACAGCGCTCTGTGCACAGACACCTGGCAGCGCATCAGCACACAAGTTTTTTAAACCAAAGCATTCCGTTCTGGGAAACTTGTTTTCACTGTCCACCCTGCCACTTTTTTTTTCTTAGCTTGCCAAAAAAGTCCTAAGCAGGAATATTCTGAGTTCCCTGAAGTGACAAAAAGCATTTGGACAGAATCTGCGAAAAGCTTTCGAAACCTTGCTCCAGAAACTCACTACGGAGAATTTCCAGTTCCCTTTATAACTGGTTTAAAAGGCACATCCCGCTGATGAGGAACACGACTTCACATTTATTTTGATTACAGTTTCTCTCACCAGAAGGCTTTATGTGACATTTTATTACCGTCTCAAACCCAGGAATCCTTTTACAGGCCCAAGAAGAAACATCCAACCCTGTTCTGGAAGCGTCCACTCCGCAGCAAACCAAGGAAGCGACCCCACAAGGCTTCATTCATGCAAGCAGCCACCCAATGACTCGCAATCGATGCAGCTGTATCGCTGGGAAGTTGAGGGGTTTTAAATGCGAGGATCTGAAAGCTTCAGTTGTTAAGACTGAGCCTTCTGATGCTGAGAATGGAATTATTTTTCCAACTTATAAAGACTATTTCCTAAATGCAGCAACTGCTGCAAGTGCCTCTGTATAAAAACAACATTCCCAGTGCAGAATGGGTAAATGTAATAAGAATTGATCTTAAATTCTCTGCAATGTCATTACAAAAATCATTAAAGAAAACATACTTTTAATCAAAGTTTCGCTCCTGTCATTGAAAAATTGCTGTACTTAATCAAATTAAGCGGAACCGCCAACGTAATCGATGTCCACTAATATAAATTCGAGTCCAATGAAAGAATTGGAGCACCAATAACTGCAGACCCTTATTGCACCATTGCGATTAAATTCGGCACCAATTTATTTGCTTTACAAAGTGTTTTCAGCCGAGTTTTGGGCCGAGGCCACACGCAGCAAGCACGTACACGGCAGACGCAGACATCCCTCTGACGAACTGACAGCAGAGCCCGGCCCACAGAGAAGGTTTGTTCTGCCCAAACTCGGGCGATGCAGCGCTGGTGACTACAAGGACGCTTCACACAACAGCCCAAACTACCCCGGGAAGCAGCCGAGCGACAGCTTGTGTCTGCACACTCCGCTTCTGTCACCGCCCCAACACCAACAGTCGGAACGTCAGGCACATCTCCAGTTGTACAGTGAGCTCCACAAGCTCCCTCACTTGTATTTTATTCTACCTTTAATCTATTTTAAAATAAATTCCTGTATTTTTAATCTGTTGTACTTGGACTTAAGCCCCAAGAGCCTTTCCTGTAAATGAAGCAGGCAGCTGCCCCGATGAGATGCTTTCTAACTTCGGAATGAGGGAGAAAAAAAAAAAAATTTTTTTAAAAAAAAAAATATCAATCCTCCCTCCTTCTCACAACACATCAAAATTCATTCCCCTCCCGATCACAAGCATGAGGTCAAATCCGGCTGCTTTTATTTCAGATGAATGGGAAGCTGGTCTTACTGAAGAGTGCGAATATAAATTTATTTTGGACTGAGTGTGCCAGAACACATTTCCTCTCCCTCTAATTGACCTGATTTTACTTTTTCCTCAGGTTTCACACTAACTTCTGAGAAAATCTCAAAGAGCTGATTGACTTTATAACAATTTGAAAAAAAAAAAAAAAAGCTTAAAATGCCTTCTCTGCCCAAGAACCTCCTCAAGTCACAACATCCATGAAAACAGGGTCCTGCATAGGCCAACCTGTCCAACTGAGAACTTCAACAGCTGCTCTCATAGTAACTCACTCAGAAAAAGGACAAACGAAAAAACATACCCTGCAGAAAATTCACTAATGAATAAATTACCTCATGTGAAGAACGACACAGACACTGAAGTTATTCCAGAACGTACCTGTGCATATTCCTTCTCAATTGCAGCTCTTTTCTGACTGAATGCTCTGAAAGAGGGGGAAAAGAAAAAAAATCCATTAATACATACAGCAAAACACTATAAACTCAACAATTTACTTCAAAGGATTTTCTGCTAGACAGTCTCTGTAGCTAAATGAGCAACCAAAAAGCAAAATGGTTTGAAAACTGTGTATCAGTAGCCTAGCAACTGCCCCACACGGACTCCTCATCTGTGGCGTTCAAGTTTCCAAGTTGTCTGGGACAAATTCAGCTCCCAGCACTACCGGTGTAAATACCGTTTACTCCGTTACAGGCTCAGCAGCTTGCTGCTTGTACAGCCTCGGGGAGAGTTCGGCAGCACAGAACAGAACTTGGGTTTGTGCATCTAGAGAGGCAAGTCCCGTTTCCTCCACGGCAGCTGAACACACGGGATTGCCGTCACCAGACGAGCAGCCGCTCTTTAAACCCCTGCTCTCCCACGGCAACACCCTCACTTACCCACTAACGTAGCTGCATCGCCTCGGACCCGCTTAACCCAAACGGTGCCCGTCACGGCACGTCATTCCTCACCACCATCGGGGCTGTGCTCTCACGTAGGCTCAAGATGGACCATCTCAACGTATTTTAAAAGAGAGGGTTTCCACACTATCTCCGTTACGACCACAAGAAAGCTCTTCCTTCGATAGCTTAAGCTATTCCCTTTCTAGCCCTGGAATAGCCAAGGCAGAGTCATTTTCTTCAAGCTATACTATAAACTCCTAAGCTTAAGGCTACGCCATCAGGAAAGGAAAATCTAATTCTATTAAATTAGTTACACGATAATTATGGTGACACATTAATAAAAAAAAATCCTTGGGAACACCCTATAATGAGGTTAACTCAATAAACACAAACAAAAGGAGCTCTGAGCAGGCTCTTTCTACTCCTGCCTACTCCATTTCACCCATGAAGAGCATCCACACGCTGACAGGGCGTCACGGGCTCAGTCTCCCCAACGGGATGTAAAACAAAAGCCTAAATGCATCGTGATGGCTTAAAATTCTGCCCAGATTAACGACAGCCCCGAAGATCTGGCCGTATTCCAACTCCAATAACTACACCCTGTTTTCCTAAACGCCCCTCGTGCAGCTCAGGTGGTACAAGGGGCTGCACGACTGTGCTGTATGAAACACCTCTGCAGGAACAGGCAAACGATGCTTGTAAATGGCTCAGCTTTGTAAAGCAGTCACGATACTTCATCCAACATCACAAAACCATTTCTTCTAGGCTCCCCTGTCCCAAAGTCAAGTTATCTCCGTCTGCTTAGCAAACATCTAAAACCCACAATATCCTTCTAAAAGAACTTACTTTTCTTTTGAAAGCATAAGTAACTGCAGAAAGAACTGCTAGGAATACCCGAAACGTTTGATCAATATTGAAAAGGTAAAAGAAAAGGAGCAGCTGTCTTTGAAACCTAAATCTGGGGAGGCTTTAGGCAAAGGCAGCTATTTTCCAATTCTCAGCTAATCATATTTGAAAGCATATAATCAGAGCTAAATAATAAGGATATACTCAGTTTACACAAAACCTGGATATGGAGCTATTTATTTCACCATGAGGGGTTTTTTCCCCCCCATACAAAACAAATTCCACTTAAACTAATTGCGTAACCCCAGTTGTGACAAGCTGGAAGCCCAAGATATCCCTAAACCCCTTCTACATTAAAACACCAGGGAAGAAAAACAAAAGCATTCAGCTGGCCCTAGTGGAGAATCACAGAACACCACGCAAATCAAATCTACTCGCAAACCCGACAGAAACCTTGGGCTCGGAACGACCGCAAGCTGCAGCATGAAGTTGCACAGCAGCACCTCCGGCAATCAGAGTCATCTCAGAGTAGGTTGAGATTTTATTCTGTATTTTAAATGGGGTTTTACAAAAGAGTTGGCGAGCCAGCACATAATTCAATTTATACAACACTTAAATTCGTGTTTGATCTGGGTTTTGGTGAACGAAGAAAACGGTAAGTACTGAAAGACCGGCAGGATCAGCCATCCGCATTCCTTGAAGCTGGAGTTCTCTGCGGCTTTGTGACTGCATTTCCCTCGATTCGTCAAACACAAAGCTGTTTTTAACCTCGGGACAGTTTATACAGGAATCCTTTTATGACAAGCATAAATACATTACAAAACATGATGAAATAGGAGACCGAAGCGGACAAATTTCCCAGGAGAAAATTATTTTGAGCAGGGAGGAAAAAAAGCAAGCCTGACTAATAAACGCATGATGGTTTCTTGGGAAATCTGAAAACTTTCATGTGTGTATCTTGATTTTATGTGCAAATCTGGGATATTCTTAACCTTACTGTCATTCAAGATGGAATTTCAAGTTCATTCATATATGGAAAAGTTTGGTTCCATAGGCTAATGAAGTGTTCTCTAACAGTTACTGAAAAGTGTTTAAGAAATGAACTAGGGGGTCTGCAAGAAAGCAGGAACATTATTGAGGGTTTCTTTAAACTAAGAAATATTAATATATCTGCTACTACAGCTTTTTCTCAAATTAACTATTAACGAAGTGCAGGAAACCCCAGAACCGCACACCCAAAAACGCACCCTGGTTTTGTTTCTGCACAGTAATTCCTAAATACCCTGCACACATCAATTCACGCAGCACTATGCGTACTCCCTTTGCTCCACTAAAAATCATTCAAAAGCATGTAAAGTCCTGGACGGTTTAAAAAGAGGGCGAGAAAGAATAAATAGAAAAGAAATTGAGCAATATTTGGTGTATATAATCAAGCTATAATAATTTCCATGTTAAGTATGATCCTTGCCACAATCCTCGCATTGCAGGAAAATCCCGACTTTGTCTCCAAAGCCAGAAAACCAATAAAAATACAGTTACACTCACCATCAGGACAAGAAGCTGCCATTGAAAAGAAACACAATTTTATTATTTATTACTTTATATTTATATTTTCTAATTTTATTATCCCGGCCAGAGCGTGACCAGGTACCTGGCTGGAAGAGAGCCTGCAGCTAGGGCAGACAAACACCACACCCGGGGAAGGTCTTGCAACGGTTTCACCGCCCGTGGTTTCACAGCGCGAGGCGATGCCAGCCGCCCACAGCCCCGTCCACGGCTTACGGCTCCGTATGACCAGGCTGAACCTAATCCTGGAGGGATTACGAAGGAATGTTCCTTCTGGAGCACAAGCAGCTAGAGAAGCTCGGCAGGGGAGGGTTGTCTTCCTCCAAAACGTCAGCAATTGGCCAAGTCTGGCCGAAAACAGAGCAGTGGGGTGAGCGAACAGTCGCTCCTCCTGTCATTAGGAGAGTAAGAACTAAATGTGGCGGCTAGAAAGGACTTCTCTGTCACACTAAGAACTAATAGGAATATTGGAAGAGGAGGAGGGTGGAGATTTTTCTGCTGCAGAGCAGGACTTAGCCTACCTCTGTCTCCTCCTTACATTCCTCATCAGGCTTCAGACCTGGGATAACACACTCCCCAGGTGCACCATGAGGCTGAGCTGGTCCCTTTGTATCCCCAAGGAAGGAAATTCTTTGGTCTTAATTCATAGGACTTCATGTGACAAGAAATATCTGGATGAAGAGCAAGGAGATGAATCGAGAGAGCCAGCACGGCTTCAGCAAGGGCCAGTCCTGCCTGACCAACCCAGTGGCCTTCTACGATGGAGTGACCACATCAGAGGACAAGGGAAGAACCACGGACGCCGTCTGTCTGGGCTTCTGCAAGGCCTTTGACATGGTCCTCAATAACATCCTCCTCTTCAAATTGCAGAGATAAGGATTTGAGGGGTGGACTGGTCGGTGGGTGAGGAATTGGCTGGATGGTCGCATCCAGAGGGTAGTGGTCAACAGCTCCATGTCCAGATGGAGACCGGTGACAAGTGGCGTCCCTCAGGGGTCCATACTGGGACCAGTGCTGTTTAATATCTTCATCAATGACACAGATGGTGGGATCGAGTGTCCCCTCAGCAAGTTTGCAGATGACACCACACCTGAGGGACAGGAGGGCATCCAGAGGGACCTGGGCAGGTTTGAGCAGTGGGCCCGTGTGAACCTCATGAGGTTCAACAAGGCCAAGTGCAAGGTCCTGCACGTGGCTCGGGGCAATCCCAAGCACAGGTACAGGCTGGGGGATGGGGGATGGAGAGCAGTGCTGGGGAGAAGGACCTGGGGGTGCTGGTGGGTGAAAAGCTGGACATGAGGCAGCAACGGGCGCTGGCAGCCCAGAAAGCCAACGGCCTCCTGGGCTGCACCCAGAGCAGCGTGGCCAGCAGGGCGAGGGAGGGGATTCTGCCCCTCTGCTCCGCTCTGGTGAGACCCCCCTGCAGGGCTGCGTCCAGCTCTGGGGGCACCAGCACAAGACAGACACGGACCTGCTGGAGCGGGTCCAGAGGAGGCCACGAAGATGCTGAGGGGCTGGAGCAGCTCCCTGTGAGGACAGGCTGAGAGTTGGGGGTGTTCAGCCTGGAGGAGAGAAGGCTCCGGGGAGACCTTAGAGCGGCCTTTTAATATATCAAGGGGCTGTAAGAAAGACAGGGAGAGACTTTTTAGCAGGGCCTGGAGCGATAGGACGAGGGTAATGGTTTTGAACTAAAAGCGGGGAGATTTAGCCTAGATAGAAGGAAGATGTTTTTTATGCTGAGGCTGGTGGAACACTGGCACAGGCTGCCCAGAGAGGTGGTGGAAGCCCCATCCCTGCGAATACTTAGGGTTGGACGGGGCTCTGAGCACCCTGATCCAGCTGAAGGTGTCCCTGCTCCCTGCAGGGGGCTGGGCTAGATGGCCTTGAGAGGTCCCTTCCCACCCAAAGCCTTCTGTGAAACGTAGTGATTTGTCATATTAAAGAAATCAGATTACACAAATCTAACTTTCCCTTGGGCTCTGTGAGAAAGTAGAACTGCAAGGGAGCAGGGGAGAGGAAACTACACTTACTGCCATCCCTGCTTTGCCAGGACTACTTTTACCAGTGCCAAACCCTCACTGTCACTGCAAATTCCCAAACACGAATTCCAGCAGCTGCCAGGCATTTAAATTACTCATCGCAATTGAAGAGAACAGACAGTGTGAAATATTCGGGTATATTTCTTAAATTTCGCTGTAAATAAGCACAATGGCGTGAAGTAAGGAGTCGGGTCAGTGGAGAATGCTACTTCAAGAGGTCTTCCTGTGGAGAAACAGGAAAAGCAGACAGGCTCAGCCTGGTACGTGGATGTCCACTGGGGCTGGACATGTCTAAAGCTCCCACTTCCACAAAAATATCAGTATACTAACATTAAAACATACACTACCGTTATATAAAACAATGTTCTATTTGCCAGGATTATCCAGTCATACAAATCTAAAGACGAAGGTGACAGTTTGCACACTAAGAAGTTAAAGACAGTGACACACTGAAAATCAGAAAGCGAATTACTCTCTGTATTAAAAAGCTAATTTAACTACATCTAGAGAGCTATGCAAAAATGTGAACAGACGTTTCACGTACAGGTCTCTAGAATAAAAGAAGGGGCTACATTTGCCTGGGTGGATGCATTTCCATTGAAAGGCTGAGAAATTCAACAATGAGCCAAGCAGGGGCCTGAACCGCATTGGGAACGACTGCCCCTGCAAGAGCACGACCGTGGTCAAAACCCAGACGAATGAACTGGCAAACGGGTACAACTCACCTCGCGCTAGCGGTTCCTGTTAATGCAATTTTTGGGCTATGGCCATTCGCATAAATTGTTTAGAAATATTAATGGGGAAAAAAAAAAACCCAACTACCTTACAATTTATACAACTATGCAAAGCACCAGAAAACGTACAAATTAGTATCACATCCAAAACATCCAAAAATGTTAAGACTAAAGAAATGCACCTGTTTTAACTGACCTTGACCTAAGAGAGTCCCCAGCTGCTATGCTAACAAAAGCAAGGAGCAGCAAACGAGAAAATAACGTGCTCAGCTCTGGGGAGACTGGATTTCCCAGCTCAGCAGAACACAGAGCAACGGAATTGACACTTGCAGTGCTGCGTCTGAAAGATGATGAAAGGAGAGGAAGGCAAAAATTACACATGCACATGCTGCATGAGGACGGTAACTCTCCAAAACCTCTCTTTAATCCTTTTAATACAGGCTACTGTGTCCCTAACAGAATCAAAACAAAGTCAGTATCGGTTTCTCTTTGCTTTACCAACCGTGGACCTCCCCAAGTCGACAGAAAGTGAAACCCACATGAAACGATGCAGATGGAGATCAACGGAGTAAAGCCTCAACACAATGAGAGAAGGAATGGGGAGGGGGGGGAAGGTGGAGGAATAAAAGATTTTCCATTGTTTTGATTTTATGGGCTATTACGGCAATTTTGAAATTCAGTTTAAAAATGAATTTGCCCCATGCAAAATTCATGAAGTCCATCTACTTAGCAACTGCAGAGCACATTGCAACCGATTTTAAACTGACTCAACCCACTAACACTCAAGGAGGTGAATCAGTGAATTATGAAGTACCCCAAAATTTCCAGCTTTCCAAAAAGTAGAATAATTCATGAATCCTAGAATATACGCCAGCAGAAAATTATGACTTGGCAACTTCTCCTTCTAACGCACACTGGTAGCACACGCACTCAGTGTGCAACCATCTCCAAACTAATACCATATTTGTCTTCTTTAAGATGAAAAGATATGCTCACTCCAAAACTTTCCATTAAAAACACTAAAACAGACAGCTCTCATTTAAAAAAAAAACGAAACACAACAGAAGACAAAAAGGGAGGGCAACCCCAGAAAACTCAAAAGCCAATATTAGGCATCAAGGTAGAATTACACAGCTGGCTTTGTTCATTCTTTCTGTCCCATTCAGAGACAAAACCACTCCTGAACAATCTAAACCCCACCTATCTAACAGTGAATACATGCATGAACACAGCCTTAACCCCCTCAAATATCCCAATTTACCTTTGGGACAAAACCAAGCAAAAACCTGCCCGCAGCGAGTCAAAATAGAACATTAAGTATCAATTCCCTACCTCCCTTAACTGACAAACAGATCTAGAATCCTTTCACGGAGATGAGATGTATTTATTCTAAGCCAGGGAAATAGATCCTGACCCACGAGCAACAGGGGAGGACCCCGATGGTGAACTACCCACACTTGAAATATTGATGTACAAGATGGCACTGAAACTTCCAGCCTGGCCTGTTGCTCAAGGCCACTGTGTCCCAGGGGCAGGACTTGGCACTTGCCTTTGTTGACCTTCACGAGGTTCCTGCCAGCCCGTCACCCATCTGTCAAGGTCACTCTGAACACAGCCCTGCCTCCAGCCTATCAACCATTCTCCCCCAATTTGATACCCTTCATCAACTGGCCGAGAGCGCGCTCCATCCCATCATCCAGGTTGTTATTAAACAGTATTGATCCAGCGTTGACCTCTGAGGGGCAACCAGCTGCCAGCTGGACTTGGCACCGCTCTTACGGTTGGGAACTCCAGCCAATTTTCCATCCACTTATCAGTCCACATGTCCCCAGTGTGGCAATAAAGGAACTACAGCAGACTGGGTCAAAGGCCTCACTAAAGTCAACACGTACAACTTACCCTGCTGTCACCCTGCCCACATTGCCAGCTTTCCCAGAAGGCAATCAGGCACAATTTGACCTTGGGAAGGTCCACGCTGGCTGCTCCCAGTCACCTGCTTGCCCCTTCCAGAAATGGTTTCTTCAAAAAGGCTTCCAGGAGGTTTTCCTCCATGATCTTCCCAGGACAAAGGTAAAGCTGACCAGCCTGCTGTTCCCCAGGTCCTCTTTTCAGCCCTCTTTGAAAACAGGTATGGCATCTGCCTTTTTCCAGTCATCAGGAACCTCTCCTGACCACCATGACCTTTCAAAGAGGACTATCAGGGAGTGAACTATCTTACCACACCTCTGTAATCCCCATAAGCTCATAGCTCCCCAACTGCACACGCATTTTTAATTCCTCCTCTTTGTTTCCCATCTGCATGGGCTCATGTACAGGCACCTGTGACAGATCTCCAGTCATACTGGGGACAGCCTCTTCCAGGACACCGTCTCCCAGACAATTCTCAATTAGACCCAACGCCTTTGCTTCAGGTTACGGTATCTCTCCCTTAGCAGGCCCAGCTTACAGCCCTCCACACTAGGTCTAGCTGTTGGCAAAGGTGCTTTTGCCCCACCTTGTCAGATGGAGCCCACCCCTCCTCAGCAGCCCTTGTTTCACGATTACGCGACCCAAAGCCCTGCCTACAACATCAGCTGCACAGCCAGGTGCTGACCTGCTGGATGTGTCCGCTCCCGCCCAAGCCCTTCACCGTCACAGGAAGGACTAAGAACACCCCCGAGGCCCCCCTGCCTTTCACACTTGTCCCCAGAGTTCTGCCATCACTCTTCACACGTTCAAGGTCACCTCTGGTAGCATCCTAAGTGCCCACACGGTTAACAGTCCCCGTGCTGGATGAGCCTTTGTAGTTGTTCTGCAGTACCCTGGATCTCACTCCCCAGCAAACAACAAACCTCCCAAGATACCGTCAGCTCCGCACACGGATGCTTCTGCTTCCTGCAGGAGGGAGTCTCCAGTGCCCGTTGCCCGTCTCTGCCGGTAGGCAGTCTGTTCCCTGCCTTCCACAGCTCCTTTCCGGGGTGGCAACTCGGTGTTTTACCAGAACACATCTCCCACAGGGGTGGCTGCTGTTGACCCCAGCCCCAGGGAGAGGCACCACGCACACCTCGCAGGCCAAGACCTGGAGAGCAGCGTCCTCTGGGTTCGGACCTCTGCTGTGCCGGGTGGAGCTGCTCCCATTGATGTTCCCAACACCACCATTACTCAATTTCAAGCAATTCCACATCTGGAGCAGAGCCTTTGGCCCACCTTGTGATCCTGCTGTGCCATCTGCTACCTGTACTCCACGCCAGCAGCTCTACAGCCACACTCTCTGTCAAAGAGTCACTTGACACTCCCTGGGCCAGTCTGCTGAAGGTTCAAGTACTCCCCTGTCCGGAGGAGCTGTCTGCTAGAGCCAGCAGCAGCAAGCCAACAGCAGCGCCCAGCAGGCCATGGCTGAAGAAGCGGCCTGAAACCGCTGCACCAACCGCCACGTCGAGCAGCGAACTCTGCTGCACTGTCTGGCCAGCGCCAGGGGAGACCTCACTGGAAGCACAGGCAAGGGTAAGCACCAGGCACAGCGTACCAGAAGAACCATCTTAACACTTCAAAGGTAAACCAGCTAATGTTTAATAGATGGATAGTTACATTTGATATGGTCACAGCTGAATTAAAACATTCTTTGTAATTCCAGCTGCCACTACGGAATCAAAAGGGGAGCAATCCTGAAATACTTGCGGGGAGGGAGGGGGCAAAACGTTTTCCCCTCTTGTAGGAAAACAGGATTTCTTTAGGAATGCTGATGTTCTCGTTTGGAGGTTTAATTCACTGCTTTTATCTGGATGCCGCATCCCACTTTCCCCAGTAACATGAAAAATGCACCATAACAAACCAGTACCTTACAAGTGAACAAGTGCTGCTTTTAGCTGGTTTTTTAAAATATTTAAAGACAGGTGTGTCACTAACAAAGGCACAACTGAATTCAAAGGTACCTCAGCCAGCACTAACGATCACCTTCGCTCCGTTCAGGCCAGCGGCTGGCAATAAACGCTGAGATAAGGGAGCACGCTGGCAGCTGCATGCCTAATTGGGTACTTCAGAACACCCGTACAGGCAGGGACAGACCGCATTAATATTCCCTTGTCATGTCCAGCAGAGACAAAGACACCATAACTGGAGCAATAATTAATCTACAGAAATTGTTCATCATGACAAGACGCTCCAACGCTGCATGTAATAGGCTCCTCTTCGTGTTTTTCTGTTTACACTAAACAGAATTACTGCTACCGAAGCAGTTTAAGAGATAGGCATAAAATTCTGAGTGTCTGAAGGACTGAATTATTTTACAGAAGAGCACTGGTTTCTCAAGCTGTCTACATACAGACGTCAGGAGCCTTAGCAGCAGCTGGAGTGCAGCAACCCAGGTTATTAAAATTAGAAACATGCCTCTAACAAGCAAGGGTCTCCTGTTAGCTCCTTTCCACAGGTAAGAGCACACGTGGGTCTTCAAAGGAAAGAGCGGGCAACATGCTGCTTCAAAGAGGCAATTTGAAACACTACATAAACGGAGGCAGAGTGGTCAGAAGCAATTTTCACCGCAAAGGACCCACGGCTTCAAATTCAGAGACTTCCATAGGTTGGGGAGTTCACATAATTACACAAAAGTCTGGCTTTCCCTTTTCCAAGCAAAACTGCCTTGAACACTGAAAACGCTGTTGTCTTAAGGCAACGGGGTAGCCTTGCCTGGAATACAGGAACAGAACCACTGCCTAAAGCATCCACAAAAAAATCACCATCAGCCTTGTGATTCAACACAAGTACCTGACGGACAACCAGAAAGCTCTCTAAGCTTCTTCAGGTCTATATAAAGTTCACACGTGGCATTAGCAGGGAAAAAGAAAACCCATCAGCAGACAACGGCCCTTCTTTCCCTCACCACCCAGTCAAGGTGAGCTGAAGCAGGGTCACGGCTGCTGCACTTTCACAGTGACACCTACTGCAAAATCGGAAACCAAACCAAGCACAACGGGAGTGGGTGAAGCGCTCCTACAGAGTGAAGTCTGGACTCGGAAACGACTGAAATTACACCAGCATTCATTTTCGGATAAGGCTTTGTGCTACCAGTGAGAAAGGTTGTGCAGTGCTCTTTCCTCAGTAGCCTATTTCCCTGCCCCTTGAGCCAGCCCTAAGAGTTGGGCACCTGCAAAGTCGTCAGGCTACCGGCTTTTCAAACAAAGAATTGTAACTTGAAAACCTGGTTGTGTTTTGTGATATTTCTTCAGTTTTAGGGTGCTCCTTTTATTTATAACTTGTACAAAAATCACAGAAGAATGATCCAGTGATGAATATCAAATAAAGAAATGTATTCAACACATTTACATACAAAAGTTTGCAAAAGCAGCATTAGTGACCACGTACAGTTTATTTTAATCTTTTCCAGCCATAGCCTGTTGCCCGGCACAACTTCTACTTGCCCACCATGCCTACGTCAACCCCTGAACACCACTACTGGTATTTTACCTACACATCCAAAAATTCACCTAGGACAAAGCACGCAAACTCAATTCTACAGCAAAGCTTTTAATCATGACAAACAGTCTGCCAACGTGTCCGTTCACCACCGCTATTGCTCTGCATCACAAGTAAAGTATCTTTCACAACCTGTTAAATCTCACACAAATTTAACTTCCACGTTGACAGACAGCTATAAATACCCCACCAAAAAACCAAAGGAAGCGACTTGGAAAGCTGCAAAGGTCAGAGTGAGAGAGGCACGGTGCGTGTCCCAGGTGTCACAGGCAGGCCCGGACACTGGGCACAAACCTGAGGGTTCCTCTGGTCGTGGTCCAAGCTGGCTGAACCTCCAACAGCTCTGATCTGGATGCTCCCCCTCTAACAGACCTGCCAGCTCCGAGAACAGGGCAAAGGAGCCTATACATCTGCTTCCAGCCAGACGGCCACGCTCAGCTCTCTTGGGAAAGGAAGCACATACCTGTTTTAAGTATTCCCTACTGGTCAGCCGAAAAGTTTTCTTACCCGAGCTGGCTAATGGGACGTTTCCTCCCTGAATCAACCTGGGAAAGGGCAGAGGCACGGAGATCCCCACAAGGAAGCAGCTCCAAGGCTCTTTAGGCAAACTAAGGCATAAAGTTCCTCTTTCAGCACCCGCAGGCAAGGTGAAGCTTCACCCGAATCAGAACACGCAAAAGAATCAATTCCTTCATTACAGTCCTTGCTGCTGTCAGAGAACCTGAAAGCCATCGGCAGCCAAGGATCTCTCGCCAGGGAGGGCACTGCCTCCAATCACTGTCACAGAACCACAAAAATCGTTCAAGCTGGAGAAGACCTTTAAGATCATCGCATCCAACCGTTAACCCAGCACTGCCAAGGCCACCGCTAAACCACGTCCCTAAGCGCCACCTCTACACGTCTTTTAAAAACCTCTAGGGATGGGGACTCCACCACCTCCCCGGGCAGCCTGTCCCACTGCTTGACAACCCTTTCGGTGAAGAAATTTTTCCTAATATCTGGCTAGTTGGATTCCATTTAAACATCCCTGTATTTCAATCAAACCGATGTTGCCTCTCTAAGCCTAGACCTCATGCCCTTGCTCTCACAACAAGGCAACTAAAAAAATTAAGAAGTTGTCAGTAAGTAGAAACTCACTTCCATTTCATTTAAGACCATACTCTCCACTGCCACAGAGTACTTTAGCTTCCTTTTCAGCCACTCCAAGAAAAAAACCACCAGATGCTATGTTACAGCAAATAATAGCCTTTACGTTTGGTTTTAAAAATAACCACCTCTCTTTTGTTCTGATTTTATACCACCTGAATGAAACAGATCTCTTCCTAGAAAGGTGACTATTTCATATGGGCACTGTTACCATCCAGATTTATCTGATAAAGAATAAGCAACTCACCAGCATTTTTATCAAGGAGCCAAGGTCTGGATCCCTTAGCGCACACGCTTCCCACTCCCTATCAGGTTTGAATGACATCAGCACTACTACTATTGCCTTTCCTGTGGCAGACTTTGTACCATCTATTAAATAAACTCTAGAATAAGTTACTGTGCTGGGCATTTAATTGCACTGTACAAACACAGTTCTGCTTAGACTTTGAGTTGGTTTTACTCATCTGGTCTCCAGCTAAACTGGCCGTTTCATACACTAGCACAAGATCATCATCCATGCCCTTCTGCGTGGAGACACGCATGTGCAATCTTTCCCCCAGGTCTTGCAGAGACGTTCATCAGCATTCATCTCGGAGCACTACCTTGGCTTTCCTTTCCAAATGGTATGTTGAGCACATAAGCCTAGGTGAAGATTTCGCCTGCAACAACTGAGGGGAAAGTAAATTACCAATTCTGAGTACTGCAGTCTTTTCCCTAGAGGCCATGAGGAGGCTGTCTCCCCTGTTGCCTCTGCCACCACTCTCACAGCACCCCTGTTATTACTCTTCACGTCCCTGACCAGCTGTGGATGTAACTGGTATCGTTCTTCAGCAGCCAAGCAAAGCTTTAATACTCCTCCTTTACTGCCCACCATTTCCCCTTGTGGGACGCTGTGCTTTGGCTCCTTGCTCAGCCTTGAGGGGCTTCTGCTGCAATTCTTGATCTTCCCACACAACAGGATGGTTTGCTCCTCAGCTTTCTGGAAGTCTTCCTTAGAAAAACTAAGCTAAAACCACCAACCCAGGCATATTTCCCCTTCCTGGCTGCTTCCCAGGAGACTCTGCCCAGCAATGCACGAACAAGCTGAACTCTGCTCTCATGACAGCGTGTCTCCAAGTCCTGAAGTCAATCTGTAGTCACAGAAGCCCGAGCTGCCACTAGCCTGGACAGAACTCCGAACAGCAAGTAGGGAATACCAGCCTTCCCCCCACGAGAAGCACGGACAATTTGCAGTTCTCATACCACAAGCATCTCAAGGCAGTGTGAATGTGGCCTCCAGGCCAAGGCTTTTAACACGAGCATACTAATACGACCATTGCTGGGTAGGCCAAGTTCCCATCAGCTGTGAAAGCACGCAAGCCAGAAGAACAAACTCAAAAACCACCCTCGAGAGGTCACCCACAGCCTAAACTTTTGCCCACAATGAAGCTCTACGACCCACCACAAGAAGCCAGTGACATTTCCTGCTTGTGAATCCACTCGAGGTCTGCCTGATCTCAGCAGACGTGTGAAGGGCATCTTTACAACTCTCAAAGCACAAATATTTGCAACATCAAGAAACTCTTCATTTGCAGAGTCAAAAAATTCAGCTATCCTCCCTGTAGGGCACTGCTCCTGCAGCTCGTTGGCACGTCATCCCTCACTTTTTCTGCTTACCTCAGTGTACTTGTCCAGTTCTCTGGTGAGTACAAAAGAAAAAAAATGTGGACTTTTTTGAAACTTGAATTTAATATACATACTCTTTGTCTACCTCCTCTTTAATCTTAAAATAGCCCGCTCTTCTGAATACAGCTTCCTAAGTTCCTGCAGAAAGGTATGAACTGACAGTTCAAACATCCTGTAACGTCTCAGAGCTCTTCTCTATAAATTCCTCACTACAACACACGTCACCCTTTTCAAACTGTTTTCCCCAAACAAATAAAAGGTACAATATCCGCCCCACCCCTTTTATAGCCAAGTACACAGTAATCCCTTGTTCATCCAGCTGCCACGGAACATTTTACCACCCGTTTTACACCTTTCTACCCTCTACTCTGCCACACAGAGGATTTACAGTAACTCACCAGCAGCAACAGATTTACAGTAACCCAACCATCTCCAGGCTGCAATTAGAATATGCTCTTCCTGCCACTAAAACTAATTATCTCAGGCACCTTTGCTACAATTCGTCCTTTGAAATGTTTACTCTTTCAATATCCACTCATTGTCAACTAAGACAAACTACACTAAAGGAAAGCTCTCTTGAATGTCAACAGAGGTAATAAAGCAGAAAACATTCCAAACAACTTGCTGAAAATCTGCTTGGATATTAAATCAGTTATAGCAAACTGTACAACAAAGATCCTCCTGGACAAGGAATCAAAGTTGTGCGTGGTACCCTTGTGCCCAAAGCAGTCTTCTGGCCTTCCTGCTGGCATTCACCTACCGTTGTTTTACTACAGTTTTCACACACATCCTCTTGCCCTCCCCTCAAGCTACTCTCTGAAATGGAAAAAAAAAAAAAAAAAAAAAATTTGTTTTATGCATTGATTCCAGAGGAATTAGAAAAAACTAGGAGAGAGGCCGAGCTAGAAACGATGTGCCTCTGTCCGGTTGTCCCCGAGCCCCACCCTTGACGAAGCACGGCTGTTTCAAACCACAGCTACAGGTCGTCTTCACCGTTCCGCTGGGCGCAGGAGCAGCTTATTCGCTTTTGGACCCGGTGGTAACTAAACCAGAGAAGTTCTCCCACGGGAATGACTTCCTGCTGTTCAAAAAATAGCCCTCCCTAAAAAAAAACACATTTATATTTTAGAGAGTAAATCGCTTACCCCCGACGGTTTAACTGATGTACTGACAACCTACAGCTTGCCCAGACACGGTGTTAGGAAGGCACCGTTTTCACCAGGACGTGCAGAGGTCAATCATCACAGGCATGGCCAGTGGGTGCAGATTTGGGTGCTCTTTACAACACCCATGAAGTGCATCTTGGTAACCTTTGTGACACAAGCTTTTTAACGCTGTATAGAAGACATGCTCAGTAAAAGTTATCCGATTTAAACAAAACTATTAACATATACGCAAAATACTTCGCGCGATAGTACAAACCCACGAGCAAACCGGAATTTACACAGGAGGTATTTGTGCTTTTTATTAGCACAAGATTCTAATTAAGCAGAAGCTTCTCCTTCATAAACAAGGAAGTCATTTTCTCCCAAGTTCCAGTTTGAAGTATGCTTTTGGACTCAAGATTTTATCGATCGCTGAAAATGTTCTAATCCACAAAACCTACGATAAACGACTCCTTTGTAAATGATGAAATCTCTACCTTGTGCCTGAGCAATGGCTCTCTGCCACTGCACACAGACAAAATGTCCAGACAACACTGAACAGTGAGCAATGGACTCACCATAAATCACATCACTGTACAGTTTGGGATTAGGATGAGTTGCCACTAGCAACAGAGCCAAAAAAAAAAAAAAAAAAAATCAATTCTGTCACTATATATAGAGAATTCTTGTAACCTCAAACGCAGTCAGTGTTTTCAGCAATTTGTCTCAGAAAAGTATTAGCAGTCCAGCATATGATCAGAGAAACATGACAGCCAGACACAAAATAATGCTAAAACAATAGTGTTTTCCCTTTAGGAGATTAAAAAGGAAAACAAAAAGAACAATCGGAAAGCTGCTGGTGAGCGTGAACATTTCATTCACCCTTTTCAAAAGAAAAGCACGTCATCTTTTATAGCATTAGCATCTACAACGAATACAAAGATTGGTTTTAGAGCTTAAGTGTATTTAAAATGATCACTAATAAGTTTTTGTTTTAAAATGGGAAGCTAAGCAAACGTTAGGGAGAGATGCAATTTAGACAAATACAAAGGTATTTTTCTGCAGGTTATCCAAACCTGATTCATCATATTCAAGACATTTCCTATTTAGAAAAAAATAAAACCACTAGCATAACTCAGGAGTTTTCTGAAAACACGAGTATGAGGAGTTTCTTTGTTCCCGATTTACTTCACAGCTCCCTGAAGAAGCCAAGACACATTTCATCACTTGCACAGCTTATTTCATCCTAGATCTCCAAAATGTTTTGTAGGAAGCAACAACCACCTTAGAGTTTTTACTTCGCTCATCTGTCACATTTTGGGAACCTTCGCAAGTGCCACCCGAGTTTATTACAAAGACTTTTCTCCTTTCTTTACCTAAATTTTTAATAGAGGCACTTCATTTTTAAATGATGCCCTTCACAAGGTTTCACTGTCATTAACATTGACATAAGTCAAATTCTGTACTTGAATGCGTTTGACATGCAGTAATAATAATATAGTAATAATCATCACCATAGCGGGTTTTTCCTCAAAGAACAATTGCCCCATCTTATAAGAATATAGCACACGTACTGGTATTTTTTACTTCAATAAAGTTTAACAGTTCACTGAAAATACATGGTCCACTATCTAAAATTTACCTGTAGGTATATCTCAGAGTATTCCTTATAAAGTATCAGAGCACAGAAACAAGGTACAACTGAAAACCACTTATCCCCGCTTCCCATGCAAGGCGCAGACCTCCAGCGCATTCACCGCTAAAACACCGTTCGCGCGGTGTCTCCGGGTGAAGGCAATAGTCACGCGGTACTTGCACCCCAGCCAGCCCACCCTGGGGGCTGACCCCTTTGTCCCTTCCCAAAAAGCTCTTGCTGTGCAAGAAACAGCCGCTACTGGTTGCACATCTCCCCTCGACGCTACCGCAGGTACAACAGTCGCCGTGGAACGTGCCCCCACCTCAGCAAAGCCTCGTAACTCCGCCAAAGAAGGCGGGTTTGAGGTGTTTAAGGATGGTTGTCGCCCCACAAGCCAGGGGACCCAACAGAACTGCTTCCCCACAGCCGGGTACGCTACTCCCTACACACAAGAACGCACACCCTGCTCCCCGTACAGCCTTCTGCACACCACGCTGGTCACAGCTCTCCGTCAGAGGGTATTGCACCCTCGGGTGCAGGAACCGGATCCGTTGGTCACCCAGAGCCCACACACACACGCTCCCCCGCACCACCGCCTTCCTGTGTCCCTGCCAGAACAACCCAACGCTACGTCGCTGTTACAGGCCGTGGTCTGCGCTGTGGAGAAACCCCCCTACCCCGCGAGGGCCCGTCCGGAGAGCAACGGGCAGGCTGCTCCGCTCCTCACCCGTCGGCTCACGTTCTCAGCCCCGCGCCAGATAGGACTCAGAGGAAGCCACAGGGGAGGCACTGAGACAGAATTATGCTTTCTGAACTTGATGTCACCGTTGAACTAATGAGAAAAGGAGTGGAGGCGCCTAGAGCATCTGCTGGGTAGGGAAAAAAGAAAAAGAGCAAACCCTAGTATTTTCTTACTGATGCCATTTGCCAGCAGGGCACTGTCTATCCCTGAACTGCTTCTTTTCCAGTTCAGCTCAGCTCCTTTTCTGGACGGGTGGCATTCCTCACCTCTACCCGTTTCACCTGGGAAGGTTCTTCTGAGCACCACCTCATTCCCAATTCTGCTTTGATCATTCCCTACCCCAGGGAAAGACACGCCACAGTCCCACCCTGTCCTTTCTCCAAAAAGCAGAAACTTAACTCCAGTCTATGCCAACCAGCCTCCTGCAAGAGAGATTTGAAAGAGCACGAGAAGCCTTTTCTTCTCGCCACGGGCGTTCCTTGATCTTGATTACTACCTGCAGCAGCATCGGCTGCTACAAACACCTCAGAACAAGAAGCCCAACAGAGGATAATCTTCCCCAAGGGCAAACGCAGCTCAGGCGCTTAACTGGGAATTAAGAATCGGTTTGCAATGTAACTCTATTGGAAATTCATTGATGGAAACGGCACTTTTGGGGAGCAGGAGTAGCGCATAGTTGGACTATTGCTCCTGAACGATAAGTTAGAGTAAAACCAGAACACCGCTGCTAATAGAGGTGGCCTCTGCCCTGGCAGCTCGCCGACACACAGAGGTGAAGAGAAAGTAAAGGACGTTTCACACATCCAGCCAGCTCTGCCAGCAGAGCAGGGCCCAGCCCTGGCCTAGCATCATACTGAACCAACCCGCTCACGTCAAAGAAAAACAATTCCAACATCTCAACAGACAGAACTTGTACAGCAGGGAGATCCGTTTGCTCGCTTGAGAGGAGAAAAGTGTCTGGATGTGTCCGAATCCACAAGAACATCCCTTTGGCTGAAAAGATCTGCTCTCGGTTCTTCACGGGACAGCAGCGCTGCGGTGTGCCTCCACATGAAGCACACGGTGTTGATAGCTCCAGCAAGCAGAGAACACCAAAGCACCCCTGCTAAGTAACACGAACTTTTCGGGGAAGACCAAAGCTCAGCGCAGTCCGTAATCTAGGCCCGGGGTGTTTAAAACCACCAGAACAAAGACCACGTTCCTCTGGCACCGCCAAGCTCTGCAGCAACGGTAAACCTTGGCTGCAGGACGCAGAACACGGCTGGTCAGAAGTCCAAGTCTCCCCAGGAAACCACGAACAACAGCATCACTATCTTTGATTCCAAGTGAAAGAAGCAAAGCTGCGCTCCGACTGCACGTTTGGGACCACGAAAGCAAAGACAGGCACCTCTTACCGAAAGAAAAGGGAACACATACAGGAAGCACATGCAGCAGAAAGTTACAGAACATTTTTGTCAGGCTTCAGCAATGCACTAGATGATGCTCAAACTCTTTATGTACATTTTTATACTATTTCTTGAGTACCTAATGCCCAGTAGCTGCTACAGAAGCAAGAGAAACATAAAGGATTTAATTCCCCTGGCATTAAAGATAGTCAGGTCACTTCTCCCCCAGTGGCAGACAGACTGGAATACCAACTTCAACTAGTCTTTGTATAATGGCATCAAAATTATGCAGATTTAGAAATGAAAGACTCATGTAATAACAAAGATTATGTTCACCTCCTCAGCAGAAAAGCCTAACCTTCAAATGCTTAGAAAAAATAAGAGTATATGACCTTCTTTGTTTTCTGTAGAACTCACTAGCTCATAGTAACTAACCAAAACCTGCTTTTGCATAGACTAATAGAAATACACATCAACATTTTTTAAAGTTTAGGGGTTTTGTTGGGGGGCGGGCAGTTAACCTATTTGAACGTAACGCACATCGTTGAAGCTCTGCATCCATTTGGGTAGATCCCAAGTTTTCAGGCAGATGCTGCCCCGAAAGCCTGCGCGTGGGTCACTGCATCGTATCACCTGCTTCTGCACAGCAAGCACAGGGAAAAAAAAAATAAATCAGACGCCCAAAGAGCACTAGTGCACGTCCCAAGCCTGTCACTACAGAGAGAAGCAGTGATTCGAAAGACTGAACACCTCCCAGATCACTACACTTGTGAGCTCTTTGCTTACATTTAACACATGTAGAAAATAGCTAAGAAGCTGCTACGAGCCAGACCTACTGCAACTGCTCAAAGAAACGGCAGAAATGACTTTCCTTTCATCTCTTCTCTATGATTGGGTGGAAAACGTGGAATACAAGGAATAGCTATGACTCCCACTAACAGACCCAGAGATATTAGTTACACAACTACTTCAGTACTCCAAAAATATCAATGTTTGCTATACAGAGATCTGAGCGTTCTTTTAACTGTAAAGAAAAGATGTGATTGCTTAAAGATCCAGAGGTGAAATCAAACGTGAGCCCTGAATCTTGTTGCTCACAAATTCACGCACCTTTCTGCTACCCTTAGGCACACCCGAAAAAAAGATGACTCCACCCCCACCCCAAAACAAACCATCCCAAAAAACACACTACAGGCATTTTCCTCCCTGTCTGGATTACCGGAGTTACAAAGAGATCAACTCCAGTAGATTTACTGGCAGCTTTTATACGGAGGAGATAAAACATCGTCCAGTATCAGAAGGTTTTTGAATGACCGAAGGCCAGTTTCAGTAAACAGAATTAAATGCTCTGTTATTAGGAGGTATTTAAATGCGCAACATTCAGCTTTTACCACCCACTTTCACACCCTATGTCACCTATTTCAACCCTGCTACTGCTCCAGACACATTGTCCCATTCAACACTCTTGTCATCTGCAGGGGCATTGAAGGGAGGCGAGGGGAAAAAAAACCCCAAACAACTACAGTTTCATAGTCCTCTACTTGAAAATGCATCAGTACTACTGGCTGTGTACCCTCGAGACCAAACTAGAAGGTCCCACCTCTCTGATTCCTTGTTGTCTAGCATGGTCACACACCTTCTCTTCTCAAGGAGCCACATGGAGAGGACAAGGGGCAACGGTACAAGCTGCACTGGGAGAGGTTTCACCTCAATGTAAGAGAGACATTTTTTACAGGGAGAACAACCAATCACCAGAACAACCTCCCCAGGGATGCGGTAGCATCCCTGTTGCTGGAGGTTTTCAAGATGCCATTGGACAGGGTGCTAGGCAATCTCATCGAGGCTGCCTTTTCCACAACAGGCTGGACCAGATGGTCTTCTGAGGTCCCTTCCAGGCTGGGCTGTTCTATGAAGGTGTGGCCCACAGCTAGCTTGTGCTTCATCAATTTAGAGAGCAAAGCCAGCCAGATCTGCTCCCCAGTGGTCCATCTGAACGTACTTCCAGGGCCGATGCACATCCACTAAAGAAACACAAGGCACCTCCAGAGCCTTCACTGCAGAACTCAGCAAGGGGGGAAAGCGTTGCGGTCACCAGCCTATCCCCCCCAAGCCAGCACCAGGAAGGACAGACCACAGCCGCTCCCCGCCAGACGCCAAGCTGGGAAGCAGCACCACGCACGAGTGGAGGGGTCTGTCATCCCATGGCCGCGGCGGGACCAGCTGCTGAGCGCCCTTTCAGGTCCTCACCTGAGTAGAGACCAGCTGGTTCTGCCCAGGCCATAGCTGCAGCACCGAACGAAGGTGTGGCAGAGTTTGAAATTCTTACTGGTTCAACCCCCCAGGGGAGCCACCTCGGAGGCACGTCTATTTTGAAAGAGCACCTACGTATTCTGGCATTGCCAGGACAGCGAATTAACTTCAGTTTAGCACCTTACACCAACACCACAGGGGCTGGTGAAATAAATTTCTCAAAATTCAAAGGTCTGGGCTTTGTTGCAACTCACATTAAAAAACAACCAACCACCCACAACTTTCTGACGGCCCTCTCTTCATTTGTTTCTTCTCCTTCTTGTAATTCGGATGGAACTGAATCCTCAAAGTAACACTAGCCTTCCCAGAAACAGCTTGGCCTCCCCCAGCTCTACAAACATTGCAGCAGATCTTGTACAGAAAATATGAACACAAACCTGTGTACTAGGTCTCACACGCAACTATGTGGACTAAGAGCGTTGAGAAGAAGAGGGGAAGAACGAGAAGATAAAGAAGGAATTCAAAAGCAGGAGCTATTTCTAATCAGATGTTACTAGGCAGCTCTATCTACTTGTCCTCTTATTTAGTCAGCTTAGATCGCATCGAGATAATTAGAAACGACAACACAAAATCAGTCAACATGAAAGAAAACTTCAGAAACAACAAGGATGTTAAAGTATCACGTAAAGCCGCTGCCGTCCATGCCCCTTGCCACCAGTGGCAACGCAGCTGAAGATGAGACAGGCTCACGCTAGGCTGGGTGGCCACCACCAGTACCAAAAGCAGCTTTTTTTTTTTTTAAATTCAAAAGTCATTCTAGCTGCTCTCCTCTGCCCAGTTTTAGGATGGACGGACATTAATTTTAAGATCAAACATTAACAGAAATTCCACAGCCTAACATATTTTCCAGCTAGAAACTCACAATCACATCAAAAGATACAACTATGTTACTGTGCTGCTGAAAATCTGGAAAATGTTTGGGTCAATTTTATTTCATTTTTAACAAAATTCAGGCCCTCATCTCTGTCATTCTCAAACTGTGAAGTAAAACCAAAGTACTTCTGCCCTTTATACCTTTAGAAAATAATCTTAAGTAATTTCTCAAATTTCCAGCCTTTCCAAATACTGCCAGGAATGTCTCACAAAATAAGACAAATTCATTTTTTCTTATATTCAAACATCATGAAAAGCACTTTTGATCTGAGATCAACTTAAGAGTATCATACCCTCAAGAAAAATTGTGGCTTATTTGGTTTTCTTGCCTCCTCCCTTTTTTCCTCCCACCAAATATGCATACAGAATATAGCAGAACTGAAAAAAAACACCTTATTTTTGCTCGGTATTGTATGTATTTAAAGATGGTCACAAGTGCCAAAACGTTCTTCGCTGACACAGGCTCACATCTGGCACCCAAGCTAGGGACAACTATACTTAGTGGCTTTACCACCATAAATCTTCAGAAGCCTTCCGCGTGGCTGAGCTCTTCTCACACAATTAGACACCGACGCGTTTGGGCTCCCTCATTAAAAGGATGTTTGCTGGAGAAAGCGCGGGAGGAGAGAGATGTGTGTGAACAACCTTCCCGGAGCCACCGGCGATCGGACCTAACCGCGTTCTCACAGGCGCACAGAAAGGAATACTTAAAATAACTCAAAAGACGGTTACAAGGAATATCTCCCACCATCAAGAACAACTTTAACCATCTAAGAATAGGATCTATGTGCTCACAATAGCAGGAAAAAAACCTACATTTCGATAGATTTTATTTTTAGTTACTTCTACTCTCTTTCCTCAAGTATTAATTGGAAAAACTGTGTTTATTTCAGAAACAGACACAACCAAACACTTACAAATATTAATTCGATAAAAATCCTCTAACTTAAGGTATTGCTACTATGCGTTCTGGAAAAATGTTATTTAAATTTTAGAACCTACTATAAGAAACAAACAGAAAAGCACTGCTTTGAGCTATTATAAACCCATTTCATTTACTGCAAATACTCGACTGGCATAACTTTGGTTTGATGAGGTTATGCCCTTTTTTTTACAGCCCATTTTTAAAAAATATAAACGCAGAACACCTTTTTTGTGTGCTTTCATACTGCAGTAGGTGGCTAAGAAGATTAAACAAGCTCACTGACTTCACTAAGAAATAAAAAAAAAAAAACAAAAAAAAAAATCAGATGCAAATTCAACAGCACACTAAAATCACCACCTGTAACACAAGATAACAGGTAGGGTAAAAGTCCAGCAGGAGCAGGAGAAGCTGAACTCGGGGATCAGCTGGGGACGGCAAGCAGAGCGACACGGTACGAAGTTCTCCGCAGCCAAGATCACCACCCTACGTTGGCCCTACCTGGAAGACAAAAAGAAAAGCCTCTCTTTTTACCTCTGCCTCCCCCGTGAAGAGCATTGACACGAGGAATGAGCCGGTAACACTGCTTCCCTCGTCGGTCAGGACAAGCTGCCCACTCGCCAGCACTGCAAAGGCACAAGGTTCCCAAGGGCTCCTGGCGGCAGAGGAGACCAGCCGTTCCCTTTCGACTCCAGACTTGACCCGAATCCAGAAACTCAAATATTAAAAGTAAATTCACATAACGCACCACCAGGAGAGTGGCCGAGCGGGATGTAAATTCTGTACACTTCTTAAAGGGTTCTTCAGCATCCCTTTGTATCAGGTTCAACTACCCTTTATGAGACACAAAATAGACCTGAGTCCCAATCACAACTTTTAGTAAAAACAGAAAACCCACTTCAGCTACAGCAACTACCAGATTCTCCGAGTCACATCGGCTTACACGAAAAGCGGTATTTTTTTTATTATTATTATTTAGAAACACCAACCTGCCAGGCTGTTTGCGTTAGGGGCCACAGACAGGGTTATACTTTCTGATTAACTCCGGCTCTGTGCCACAAACATCAGCATTGCCAAGAACCAGCGTTCACAACGCGCTAGCGGGTATTTTCTGCACGACAAAAATTGAACTCGTTCTGAGCCAGCTCGACACACGGTCAAAAACACTTCAGTGAAGCCAGTTCTGGTGGTGTAATACCATGTCCTGCTAGTCACCACACCCTTCTCGCAGAGGTAAGACAAGAATCTGTGCCCGCAAGACACGTAATATAATGGACCACGAACCGGACTAACACGAAATCGGCTTCACGAGCTGATGCGCATCTCCCTGTTCACCCGTGAGCGTCTGAAATAACCTCCGGAGGAAAGACAAGGCTAGCACGGAGGGGAGGGGAAGAAAAAACATCATCTTCAGCCACGAAGGCAGATGAAAAGGGTGGAGTGCCCTCTATCAACAGCCTCAGCGTCCCAAGCCAGGGCAGGTACCGTTTACCAAAGTCTCTGTGTAGGTTATGCTGAAAGGGCTGAAAGCGCTGTCTGCAAAAGATGCTAAAAGCACTGTTGGCAAAGGATGCAAAACCTGTAAAATAAACCTTTTCCCACCAAACAAGACGGAACAAATACACCAAAACACCATAGGAAATTAAGCCAGGCTACACTAATTGCGTCTGGAATGATAAGAATGCTCTTCCTCTCTCCAATACAGCTTATCATGACATTTGTGGTATGTCCAGAACATCTCCAGTTCCCCTCACATACAGGATTTTGGAAGTAAGAGTTGGGATTAAAAATACTTAGAGCCTCACAGGCAAAGCCTTCCTCACAGAATCAGGGTTGGGTTTGATCAAGTGCATCGAAGAAAGAGCATTTTGTTCCTTTAAAACGATCCTGCACCATGTGTCCTAAGGCACACACCTACCTTGGTCGACTGTCGGCTACGCCTCGCAATTGCCACCATAAAAACCTGTAACAAAGGCAGCTTCACAGGACGGCACCGCAACCGCCGGCTCTCTAGAGCTCTGCCAGCAACACCGCGGTGGAAAACGACAGCTCCAGGAAAGGCTGTACTCGGATAAAATTTAGAAAAAAAAAAACACCAACCCCCACAACTTTCTGCAAGCTAAAGAATTCATTCTTAAAAATGGGGCCCTGAGTCAAAACTGAAAACGCAACCTCTGGCAAGGAGCGCGTGTGTTGTGCTTAGGGCCAGAGTCCTCCTTTTTACTGTCTTCCGAGACAAATGCACACTGAAGTACGGAACAAGCCTGAATTCTCCTGAAAGCTTCTAAGGAAACACAACCCCCTAAAAATCAGACTTCCAGAGCATGTGTTGGAATTCCTTTAATAAACAAAAGCTTGTTCAAATGCAAACCTTAAAGCTAAAGTGGAGGGAAAAAAAATTTAAAAAAAAAAAAATTTCTTTCTCATGCGAGAAACGGATTGTTGGTTTGGGTGTTTTGCTTTTTCTTTTTTTACACTATTACTTCTGCTACCAAAAAAAACCAAACCCGAAGAATCATCAAAAACAAACCTCCATCAGTTAACCAAGAACTGTAAAGCTACTTAGGAATATTGAAACAGGAGATTCATTACTTCTTGTATGTCAGGGATAAAAAAAAAAATAAAAAATAAAAAAAGAAGGAGTGTGGGCTGTTTCTCAGCTTCGCCGTGCCAAGATAGGCCTGAATCATTACACTGTGGCTATGTTTATACTGAAACTTATTTTTTTTTCTTGCTCAAAACCTGGACTTCCACACCCAGTAGGCAACAGTTTTTTTAAGTACATTCCAAGCTTCCCTCAAACAGTTCCAGTCAAAACATCACCAGATTTTAATTCCGTCAAGAACGCGAGGATCTCATTAAAGGGCTGCCTAATTATAGGTAACCTGCCCAGGCCACGGATTCTGTGGTATCTTTATATGGAATACTGTTCAGAAGTCATACCACCAACTTCTCTCAAAATTTCTGAAATTTCTGTATATTTAGTTTTACAGCAAAGAATTATGCCGTGTCCCCTCAACTAATCAACAGAGCTTGGGGGGGGGGGGGGGGAAATGAACTCACAATAGTCACTAGTGGTGAGAAAGATCAACCCAAGAGGAAAGAAAATGTCATTAACTCCTAAAAAAATTGCAAGCTTTAAAGAAAAAAAAAAAAAAAGCCTGCAGATCTACTAGTTCCACAAGGAAAGCCTTTTCGAGTGCGAGCCAAACTCAGACTAAAACAAGATTGTGCGAACACTTTTCATGAGTTTTTCCAAATCTTCTGTCTTCCCCTGTGGCAGGCTGCAGCTTTTGGAACCTGTAAGCAAGAAACTCATCTGCCCCTGCTTACAGAAAGCTGTGAACACCCCAGACAAGCACCACATCTCCTGAAAGGAGTGAATGACCTTGGAGGAAAAAGAGAAGGTGGCAAGGAAGGACAAATTTCTGAGCAGTATGAAGGAAAAAAGGCGACCACCTCATAAAAAGAGAGGAACTGAACAAGAAAGCCTTATCAGACACCCACGAGCCAGAGGCAATCTGGAGCCCGTTACAGGGTTCAAGAATATCCAAACCAATTGCATTCCCTGCAGCTGGAGAGCGGAAAGAAGAGGAGGAAAGGTGAACTCCTGACAACTCCTTGCCTCAGGACAGGAAAAGTAAAGCTTTTCATAATTTTTCGGAATCCCTTATGGCATCCTAATATACATGGCTATGTACACCTACAAATACATATTCTTTACAGTTTTCTTTTCCAGTTACTTATCCTTCCGCAGCGCTACCCACACTGTGACGAGACTTTTCCCTAACACAGTATCTGTTAAGTGATCTGCGTTGTAGCTGCTACATTCGATTTGCTGTATTTAAAATTGGAACCGCAGCTCGTTTCTACTTCAGCAGCTTGACTCGCCGCCAAAGCTGCCGTAAACCTTGTCACGAACCCACCAACCTCATCGGTGAGATCACAGAAGCGCAGTCAAATTCCACCGGAGAGCACAAAATATATTCATAGCGAAAGGTTACACGTAGCTTTATTCAGCAGAGCATGACTCCATACATGTTAAAACTAGCAGCAACTAGCTATCGACACATCCATACTCATTCATACATTTACTTTCTTCTCTTTTTAAGTATCTCTACTGTTCACCCAGGCTTGTTATGGCAGGAACGAGACACCAAGTTAGAGACGTCGAAGAAATACTCTGTCCTCGTGTTGGGCCCATCAACACAAATCCCCAGTAAGCTCCTTCTCCCCTCACCCACGTTCCACACCCAACCTGCTCAGTCTCAGCACGTGACAGCCCAGCTGAGAGGGCAACAGCATCCCAGCCTGGATGGCTCAGGAAGAGCCACCAGAAGATCTCCCCGCTTAGCAAGTGGACACAGAAGGTTAACGGCGCTAGCAGGGGCGAGCGGTACTGCTGAACGTTAAACAGGAAAGCACCTCAGAGAGAGAGGTGGTACCCAAGGGCTAATTAAAATTCACAACTGAATAAAGGACGGACTGGGGAGAGATGAAGTATCTGGCAGGGAAAAAAACCAACCAACCAAACAAAAAGCTGACGAATTGGAAGGAAGCAGCAACCTTCAGAGGGCAGAGCTTTGGAAGACAGAACATACCACCCAAAGGCAAGGCAGCAGGAGGAGGAAGGCGAATGCTACAGAAAGAGTGAGAGGAGAAGGTAGCTTTAAAAAAAAAAAAAAGTTGAATGAATTTATGGGCTACATGACACTGCGATATATGCTAGACTGAACAATGACAAGGTATTTTAAGTAAGAAAAAGTAAGGAGGGCGAAACCACAAGGACAGAAGAGGGAAAGAAGCAGGAGGAGGTATCTGTACATATTTGCATCTATATCAGGAGCACGTGAAGATTATGAGCCTCTGATTCTGGCAATTCCTTTAACACTGCAAATTTAGTTGAAAGTGACGAAAAACTAAATTGGGGACCCAACCAATGAAAGGACTGTATCGGTATTCCCCCTCAGCCAGAAATCATGCAACCTTCGTGTCTCTTTTCCACACACTGTGCAGTCAACTGACGCAAAACGATGAAGCAACACAGGATCAACGCATCCCGACATCGAAAATTAACTGTGACTTAAACAAGGTGGCCTCTCCGACGCTGTCCCTCACAAAGGGAGCATCAGGCTACGGTTACACCGTGACTTCAGCCCCACACGAACCCGGGCTGCTTCCCTCCTCCCTCCTCAGGCGCTCCTTCCTCCTACCCCTCACGCCAGCCGCGGCACTCGCAGGGCCGCGCAGCCGGCTGGATCAGGGAATGGATTTACCCACAAATTATCCCTTCTCGGGGGAGGAGGCGGGGAAGGTTTGATTTCGGGTGGGTGAGTTCCCTAACTCGCATGGCTCACCCATCCTTGTGCTCCTGCAGGGAGGTGGCAGAAGCAGTTGGCGGGAGGAGCTGGCCCCTGAGCGGCAGTCCAGGCTTTAGATCAGACTAAACCAGCCAGGTAACCACAACCTCACTCTTGCTGGCAAAACATGAAAGCGAAGAAGTTCTTTTAAAAGAAGACGACATTTTAGAATACATTAGCAAAAACTGTGAAGTTCTTCTGAAAAGCAGGCCTCAAGATAAGGCTCAAGGTGAAGCAGCGATCACCTAACGAGTTTATAGCGTCTGGAGCCTATAAATACACTACAGAAATACCAAGTTGAATTAAAACACGGATCACACAGAGCGCTCTGCAGTTTTGCAACGCATGCACGCAGACAAAAGGGAAGCATGCCTATGGCCGGGCAAACTAAGGGCAATTTCAGACTACTACGTTATTGACCACCAACCCCCAATTAAGATAATCTTTAAAACCAAAATAAAATACACGAAAACGGCCGAACGCCTCTGATAAATTCAGCCATTCATAACCCAGATGGCCTCTGGGGGAAAAAAAAAACAACAAGTAACTTGCTGCCTAAAAGCAGGCAGGTGTGGAGAGAGCGCAGAAGCCTTAGAGAACCTTCGAAGGATTTCTACGTCTACCTTCCAGGGGGAAAAACCTCCTTCTCCATCACAGTTGCAGAAAGACAATCTTTTTATAGCAATGCCAGCGCAGATCTACCACATGAAAGGATATGGTAGCTTTAGCGAGCTACAGAAGATAAACATATGTCATGCCTAAAACTGAGCCAATGATCCTAAAAGCATCCTGAATCACTTGTTCCACAAATTCCCCAGTCACCAAGTATGAAGAAATGTAACATGAAGAGCCAAACAGAGATTATAAACACAGCAATGTATTTTTAAATCTATTTGCTAACACATTTCAGGACACATTTTTTATTATAGTCTTGTCAAGTCATAAAAAGATACTTCAGCTTTACTGCTACTAAGCTCCCACAGAGAAGAGAAACACAATGCAGCTTGTAAGGCTGCGGTGGATTTTTTTTTTTTTTTTTTTTTTTTAAATGGATATCAGAATTTTACGTTGTGTCAAAAGTCATCCAAGTCCCAGGAAAGCTTTCACCTCAACCACCAGCACGGAGTTTTGTCAAGTCCTAGGTATGCTTTCCACAACTGTAACACGTCGCCTTTTCTTCCCAGGGCCTGAGTCTACATCCCTGCATACAAACCACTGTATTATCACTCAAAAAGACGACGTATTTTAGACTTAAATAAACACGACAGTTTTGTTTATGTACAGCCCTTGAGGAGATGAAGTAGCTGCAGAGAGGCTGGAGAAAACGTTGTTCCACCTATATGCCTCAACCCTGACCAAGAAGAATCCCGTCTGGAATAAAACAGCAGTTCAGTCCTCATCCTCTCCCAGTGACACAGTCTAAGCCTTCAAACAACAAACATTTAAAGCAGGGCTCGGTTTTGCATAAAGATATCAAAGCTATTGGAACGGCAAGTATGCTTATGGTCTGGTAGGCTGCCAAAACCCATCTGCTAATATGCCAGACAATAGATGGATTCTGCTAGAACTCGTAAGAGAACTTTCTGATTTTTCCCTTGTATTACTTCTCTTAGTTGTACACAAAACTGAACTGAAAGGACACTAAAAAATGTAATTAAGGGGTTTAAATCCTCTATAAATACTATGGTTTATAAGTATTGCATATGCGATTTGAACGCTTGCATTTATATGCTAACAAACACAGTATTTGTAACAATTTAACGTTTTAAAATATGCATTCTTCCTCACTAGCTTGCAAGCCATGTCTTCAGAGCTCCTTGCTGCCACTGCAGCAGTTAAATCTGTAGAATTCAGAGCAGCGAAGTTGTACTCTGGCAGTGCCTGAAAGCTCCAACTGTGCTACAAAAGGACCCGAACTCTCCAAAGTCTTGATAAACAAACAGCGTTCAGTTAAAATTTAATACTCTTGGATAACAGCGGGGTGCTTTTTATAAAAATAATTCTTCGTTCCAGAGACAAAAAGATCCTGTGTGTGGTTCCAGTGAGCCCTGCTTTCTGGAACGCCGCGGAATCACGGTGGCTGCCTATCCTGAATACAGCCATAAATAACGAGTAATGGGATGACGAGGCTGACACCCAGCTCCTCACACCAGTGTCGCAGTATCAAGACCAGTAAGTCTTCAAAGCCCAGTTCCCCCTCCGCCACTAAATGCAATGGAAAGGCCTCTGCATCACAAATCAAGACCGGGGCCGTTTCAGCAAACGTTTTTAAGCAAAAATTCTCTCGTTCTCTCTTATTCTGTTATCTGATATTTGAACAAATCCTCGACACGATGGAGCTGTCATAGCCGATCACATCATTCCATGTGCAAAGAACGTTTAATCTGTAAATCCACACGGTGACTCTGCAAACGCAGATTGCTCGCAAAAGGAATGCTGAACGGAGACTATGGGCGTTCGGTGACCATGGTAGTGAATTAAATCTATTAACCCAATTTCTTAATCCATAACATTAACATTTACAAATTAAATTAACTGTAGAAAGTAGATTACAGTAAAGAAAAATATTTTAAGCCAGCATTTTCACATGTTTTCCTGTTTTTGTATCCACAGGCTCACAATGTCTATGACATCTTTCAGCAGAATACAGACTGAAGTAATTACAACCTCCGGAAAAATAGGAAATGTTAACAAAACCTAGACTAGAGCAGCAGTACCTGGTCTAGATGTTCTGAAAATAAGCTCCTATCTAGGGGGAAAAAACTCCTTGGATCAGTCTGTTACTTATCACTCAGCATTTGCTAGTTAAACACTGCACAGCCACCAATTTTAATCTAAGGAAACGAAAGGTGTGATCTTCCCCACACAAAAAGTGTTTCAACACCCACAGGAGAAAAACAGCAGAGAGAAGGCTGAAGCCTCGACATTCTGATTCATGAAGAGAGGACGCTGTGAGAGTGAGACAAACAGTACGTGGTCTGTCAAAGTTAACACATTTGCATTTTATATACAGATATAGAGCGAGAAATCTCATTTAAATAATTAAAGGGTGGACTATACCCTGCCCAGAAGAGCAGGGCAGCAACGGACTCACTGCTGAATATTTTACAGGAGAACCATCCTAGAAACTGATCCCCTCCAAATGGAGCAATCAATCCTCCACAGCACGCCAGGTACCCACCACCACCGCATTTTCCTTAAAAGCAAACTTTTAACTTCAAGAGAAGCAATCCCGTTAGGTAAAACAAGTAACAACCCCCCCAGCTGAGGGCATGTAGGTTTCCCCTGTTGATCTTAACCTGTGCAGTTTTAAATTATAAAGGGAAATACCTTCCTATAAGTTTCTGGTCAAAAAAACACAATCTGTTTTAAAGTGCTGTTCAAAATTATCTCCAGCAAGACATAAATCATCAGTGGTTTTAAGATATTTTCATCGTTTTAGCAGCCTCTTACAACCAGTAAATCACAGTCTTAGCCTATTATATAGAGAAATATTGCTGAAAAGACCAATGCTTTTTGTGTGCTGTTTGTGACTCTTTTTTTTAACATTTCCCCCATTGAAGAGAAGAAAAAATGGTTTGCATTGTGTTAGCTCCAGTTATAATTTCCAGCTGTGTCAAAACTTTAACAGCCTAAAAGCAGGAAATCCAAAGAGGAAATTCCATCGTCAGTTCCTGAAGTTTTGTAACTCCAATGTTCTTCCAAAAACTGGATCTTAAAGGAATTTTGGTAGCATTTTTCTGTAACCTTACCTGATATCTTCAAGTAGCTCACATTCTGCCTGATGCTTGGCCTGAAGTTTTGTCATCTGCTCAACCTGAATGTTTTTCAGCTCTTGTGTAACTTTCACCTACAAAAAAAACCAACACAGACCCCATGTATCTTCTGTAGAGTTTAAGTCAAATTTCAACAAGGAAAAAACAGCCCAATTCATGTCCTTCACCTATTTCGAAATTGCACGTTTCAGTGGAAACTTCAAACACAGAGTTAAGCGTTGTTTAACCCAACACAACATTCATAAAGACTGAGCTCAATGCTGTCACCCAGCAGCCTATAGAAGGCTCTCACGCCAACCATGAACAAAAGTGCAATTTTATTGCAAAACCTGCGAGGGCAGCTTGTGCATTTTGCCTACCAAAACAGAAAAAGCAGGCCACAGGGGAAGAAAAATTTAAATTACAGTGAGTACATTTAGCATTTCAGGGCAAGTCACACAATTTCGAAGTCCACCCAACTGTCCTATGATTGCTGTCGTTGAAAGAGAGCTTAAACATCGAGTGGGTTTTTGATGGTGCATCAGATCCAAAGAGCTCCCTGCAAAAGGCTGGCATTACGTTCTCGGGATTGGTGCAATTTTCCTTTGAACCTCGTGACCATGAAGCTAAAATTTCAATACTTTGGGAACCTGCTTGATAACCAGCGGCCAGCACCACTGGCACAGGCGCCAGGAACGATTTTGATTTTGGAAGGGGACCTTGGGGTTGTTTTGTTCTTGTTTTTATAAAACAAGAGGTCTTGGCATTTAAGCCCTCTAGTGATCACAGGGAATCCACGTATCGGCCTAAAAAATGATCACCAGCGTATGTGAAGACATTATGCATTCATGAGGACAGAAATGCCAAACAGTTACTGTAATGGGGGAAGAGAGATGAACAATTCAGAGAGGAAGAAGGCACAGATCTCCCTCTTCCTTAGCCAGACAAAAAAAAAAAAAAAAATATCCCATCAGCTAGCAAAAGCCTCCTCAATCCTAACACTGAAAACAATCCCCCAGCAACAAGCACCCTTTAATCACGACATTATAGAAAGACAAGTTTTGCACATGATACAGAAATAAATAAATAAGTCACATGTACACCCCTGACTTTGAGCAGAAAAAGTGTCTATTTTTAACAGGAACTTTCAGCATTTTCATTTTTATCTGCGGATGAAAAAAGCCCTACTCAAAATAAATAAACCCACACACGACGACCCGTGTAATGGAAATAATCTTAAACGAAATAATATAGGCAAAGAATGACACACATATAATATAAATAAGCCGCCAAATGCGAACTGAAACCAAAATAAGAACTGTTTAAGTACAAGCAGAGTCCACCCGCAGTACAAGAGGCCGAGGGGCAGGAATGAGCCAAGGAGAGATCTTCACTGCAGCTGCCTACCAGGGAGCTTGGGGGATGACAAGGGATTTCTGTTTACGCTCCCTCTCGAGTCCTCCTCCCCTCCCAATCCCTCCTAGTCGCTACTACGCAGTCCTGCACCCGGCAAACCCCTGCCATCCCCTCTCCCCCCCGAGAAATCTCAACGTCCCAGATGAAATCTCAAACATCTACGGCAATCAGACTGCAAGTGGTTACAGCCCAAACCACCCTCACCGGGCAGCATCGCCAAGAATATACAACGCGCCCCCATCTCAAAACCACAGAACTCCCTTCCACGGTGCCTGTAAAGGAGCAGCTTCTCCATCCTGAGACCTGCTTCGCCGCCTCGAGCTCCCCCTTTCTCCCCGCACACCCACCACTGCGTACAACCCCCAAAATAAGTAACCAATACATCTCCACCGATCAGTTCTTACACGCAGCTCAAGACCCCACCACAGCTCACAGCTCCCATCTCCCAGATAACAACCTGCCTCCAGAGACAAGCCACACCAGGAACAGCCTTTTTTCCCCAAATCTACATCCCTTCTCATGTCTCTTCCCACACCAGCGCCCCATATTCCCCTGGGCTGCCCGGACAAAAAAAAAAAGCCTCCCTGCTGCATTTGCAGACTGTTCCCATCACACCCATGTTGCACATTTTCGGCTGCCCCTCTTCACTCCTGACCCACGCCGGGATAACCTCCATCCTCACATCAACTCCAGACGCGACCTTCTGCTCCGAGACGACCAACCCATCACGGTTGGCATCAACCCACCAAAGGCAGCCGAGCCCCCAAAATACAGCCGGCAGCACCCCACAACCGCTACAGACTGTCTCCACACCTCCGTGCGGCCAAGCCCTCTGCAGTCATCGACCCCCTTCCAGCCCTACCCAGCCCTGGCTCTCCTTCACTGGGAGAACCTCCACCGGGTATGGGGGGGGGGGGGGGGGGCCCAGCCATGGCCACCCCAATACCCAATGACCACCCACTGCACCCCCCCGTTCCACCTCTCTCCTCTCCAGCCCTTCCCCACACCCTGTCCTGCCTCCACAGCTCACCTCCCACACCTGACACCCCCACCCCCCCACCCCATGGTTTCCAACCCCTTCCCCACCTGGCTGGGCCACCCCAGACCCCCACCGCCCCCAATTCACCCCCCCCAACCCCCCTTCCCTCCCCTTAATGCTTGCTCTCCCTTTTCCTAACCTGCCTCCACACTCCACCACCCCACAGCCCACCCGGAGCCCAACCTGCTGCCCCCCAACCATGCCCTCAACCCCCCCCACCCATTCCCCACACACCCCCCACACACACACCCTTACCCTACCCCCAGGCCTCACCACCCCGCTCCAAATCCATCCCATCCCAGTCAACCCCCCACCCAACAGCAGCCCCCCCCCCCCCCACGCCCCAGCCCCCCGGGGGGGGCCCTCACCTTCCTCGGCGGGGGCTGCATGGTGCTGCGCTGGGTCTCCGCATCAATTCCCTCCCCCCGGCAGCAGGATGCGGCCCCCGCTGCAGGAGGAGGAGGAGGAGCGGGCAGCCACCGTCTCCCCTCCCGGTTCGGGGCGAGTCCCGGTCGGCGGGAGGAGCGGGGATGAGGGCGGGGGGGGGTGGGGGGGGGTTGGTGGTGGAGAGGGCGGGCGAGAGGCCGCCTCTTCCTCAGGGGCAGCGGCGGGCGGGAACCGAGCAGCGTCCTGAGCCCCGGCGCGCTGGGGAGCGGCGAGGGAAAGGAGGCGGCGGAGGGAAGGCGGGGACGGGGCCGAGGCGGGGAGCGACTTCGGGAGGAGGAGGGGGGGGGGGGGGGGTGTTGGAAAAGGAGGCAAAAAAAAAAAGGAGGCGGCGGAGCGCGGCTCGGGAGCGCCCCGCTGAGGGGAATCGCGCCCCGCCAACGGCCCGCCCCGCCGGCGGCCGAGGCCTCCCAGCCGCCTAGAGCGGCCACCATAGAGCGGCGGGAGAGGAGAGAGAGGGACGGGGCGGGCACGCCCCGCCCCCCGCCCCGCCCCGCCCCGCCCCGCCCTCCCGCAGCGCCGGGGGCTGCTGAGGCCGCTGGGGGGCGCCGTGGGCACAGCGGGGGGGGGGGGGTGCAGGGGGGTACAGGGAGGGGGCGGGGGGGCACAAGGGGCGGGCAGGGGGTTCAGGGGGTGTAGGGAGAGTGCGGGGGGTGCACAAGGGGCAGGCCGGGGGGCACATGGGGTGCAGGGGGGCACAAGGAGGGGGCGGGGTGGCGCACGGCGGCACAAGGGGTGCAGGGGGGGTGCACAAGGGGTGGGCAGGGGGACACAGAGGGTGCAGGGGGGTGTAGGGAGGGGGAGGGGGGGTGCAGGGGGGTGTACAAGAGGTGGGCAGGGGAGCACAGGGGGTGCAGGAGGGTGTGGGGATGGGGAGGGGGGGTGCAGTGGGGTGCACAAGAGGTGGACAGGGGGGCACAGGGGGTGCAGGAGGGTGCAGGGGGGCACAGGGAGGGGGCGGGGGGTGCACAAGAGGTGGGCGGGGGGCGTAGGGGGTGTAGGCAGGGGGCGGGGGGTGCACAAGGGCCGGGCGGGGGAGCACAGGGCGTGCCGGGGGGATGAAGGGGTGCGCATGGGGGGGCCAGGAGGTTGCAGGGGTCTGCACAAGGGGTGGGCAGGGGCGGTGCGGGGGTGCACAAGGGGTCCACGGGGGGCACAGGGAGGGTGCAGAGGGGTGAAGGGGTGTGCATGGGGGAGCACAGGGGGTGCAGGAGGGTGAAGAGGTGCGCATGAGGGGGCACGGGGGGGGTGCAGGGGGTTGCATGGCGGCGCGGGGGGGGGGCGGGGGGGATGCAAAGGGTGTGCACAGGGGTCCGGGGGTTGCACAGGGGGGGTGCAGGGGGGATGCAGGGGGGATGCGGGGGTTGCACGGAGAGGCAGGGAGGGTGCAGGGGGGGCACGGGAGTGCGGGGGTGTGCACTGGGGGCACAAGGGGTGCAGGGGTGTGCAAAGGAGGTTCACAGGGGGTGCACGGTTTTGCAGGAGGTGCACAAAGGGGGTCGCAGGGGTGTGCACAGGGAGCGTGCAGGGGGTGCAAGGGTGTGCACGAGGGGGGTGTAGACTGTGCACAGGGAGGGTGCAGGGGGTGCAGAGGAGGTGCGGGGGTGTGCATAGGAGGGTGCGGGGCGGGGTGCCTGGGTGTGCACAGGAGCGTGCAGAGGGGTGCAGTGGGGGAGCAGGGGTTTGCACAGGGGGCGTGCACGGGAGGGTGCAAGGGGTGCACAAGGGGGTTCAAGGGTGTGCACCGGGGCTGCACGGGGTGTGCCCAAGGGGTTGTAGGTTGTGCACGGGGAGGGTGCAAGGGTGCAGAGCTGTACACAGGGGGGTGCGGGGACGTGTGCGGGGGGGGGGGGGGGCGTAGGGGGTGCCCAGGAAGGGTGCAGGGCTTTGCACAGAGCGTGCCGGGTGGTGCAGAGGGGTTGCAGGGGTGTGCCTATGGGGGTGCAGGAGGTGCACAAAGGGGGGGATGCACCGCGCTGCTGCCCACGGGCACCACCGGCACGCTGCCTGCTGGCCTGGCCTCCAAAGCACGAGTCCTCCGCAGGATCCGGCCCCACGGAGTGGGGTGCAGGACATGGCCCGTGTCACCCATGGAGGTGCCCCCCAGCACCGCACAGACAGGGTGCACCAGGGGGGAAAGCGGCCGTCGCCTTCCCTCCAGCACTTCTGAGGCCGCCCCAGCCAAGCAGGGCAGCGAGAGCTGGACTTTGAGGTGAAGTTCAAGCACCGGAGGGTCTTGTCACCCTCCAGCCCTGGGGACAGCGGCTGGAGCAGTCCCTTGAGGCTGGCACCCAGGTCCCAGCGCAGCCCAAGACCAACGGGCCCTTCGCAGGAGGTTGCTTTCCGCCGAAGGAGAATAAAATGAAGCTGAACCCACCAGCGCTGTAGACACCAGTGAGAGGCAGGAGCGCCCAGGAGGCAGCAGTGACAGTCCCCGCCATGCAATGTTGTGTTTTGCTGGGTGTGAATGAAAAATCCCTGATCAGCCCCACTCCCCCCGCCTGTTGGGTTTCTCAGCTGAGGTTATTGGAGCTCCTGCAATGAAATCTTGGAAATAGGGAAGCGCATTTGGATGTTTCCTTTAAGCAAATTGCCAGGGCAGTTTGCAGAGCGTCAGGCAATTCTCTTAATTGCATTTGCCCAAGCGCTGCAGCCTCGCTGCTGCTTCAGTGCTGGCTCTTTTATTATTGATGCAGTGCGTTACTCCAGCTCCCAGAAAATGACCCTTTGCCTTTAAAGATGCTTTAACCATCTTTAACCCTTTAAAAAAACCCCAAAAAACTAAAATGCAACTGGAATTCTCCTCGCTCCTCCAGCTATTAGTTTATTTAGTGCTGCTAATTAGTCAAACTCGTTCTCCCCAGGAAAGTTTCTCCGAATGATTAGTGAGATGCAGTGCATCGGTGGATGCTGTGAAAATACATTGCGTCTCTCTACTTGAGCTGCACGACCTGCAGACCCCGAAGGTTTTTCTGCAAGACCGTGCCCAGGAGCAAGTTGAAGCACATCCAAAGCGTTTCCTACCCACCCACGTACAGCTTTGGGAAGAGGGAAGCACGGAGTGCAATCGTTATTTAACACATATATTGCAGTCCTGCGTGCAGCGGGGTGCTCAAAGCCAGGACGAGCAAATGCGATGGGATGCAGAGGATGCTTCGTTCAAGCAGGAGGGTGGAAAAATGGGTTGGAAAAAGGTACTTTGCTGGGCCAGGAAAAATTAGCTGGTGCTCTGGAAGCCAGGGCTGGGAGGGGAAGCAGGTTTTCACAGATAATCTCTGAAGTCAATGATGCGACGTGCAACGATCTGCTTCCCCAGCCATAAAACCGTCGCGCTGAGCCGATGTGAAATGCAAGCTCTGCTGAGCTCCCGCGGTTTTAACTCATTGCCCCGAAGCTGAGTCATCCTGCAAAAGTTTCGCATCGCACGTTTCATTCCTCCAACCAGCCCGAAGGAGTTTCCTCCTAAAATATGTCGAAACAGGGTCTGTGCATGCAATCCTTTGCACGAGCAGGAGTAAACCGTCCACGGGCTTTTGCGTGCAGGACTGAGAAGCGTTTTAGGTACCACGGCTGCAAACAGATGCATCATCCGCCCCTGTCATGCGTAGCAGCGGTTTTTTCCACTGTTTGCTTGTATTCTTCCATGCATAAATTCATTTTATATAGTTGACCAGAGATTCCAAGTAGAGACCAGTGACAAGCGGTGTTCCTCAGGGATCGGTGCTGGGACCGGTGCTGTTTAACATCTTTGCCAGCGACATGGGCAGTGACATCGAGTGCCCCCTCAGCAAGTTTGGGGACGACACCAAGCTGTGTGGTGAGGTCGACACGCTGGAGGGAAGGGAGGGCATCCAGAGGGACCTGGACAGGCTGGAGAGGTGGGTCTGTGTGAACCTCATGAGGTTCAACAAGGCCAAGTGCAAGGTCCTGCACGTGGCTCGGGGCAATCCCAAGGACAGGTACAGGCTGGGGGATGGAGAGCAGTGCTGGGGAGAAGGACTTGGGGGTGCTGGTGGGTGAAAAGCTGGACATGAGGCAGCAACGGGCGCTGGCAGCCCAGAAAGCCAACGGCCTCCTGGGCTGCACCCAGAGCAGCGTGGCCAGCAGGGCGAGGGAGGGGATCCTGCCCCTCTGCTCCGCTCTGGTGAGACCCCCCTGCAGGGCTGCGTCCAGCTCTGGGGGCACCAGCACAAGACAGACACGGACCTGCTGGAGCGGGTCCAGAGGAGGCCACGAAGATGCTGAGGGGCTGGAGCAGCTCCCTGTGAGGACAGGCTGAGAGTTGGGGGTGTTCAGCCTGGAGGAGAGAAGGCTCCGGGGAGACCTTAGAGCGGCCTTTTAATATGTCAAGGGGCTGTAAGAAAGCTTGTAGGTGGGACACCAGGAAGACATTTCTTCTGATGAGGGTGGTGAGGCACTGGCCCAGGTTGCCCAGAGCAGCCGTGGCTGCCCCCTCCCTGGCAGGGCTCAAGGCCAGGCTGGATGGGGCTGGGAGCAACCTGGTCTGGTGGGAGGTGTCCCTGCCCAGGGCAGGGGGTTGGAACTAGGTGATCTTTGAAGGTCCCCTCCAACCCAAACCCTTCTGTGATTCCAGGATTCCGTGAAGCCTGACCCACAGGGTGCTGCAAGTTCAATGTGGGTCCCAGGGGAGTTTGCATCTTCGGTGGCAGATCGTGATGGAGCTGCCCATTGCATTTCCATGTCTTTATAATACTGGTAATAATCACAATTGGGTGAAAAAAAGACATGAAATAAAGAAGATAATCAAAAACTAAATAGTGTAAGTGTCTAAGTGCTGTACATTTTATCAAGAATACTTGTTTTCAAAGCATAACTTGAGTTCAAGCTCCAGATTCTGAGCCTTTACCCCTTGATTTCTCCTTTTTGGTCACACAAACATAAGCAGGACTTGAAGGCAGCTGAGCATCCTGCGAACCCAAATGATTGCAGCAAGCCCAGCTGAATCTGAACGTCACAACTGAAGCTGAGGTGTTTGGGGTTTTTTTTCTTAAGTTATATATGGCAAGAAAGTTCCTGGCCAGATGTTGGAAACGCAATAATTAATCCTCTACCTCGGCCTGCATCACAATCAACCCCCATCTGCTCCATCCACCTTCTAATACAGCTGCACCAGGTGTTGCTCACACATGCTCCAACCTTCCTCGCTGCCAGAAAATAACCTCTGGGCTGCAGGACCTCAACTGACAACTGACCCATAAGAGCAAAAGGGAGTTTCTGCTGCCCGTGTGGGGCATCACCCGGAGGTTTGCACTGAGCTAATGGGAGCTCAGTGGTTCTCTGCCCTCCAAAAAGTTCAACCCACTGGTGGGTTTCTAGAGGCTGGAGCAATTGTAGGGTTAATAGTCGTGCGGAGCGTATTCAGAAGCCATGGCATCGATGTGTCTGAGCTACATTCGAATTTGGGTGGTGTTTATTTGCATTGGTAAAAGGTAGTTAAGGCCGTACAGCTCGAGGTGGTTCTGCCCTTAATACTCACCAAGATAAGCAGAATAATCAGTGCAGGAGGTTTATTAAGGGCTTCGTTCTCCAAGGTCTCCACAAGCAACAAGCATATTCACAATTTAAACACCAAACAATAAAATAAATGGCTCCACTGCTACAGAAATAGAGCTATTAATGGCAGGGGGTGAGCTGGATTAGTTAAATAATCATTGAGGAGGGAGATGCAGCATCATTTAAGAGGGAGATACAGCCAAAGGACTTTTATAGTTCTCTAAATAGTCATTTGTCTTCCTTTTTCTCCAACCAAGAAGCACATGAAACATTTCTAATGAAACCTGACATTTCCATGAAGCCAGGCCAAGCTTTAAGCAGAGATTTACGGCTCCGGGAAAGCACCGGCGTTGGGTTGCAGCCGGCAAATGGGGCCGTTTCGGGTGGGTTTTGCTTCTCCCTCAGTGGGGGATGCTCAAAGCGTGACTCAGGATCTTCACGGTGTGATGAACCAGTATCCTTCAGACATTGATCTGTGTGCTGAGGTCTCTTAAAAAGCTTTTCCATGGGGAAATGGAGGATTTTGGTCAGCTGGTGGTACCCGCTGCAGATGGCTGGCTTCTCATGGGTTAATCTGCCCTGCCAGCTAATGAGCTAGAGGTATCCCAAAGGGGAGATCAGCAATTCCTCCTCCATCCAGGAGAAAAATAGCCTGGGATGGACCCTGACCCAGCAGCCTGGAACTGGCTCCCAGTTCCCAGCTTAGAGCTGCCCCCCACTGATGGGGACCCAATTCATCTCCATCACTGGGAAAGTGGGAGCTGGATGTGCCGGGAACAACCAGCTGTGTATTGGCAAGAAGAAGGAAATTCGCTACATGGGTGTTGGGATAAAAACCTCCCAGTGATGGGCATGAGCAAATACTCCCCTGGCATTCCTCGGAGCAGTCGTGCATCCCTAATTCCCCGAGCGATGCACAGCGCAGCGAGCAAAGCAGCAGGGAAATGACTTGAGTTATGGGCTGGTAAAGGTTAGGTGTAGCTGATTTGGCTAAAAAATAAAAAAAATAAGTCGTGGTGCTCATTGAGATAAGCAAGTCCTGGGGTACGAGTATCTGTGCTGGTGGGGAAGAGCTTTCCTGGGTCAGGGGTTGTCCTGGGTGGTGACAGAGCAGCTCCAGCTGAGGTGGCCAGTGGCTTTCCCATCAAATCCTGCTGCAGAAATGAAATCCCGAAGGATTTGCCTTCCTTCAGGGCTCTGCCCGTGCTGCCAGGTCATGCCTGCACAGACAGCTCTGCCTGAGCATCCCTGGGCACACCTCGTTTGCTTTAAGGGACAAAGTGGCTCCCAAAATCCATCAGCAAGGTGGGATCCAAGATGCAGTCCCACGTGGTGAGCAAAAAGGTGTTGTATGTGTCAGTGGCAGGGAGCTGAGGAAGACCTAAGGAGTAAAGGAACGAGTGTTTTGGGGTATCTTCACTCCATTTGGGGACCCCTCTTCTGCACAAGCCAAGGAGAGGCTGTGTGCTTCCCCATCCCCATGTCTCTTGGCCATGCAACCCTCCTGCTTATAGAACCATGGAATTCATTGAGGCTGGAAAAGACCCTTAAGATCACTGAGTCCAACTGTAAACCGAACACTGTCAGGTCCCACTAAACCACGTCCCTGAGCGCCACATCTACACATCTTTTAAATACCTCCAGGGATGGGGACTCCACCGCTTCCCTGGGCAGCCTGTCCCAGTTGACAACCCCTTTGGTGAAGAAATGTTTCCTCGTGTCCAATCTAAACCTCATCTGGTGCAACTTGAGGCTGTTCCCTCTTGTCCCATCGCTTGTTACTTGGGAGAAGAGACCGACCCCCACCTCACCACAGCCTCCTCTCAGGCAGCTGTAGGGAGCAATAAGGTCTCTCCTCAGCCTCCTTTTCTCCAGGCTGAACACCCCCAGTTCCCTCAGCCGCTCTTTGAGCTACAGACCCTTCCCGAGCTTCGTTGCCCTTCTCTGGACACGCTCCAGAACCTCAACGTCTGTCTTGCAGTGGCTCCGTTGTTTTGTTGTATTGTGTCATATCATGTCCTTACATGCACAAGGTCCTGCACCTCAAATGAAGGTGATAAATCCCTTCCTCGACCTGCTTTGAGTCCCCAGCTGAGGCGCAAGGTCCAGCACCTGGGCTGGATCTGGCAATAGCTCTGGTGCCCAGAGAGGTGGTAGAAACCCCATCCCTGGAAACATCCAAGGTCAGGCTGGACAAGGCTCTGAGCAACCTGATCTAATGCAAGATGTCCTTGCTTGCTGCAGGGGGTTGGACTAGATGGCCTTGAAAGGTCCCTTCCAACCCAAACTATTTCTGTGATTCTATAATAGTGGGGGACACAACAGGACAGTGGGAAACCCTGAGGAGACCAAGCTATGGATGTTCCTCGAGATCTTCACCCCAAGTCTGGCCTTGATCCATGTCACCTCGCCAAGGAGACAATTTGGAAAGAGCCACAGGAGCCCCGCAGGGTTTACTGGCTGGCATGTCCCGTGGAGGGAGATAAATAAAACACAACCGTGCCCCACGCGGTTAAGAAAATAATTTGTCAGCCTTGTTGATTTTAATCTTCTGGAATGTGTTGGGGTTTTTTTGTAAATCTGGCTGTTTGCAAAGGTTTATCCCCTCCCTGCAACCTCTCCAGGAGGGACCAAGTCTTCGTGAGGATGCTCGGCGCATTAAAACTCTCAGTTTCCCCATGGATATACTGGTGGGAGTAGGGAGCTGCTTCCCTGGGGTTCACACCAGAGCTGGGAGGGGGATGAGATTTTGGGGGAGAGCAGATCGAATGAGCTGAGAAAGGCAGGAGCTTGACACAGCATCACTAAGCCGGGCAGGATAAACAGCTTTTTTTAAAAAAAAAATTATTTTATTTTATTTTATTTGAAAGAGGGTCCAGAATACGGTCCCAAAGAGATACATAACGCCCAGGGAACCCCAACAGAGAAGCGGCATAGAGGTTGGAAACCTCCAGAGCTAAATACCAGCTGATGGTGACCACCCACGGCTGAAAATAGCAGCATATTCCCTCATCTAAAAAAAAAGAAGAATCTAGCCATAAAAGCAAAGTTTGGAGACAAACCCCCAAGAACGGAGGCTCATCGATTCCCATCCCCACACAACTCCCTCGGTGTGAAAGGGATCGCTTCGGAGTTGGGGTCCCAAGTGGCCGCTCACTCGCGTGCCTCTGTTCTTTACATCCAAATTTAATCCCTGAAGGGGTTTAAACCTTTTTAGGTACAAAAACCTCGTGGCAAGCGAGGAAAACGCTTTGGATTTAAGGACTCTTGGCTGCAAGGATGGGCTTCGGAGCGAAAACCAGCGTGTTTTAACCCACGCTACGGGCAGGGTGATTAATGGATGAGGCAGCTCTGGCTGTGACAGCCTCAGCAGAGAAGCTTTTCCGCCAGCAGATCCAAGGCGTTGCTGATAAGGCAGATTTTGCCTGCTGAACTGGCAGGAGTTTTCCTGGCAGAAGGATTTGCTCGCCGACGGAAGCCATGGCGGGAGGGGGCTGCTAATGCAGCAGTCGCTGGTCTGCGAGGTCCCCCCTGTCCTGGGGAGATGATATGGGAACTGCTTCCTCCGGCGAAGTCAGCTTTTTGTGTTGAATATGAATATACAGGAATATATATTTTATATTAAGTATGAATATATAGGAAATTAAAAGCTTAATGGCTTGGATAGACAGGTAGGTAGGTGGACAGATAGCAAGATAAATAGATAAGAACAAAAGAATGGAAAAAGATGAAAATGAAAAAAAAAAAGTATTAAGAAAAAGACTAAAATTAACAAAATTATCCTTAAAAATTAACTGTGATATCCCAGGGGATGGCACAGCCATTCCCTTCCCTGCCTATATTTTTGCCAGCACAGGAGGTGACCGGTTTGAGGAGCAGGTAAAGCCAGAAACTGAGCTTGGGATTATCTGAGTGTTTCTCCCAGGGCTTCAAAGGGCGTGGTGGCACTGAACCAGATGTTTCCAGCCTCCAGATGTTTCCAGCTCCTCCTTTCTCCTCCAGCCCTTGTCACTGCTCCCGTAAGAGGGGGACAGGTTTTTAGAGGGCACAGGGATGCCTTGCCACGTGCGCGTTTCAGGCTGGGGGTATCCCAGCATCTGTTGTGGAGGCTCCTCGCACCCCTCCACTTCTGGGACGCGGTGATAGATGAGGGATGGTGGGTCCTGGTCCCACCTTGGTTGCTCAAAGCAACCCGTGTGCTCAAGCAATGCACCTTGCGCTGCCCCGGCAGAGCTTTCCCAGCACAGCCCCTGTTTTCCCTCTAAATAATTATTCGATCTTTATTTCTGCCTCTTCATTCTTCCACCCAGAAAGCTCTGCACACCCATCGGAAGGAAAAGGTTGGGCTGGTGATGGAGCCTCCGGGCTTTCCCCACGTGGGGGTGCCATGCAGATGCGAATCGGGCTGGTGCACGCTGCCTGCGGCCATGGCCAGGCAAAAGGTGACACCTAAGCAACGGAGACCGCTCCTTTTTTTTTTTTTCCATAAAAAAGAAAATAGAAGGATTGAGAAAAATAAGATTCATAAAGCATGGAAAAAGCAAGAAATTATACGGATGGGGAAAAATAAAATTCACAGAGAGTGAATTTGTGAAGCACACTCGGCTCTGTGAATCTTATTTTTCCCCATCCGTATAATTCCTTGCTTTTTTGCATGCTTTGGCATTCCCCAGTGGAAGGAAAAAAAAAATCCCTCTTTGGAGCTTGTTGTAACCTGGTGAGAACTGCAGAAACCTTGAAGTGGCTCTTCAGGAGCCCAGGGGATGAATCAGCCTCCTCCAGGTTAAACTGAGGCGGAACAACTCGTCCTGCAGCCGAGATGGCCGCAGGGGGATAGAGGTCCAGCTGAGCAGGAAGAGAGCCCATACGGCCCCGCCACGTCCTGCTTGGGCCTGTTCCACCACATGTCGATGAAGGCTGGTACACCCAAACAGCTTTGTTCCCCGTGCTCTGCTGTCCTGGCCTCTCCCCATTCCTCGCTTACGGTGTTTACCATACCTGGAGGGGTGAGACGGGATTAATTTCCATGAGAACACGTTGAAAGAGTAAATATCTCCGAGCAAGGATGCTTGGCAGGCTTAGGGGGGTTGTTTCCTTCAAGAATTGGCAGCTTTTCTGCTCTTTGTTTGGTTGCTCGTGACCAAACGTGAACATCAGCGTCCGGGGAGGCAGGAGGCATCTGGCCGTCTGGAGCAGGACTCAGTCACTGCCCTTTGTCCTGTCTCGGCGTGGGACCGTAACTGTTTCCAAGTCCATCCAGGAGGTACTTCTTGATGCTTTCAAGTGGAGATGACCCCTCTGCTGGTGTAAATCAGGTGAGTCCTAGCGCAGCCTCCTCCTCCCACCAGTGTTACCCCCCATCCTGCGAGCTGGATGCAGATCGGGGGGGGGCGAGGGGAGGAGATGCGGGTTATGTCCAGTGATGGCTTTAGGCCTTGGGTGGGGGTGAATCTGTGGGGCTGCTAGGGTCTGCTGTGTGAGCGGGACCCGCAAAGCACAACCCCATGGAGGTGTCCCGTCCCACTCGGTGGGTTTTGGGGTAGGTGAAGCTTTTGTACCCTCTCTTTTAGAGGCGTTTTCCTCTGCACAGCAGAGACCCTTTGCTCGGCAAAGGGAGCGAGTTAATAAACCTCTTTGGTCAGTAGATTGGCAGCAATAACACACTTTAATAGTAATATTTCACGGATCGGATAAAAGCATGGCTTTCCCTAATTCTATCTAACAATGTGGAGAGAAAAGAAAAAAAAAAAGTGAAAAAAAGAGAAAGAAAGAAACAAAGAAAGAAACAAATAAATAAACAAAGAAAGAAAAAGAAAAGAAAGAAAGAAAAAGAAAAAGGAAGAAAAAAAAGAAAGAAAAAGAAAGAAAAGAAAAGAAAAGAAAAGAAAAGAAAAGAAAAGAAAAGAAAAGAAAAGAAAAGAAAAGAAAAGAAAAGAGAAAAGAAAAGAAAAGAAAAGAAAAGAAAAGAAAAGAAAAGAAAAGAAAAGAAAAGAAAAGAAAAGAAAAGAAAAGAAAAGAAAAGAAAAGAAAAGAAAAGAAAAGAAAAGAAAAGAAAAGAAAAGAAAAGAAAAGAAAAGAAAAGAAAAGAAAAGAAAAGAAAAGAAAAGAAAAGAAAAGAAAAGAAAAGAAAAGAAAAGAAAAGAAAAGAAAGAGGAAAGGAAAAGAAAGGGAAAGGGAAAGGGAAAGGGAAAGGGAAGGGAAGGGAAGGGAAGGGAAGGGAAGGGAAGGGAAGGGAAGGGAAGGCAAGGCAAGGCAAGGCAAGGCAAGGCAAGGCAAGGCAAGGCAAGGCAAGGCAAGGCAAGGCAAGGGAAGGGAAGGGAAGGGAAGGGAAGGCAAGGCAAGGCAAGGCAAGGCAAGGCAAGGCAAGGCAAGGCAAGGCAAGGCAAGGCAAGGCAAGGCAAGGCAAGGCAAGGCAAGGCAAGGCAAGGCAAGGGAAGGCAAGGGAAGGGAAAGGGAAGGCAAGGCAAGAGATAAAGTGATATCACCACTCCTGGGGTCCAGCGACATCTCTCGGGAGGTCTGGTCTGATCTTTGGTTCTTCAGTGGTGGGTGCACTCCTGTGTCTTGATTATTGGCGGTTTTGCTGTCCCTTTTCATTAGTATTCATGAGTCCTCTTCACGTTATCCCCCCCTCTTCTCGCTTTCCACACTAATTGGGACGCAGGCACAGTAGGCAACATTTTGGGGGGTCCAAAGGGGTTCTGCCCACTATAGATAAGGGAGGGGACCTCCTCAAGTCCAGTGTCCACCTGTAGATAAGGCAGTGGGCCTCCCCAAGTCCACAAACACCCCTCTTCTGCAGGGTTTGTCCGTTTGGCTAGGGGAGGTCGGGGAGCTTGCTCCAACTGAAGCCCCCCTTTATCGATCGCCCCAACTACAGTTTCTGAAGGAGGATACCGCTCCACCCTCCCGTCTCTGAGGAGGGAGCACCGCTCCACCTTCGCAGGGCTTGTTCCCTCCCTGGAGCAGGCCGTACCGCGAAGCAGGCTGTTTTCAGGGCGAATACATCAAACTTACACCGTAAAACAGGTTTGTTCAAGACACATAACGTAAAATCTGCAAAACAGGTTGTTTAAAGCAAAAATTCAGACTGTCCTCCACAGGTGGGGTCACATCAAACCTTCATCGGTGGCTTTCCTGATGTGGAACTGCGCTACACCAGCAGCACCTCAGGAGTAGGAGGAAGGAGATCTCCGGTACCACTGTGGTAGAAGAATCAGGAGAAGAGTCTCCAAGAGCCGCCCAACAATGCTCCTGAGGTTTGGGAGTGTTTTGACAGCAGGCGCAGCTTCATGGGCTCACGGGGTGGATCACGTTACCCCTGGGACGTGGGCACCCTGAGATGGGTGCAGGGCCCTCTGCCAAGAGCCAGCCCCTCATGTTCACCATCTCTGGCTGTAACTCCAGGAATTCAGGAACGTCTATGTTCGACCAGGAGATGTCACCATCACTTCTGTGGAGCTAGGATGGGATTTGAAGTGTTACTGCCACCAGCCTTCCTCCTGAGGGTCACCTGCAAGGTCCAGGGACTGGAGCATCAGCAAGCCTCCACTGGCCTCTTTCCTCCAAACTCTTCCACATGATGTGGACATGGACATAGAACCATAGAATCATGAGGTTGGAATAGACCTCTGAGATAGTCAAGTCCAACCGTTGACCCAACCCCACCATGCCCACTAAAACATGTCCCCAAGTGCCACATCTACACATATATTTAACACCTTCAGGGATGGTGACTCCACCACTTTTCTGGGCAGCCTGTTCCAATCTAGTGTCATCTGCAGACTTATGGAGGGAGCACTTGACCCCCTCATCCAGATCATCGATAAAGACATTGAACAAGACCGGTCCCAACACTGAGCCCTGGGGGACACTGCTTGTGACCAGCCACCAGCTGGATTGAACTCCAGTTGCCACCACTCTGTGCTCGGCCGTCCAGCCAGTTTCTAACCCAGCTTAGTGTGCAGCTGTCATGGACATGGACATCCCAGTGAGCAGCAAGATCACCTGAAGACCTGTTCAGGGCCCTCAAGGCTGGGATACAACCCGCTGAGCTGCTCCTGAGAGGCAGTTCTGGAATTTGTCTTCAGGAAGCTGGCCTTCACCTTCCGGAAGGTGACCTCAAAGGGGTTGACAAAACCATCAGGAAGTTATGGCAGTAAGGAAGGGCGGGACAGTAAGAAAAAAGGGATGAAAGAAGACAAGAGCTCTGAGGGGACGAGAGACAAGAGGACACATCAAGAGGAGGCTTGGACCAGGGAAGAAGAGAAAGGACATCGAGGCAGGAGACAGGTTGTAAAGACAGGGGAGGAACACTGGAGCTACAAAGTGTTGAGTTGTGTGACAGCAAATAGGAAGAGGACGATGCTACATGTGGTGGATGCTTTCTGCATTGCAAGAGCCTTCCACGGAGGAAGGAGGACAAGGCTGAGGGGACACTCGCTGGGTCAGACCTACAAATCCCCAAAAAGTGCCACGCTGTGTCCAGGGATCTCCCAGAACAGATGTCCCAGTTCGGTTTCATCTGGGAAGAACCAAGGCTGCATGCTCCGGGGCTGCTTTTCCAGAGCCAACCGAGGGGCAGTAGGTGGGACAATCAAGGCAGTCACTGCAGAACTGCTTGTTGCTCTGAATTAAAACATCGCCTTTGAGTCCTGTGTGCTCAGCAGCGCAGATCTCCTCCGTGCTGCCCCACCGCATGGTCCATAGCAGGAAATACACCTTCAGCGGTGGAGAAGGCAGCACACCATCTCCATTCTGTAGAGGCTACCATGTCTGTGCCTGAACATCCTGCAAGATGTGTCCCCTTTTTAACAGAGGCTGCTCTGGGGAGAAGGAGGGTTGCGCGCACGATGGTCAAGGAGAGAAGTTGTCTGATGGACACGTGGGAGACCCCCTTCCCACGGTAGAGCCCCGAGCCAAGCTCATGTGTCTGTCTGTCTCCAGGTGGTGCGTTCACAAGTCTAGGACGTGTGGATTGCTCCCTGTTGCCTGGCTTTGTTGTGAGAAAAGACAGGAAAGGACAAGGGTGGTTGCAACGTAATAAGGCAGACTTGCAGGCATGCTCAGCGATGGTGAAACTGGAACCCTGAAGCTGCTCAGATGGTGGCCATGAGATCCTTCTCTGAGATACGCCTCAGCGGCTCCAAAAACGGAGGTGCTGCTCATGGATGGCAGATCTCCAGCTGGCTTTTATATCTTTAGCAACTAGTGCCTGCATTGAAATACAAGTTCAGAGCTGTAAGAGCATCTTCTCAGCTTTGTGAGAACTTCTCCATGCTTGGAGGTTTCCCACGCCTTCCTTGGAAGCACAAGCTGCTGTCAGATCGACAGACTCCGGCTCTGAATTGTCTCTGGCCTGATGGACATGGATCTGATCCCAAAAGCAGTGTTTGCCCTGCCTTCCTGGGCACCCTGTCAGTGTCTGCAGCTCACAGAGACCCGCTGCTGCCAGCCCTGGCTTGTGCAGGAACACCTCAGGATGGGGCTGTCCCCTCCGTCACCCCCCCCGTGCGTGAGCTGAGCGACGTGTGCATTCCTGCTATAAATTCCCCTGCCCGTTCGTGCGTCACCGCTGCTCTCCCCCATTTCTTGTTAATCGGTAACTTGAAACTGGAACTCGCTGGGGCACATTTCTGCGATCGCAACGTTATCTCCTCCCGGCTGGGCACATCCCTGCCTGCTCGGACCACGGGTATTTTTATCTGCGGGTAGATGGTATCACGTGAAGGGCAGTGGATGAGGAGGGCTGAGCGTGCTGGAAGGGTTTCCTGGATCCCTCCAGGTCAGCCGAGGAAAAGTCCTTCTTGGACAGAGGGTGAATAACCACGTGGAGAGAGGTTCTACAAAAATAGGTCTGAGAGCGGTTGTGGGGACCAGGAGGTCAGCAGGGCTCAAGGCTGTTGTGTGGCTGGGAGAAGGTGTCCTCATTTGCCAGCTGCAGAGGGAAAGGGACTGTTGGATTTGCTTTCGGTGTCCACGGTGGGTGTTGGGGAAGGACAGGGCGCCTGCAGCACTGAGTGGTTTTTAGAGCAGAGACGTGTTGATCAGGAGTGGTGTGGGCAGAGCTGGTTGACCTACGGAGTGTGGGGACAGTGGAGATGCTGGCACCTCGCTGCACCCTCCCGTGATCGGAGCCCTGGTCTGCGCAGAGGGCTCGGGTACACGGGGACTGTATCAGCCTGCAGCTGCCTGGGCTGGACAGAGGTGGCTCATTTCCAGGGTTCCTCACTTGGTCACATCCCATCGAAGCCCTGGTTATCGACCTGGCCATCCCCACCGCCCTGGCACTGATGTTTCTCCTGGTGCTTTTGCATGCAGACATCTCTATTCACCCTGAACAGCCTCGATGTCTCTGCATCACCTCTCTGCCTCTCTTCTTACAGCCAGCGACAACTGAAGGGAGGAAGAAGCAGTGTCCTGGTAGGACTTAAGGCCCTTCCAACCCCAAACGCTCCCATCTTTGAAGCCCAGGAGAATGGCCATTGCTCAGCCAAGGGGAATTGCGTGCCTTAGAGCCTGGATGCAGCCTCAGATCCTGCAAAGACCTTTTTCCAGCACCTTCTCCAAACAAAAGATGATTCTGACAAGTCTCCTCCCAACATTGTGGCCACAAGCCCACTCCTACCTTCTCTTATGCTTCCTGCATTGCACAATGTTACGATCTCAACCACTGAAGCGATGGTTGGTTGGCCCAGGAGAATTTATTGCTTATAAATTTTTCCACTGCTTCTGATCGCAGCACTTCTGCAGTGTAACTAACTCAGCAACATTCACGTCGCTTCCTCTTTCATTTCTTGGAAATGTCAGTGTCTGATTCCTTTTCCTCTATTTCAGTCTTTCCCATGTGGTGGGAAACCTGGAGCAACCGCCGATATCGACACAGGCTGGGGGATGAAGAGATTGAGAGCAGCCCTGGGGAGAAAGACTTGGGGGTGCTGGTGGGTGAAAAGCTGGACATGAGGCAGCAACGGGCGCTGGCAGCCCAGAAAGCCAACGGCCTCCTGGGCTGCACCCAGAGCAGCGTGGCCAGCAGGGCGAGGGAGGGGATTCTGCCCCTCTGCTCCGCTCTGGTGAGACCCCCCTGCAGGGCTGCGTCCAGCTCTGGGGGCACCAGCACAAGACAGACACGGACCTGCTGGAGCGGGTCCAGAGGAGGCCACGAAGATGCTGAGGGGCTGGAGCAGCTCCCTGTGAGGACAGGCTGAGAGTCGGGGATGTTCAGCCTGGAGAAGAGAAGGCTCCGGGGGGACCTTAGAGTGGCCTTCCAGTGCTGAAAGGGGGCTTCTAAGAAAGATGGGGACAAACTTTTTAGCAGGACCTGTTGTGATAGGACAAGGAGTAACAGTTTTAAACTAAAAAAGGGGAGATTTAGCCTTGATATGAGGAAGAAATATATTATGCTGCGGGTGGTGAGGCACTGGCCCAGGTTGTCCAGAGCAGCCGTGGCCGCCCCCTCCCTGGCAGTGCTCAAGGCCAGGCTGGATGGGGCTGGGAGCAACCTGGTCTGGTGGAGGGTGTCCCTGCCCATGGCAGGGGGTTGGAACTGGGTGGTCTTTAAGGTCCTTTCCAGCCCAAACCCTGCTGTGATTCTATGAATCCATAAGTGGGTGAGACCCCAACACTGAATATTACATCCAGTGGCACACAAATGAAGCCACGCTGAGGTTTTGCTTGCTTGGGCAAGAGGCTGTAGGAGCCACGAGCATCCTTGCAGGGAGAGATCCCATCACTGTTCTTTCCTCCAAGGAAGAGCCTGTCCCTGGGTGCCAGTCAGGGAAAGAAAACAACGATGAAGCTCCAAAGAAAACCCCATGGGGAACTGTGGGCTCTGTGGTTATCAACTGGACTCTGCTCCAAGAGGGAGCAACCGGCATGAGAGGGCGTCAGGAGACGAATGGGTGGCCTTGGAGGTGACCATCCATAGATGGGTGTAGGTCTCAGCGTTACCCATCCTCTGCCAAGGCTGGGAAGGAAGTGAAATGAGGTTTGAAGCTGAAAGTGTGGCATGAGTCAAGCTCAGGATTTTTTCCGCGTTCTGTGGAAGGGCCTGGCACGCTCCTTCAGGGGGGTGGGTGGGGTTAAGACATGGGCTTTGAACTGGACTTAGAAGAGGGGAACCAAAACTTCCCCCGCAAAGAAGAAATGGGGGGAGCAACGTGCTGATGTGTCTCTCACCGCTTTGGTTTAGTTCCCATCGAACTCTTTTCTATGAGGACCCGCATCTGTTTGATGGAGGTGACGCACCTTGGTCAAGCGTCGTGCCCGCTCGAGCAAAGTGCCCGCAAGGCACCAGCCTGAGAGCAAAAGTGGTTCATCCCTCCTGTAAACGGGCAAAGGCACAGAGGTCAGCCCCTCTCCGGCCTGCTTTTCTCTTCTGCCGCTTGTTTTTGCCAGGGAAACAATCTTATTCGGAGGGTGAGGCTTTGAGACACGCCGAGAGATTTAAAACCACAAGATGTGAAGAAAATAAACCAAATGGCCCCAGGGATTTTTTTTTTTTTCTCCTAGAGCAGAGCATGTGCTGAGTAAAGAGACTGTGGCTGTAATTATCAGATCTAATCAAAGCTTTTTAACAATAAGTAATCCCCTAATTTAACTTCCAAATGTAAAAATTCAGATATACTGAGTGTTTTGAATTTTCTATGACCACACTCATCTTGCTGCTTTTAGCTTGAGCATCAGAAAGCAGCAATAAAACCTGTGCAAATAGTAATTTCAGTGTTGATTTCTTACGGGTACAAAAGTCAGAACAGCCTCACGTTGCTCTCCCAAAGCTGAGTTCGTTCAGCCTCAGTAAATTATCAACAACTTCCCGGCAGCACTAAATAAACCCGTGCTCAGGTGTGCTGGCTGAAAGGCTGCTGAGTTTGTACATCACCTGCGTAAAACCAGCCCCTCCACACCAGAAAGCCCTGCTGTTTTCTGGAGCAGATTGCTTTTGCTGCTTCCAGCACATTGCTCATGCTCTGTGAAAGCTTTTTCTTCCCCGGGAACGGTTGATAGGTTACAGTGGCAAACAGTAGAACCCACTTATCAAGCCCAACTCTTACACAACAGCCACTCTGGAGAGCGAGTTCTCCTATCTGAGTCATAGGGGAAATGAAACAAGAATTATTTTTTTTTAACACCATGAAATATTTAATCCATTCACTTCGCCCTTTCAGAAAAGCGGATCATACGTCCGGGAAGTGCCAACATTTAGAAGCGTGAACACGAGCTTAGCTAAGCCTCAGCCTGGTCCTTCAGCATGTAGGGAGAAGAGGCGCATCTGGAAACGCCTGGCTTAACAAAGCTTAGAAGAAAGGCTGGATCTGGCCAGCGTTTGCATGAGCAAAATTGCGCCACGGAGCCCAAGATCTCACAGGAGTGCTCATGTCATGGATGCACCTAAAACGTGCAATATCAGGTTTGCCACCCTTGCTGGCTGCTGCTGCCTTCACAGGCGTGTTTTGCTACTGGTGTTTGCTTTTCTACATGCCCAAACTCTGAAAAAAACCCCATCGTGCAGGGCTGGCGGCGTTGCAGAGAACCTCTGACTCATTTGCCATGCCCTGCTCAGCCGCTGATCGTAACAGGTCCCAGCTCAGGCTGGGACAGGACGGGGAGCCCTGCAACACGGGAACACCCCGAGCATCCCCGTGCCATTAACACCCCTGGCTCCTGGCTCCAGGGTAGCATCTGGGATATATGCCAGTGGTTGTAAGACCTAAGTAGCCTCCAAGCTGCACAAGCCGAGATGACCTTTGTAGGCACAGAGCGTCCCCGTGCCCCCGGTGAGAAGGATTCACCAGCTGAGGTCGGGAAGGAAGCACTGCCCAGGGGTGAAGGTTGCCCTTGCCAGGACGGGGGAGAACTTTTCCTCTCCTGAGCATCCCTTTTTCGATTGCAAAAGGCATTGCCCAGGGCTGGGCAGTCCCTCGGACCAACCTGCTTCTGATCTCGCTGAGCCCTAAATGCAGCCCTTTGCCTTGCCCGTGTTTTTGCCAGCCCTCCGTGGCCTCCCCTTGTCCTGGTCTTCCCCAAAAGGTCCACTTACTTGTCACTGTCCTGCTGGGGACACCTGGCTACGGCCCATGCATGGGGACCCTAAAGGAACATGTCATCAGGTGGCACAGGGACATGGCCTAGATGCTGTCCTCTAAGAGCAGGACTAAATCTGGCCATGCAGGTACTGCCATGTCTTAAGATAACACCCACAAGATCTGGATTTGAGCTGGAAGGCCCTTGTGTGTCTTTATAGGGCTGGGGGAATCAGACAGGACAGGGCAACCCCGAAAGTGGTATGGGTGTGAGGGGCAGTGGCCATCCCCTACCCAAGTAATGCATCAATGTGGGATTTCCGTGAAACTCTGGAAAAGCAAGGGACAGGGAGCACCGCCCAACCCTAACGCTCACCCCAGCCCTAACTCTAACCCCAGCCCTGGGGAGGGTCTGCAAGTCCATCTGTGCTCCCCAAACCCTTGTGAGTGTCAGAGAAGAGCTGTTTCCAACCAAGGAGCATCCGTCAGCATTTTCACGGGCACTGAACCAAAGCGACAGGACAAGATGTCACCTCAACTGAAAGGGTAACTGGGTGGTGCTTGGGATGGGTGTGGGTTGGACCAGATGATCTTTCGAGGTCCCTTCCAACCCCTGACGTTCTGTAATTCTGTGATTCTGTGGTTCTGTGGGCAGGGAATGCCCAATGAGTAAGGGGGCAGAAGGCAGGGGGTGTTTCCATGCTGGTGGGACAGGATTCAGGGCCACCGTCCTGTGAAGATGGCTCTTTAGATGAGGAGTTGGCAGCAGTGAGGCAGCCCCAAGTGCTGGGCAGTGCCAAGCTGACCCAGCAAGACCTAGGCATATGTGCCTGAGCAGAATGAAACTCCTCTTAAATCCATGTGTCCCCGTAAGTCCCCATAAGTTTCCCTCTCTCTTGCCTGATGATGAAATGCCATGAGCTCTCCCGGAAGGAAAGCAGACAGCCGGGAGGAGAAGGGATGTGAAGAGTTAACCCAATTTCTGGCTGCAGGCTGTTGATCTCATAGGCGCGATGTCCCACTGCAGCTGCACTTTTGATACCCTCTTGTGCACGCTCCAGGGACCTCCTCCAGGAGGACCAGGGCATGCTCAAGCGCTCTTTTAACAACCTCCATCCTGTGTGATGGGATGGAGAATGCTCAGCGAGTTTGGGAACACCACCAGGTTGGGGAGCATGGTTGACTTGCTGGAGGCAGGGCTGCTGGAGGGACCTGAAGAGGTTCAGTGATGACAAGTGCAGGACATGCTGGCCTAGTGCAACAGACTAGGCTGGGGTGGGTGGCTGGAAGCAGCTGGTGGCCACAAGTTGCCCCCAAATCAGAAGTGTGCGTTTGCAAAGGTCAACCGTGCCCTGGGTGGCATTTACAAGACTGCAATCAGCAGGGCCAGGGCAGTGATTCCTGCTCTCTCTTTGGCACTGGTGAGAGCATGTCTGGGCAGTGGGTCCAGTCTGGGGCTCCTCAGTACCAGGCAGAGGGTGACAGTTGGGCCCAGAGGGGCCACCAAGCTGGAGCTGGAAACATGGAAGAAGAGGCTGAAAGATGGGTGTGCAGTGGGAGAGGAAAAGGCCAAGGGGGCTTTTATTGCTGCCTGCAGCTCCCTGCTGGGGTAGTGCGGAGGAGATGGACATGGAGGTGCCCAGTGATGGCACAAGAAGCGGTGTCATAAGTTGCAAAAAGGGAAACTTCCATTAGATACTAGAAAAAAAATCCCGTAAGGGTAGTCAAACCTTGGAAGATGGACCAGAGAGCAGGAGAATCTCCATCCTGGGAGACAATCAAGCCTGTCCTCAACACAGCCTGACCTTGTTGAAGGTCAGGCTTGGAGCAGACTTGGAGCAGAGGTCCAGAAGGTCAGACTTGGAGCAGACACCCCAGGTGACCTCCCAGCCTCAGTTATTCTGCAAGTCCCCCATGCTGTGCTGAAGCTCGGGCTCACATGGACAAGCTCTCCTGGCAATAAGCCCCCAACAGTGAGGCAGAAAGCCACCCAGGACCTGAGAACAGGTGAGCAGGAATGGAGGACACAGCCGTGTCGCTACCCTGAACACCAAGGGACCCCCTGCTCCATCCATGCCGTGGCTCCCCAGTAGTCACTGGGCTTTTTATTTTCTCCACCAAAAGCCACCTGATGTCTCGTTTCCTTCACCTGGCAACAAGGTGACTCCCTCCATAGCCAAACAGGTTTTGAAGCCAACAAATTTCTCATTTGACATATCCCTCAGGTTTCCTTTGGAGACCTGCGTGCGCTTCCATCGGGAAACCCCCTTCACCTGCTCCAAGGTGCCCACCATCTCCTGGGGCCTCACCAGCCCTTGGTGGAGTGGGACAGGGAGATGCCGTCACCAGCAGCTCCATCCTTCCCGTAGAGCATCTCCTGGGGCTCATAGGGGAAACAATGGAGGTACCCAGACAGGACCAGAGCCTCGGTCCTGCTGTTGTCACCCCATTTCTTAGGCTGGTCCTTAAAAGTGGGGAGGAAACCCCCCAGCTGAAACTGAGAGAGCAGAACGTGGCAACCCGTAAAATGATTCCCTGGCTGTGGTAAACAATGGGAAAACAGCATGGAAATGTAATTAGCTAACTCAATTACATCATTCTGCTTCGTTCCACTGACAAGGTTTTGGTTTAGGCTCTTGACGAGGTGTGGAGGTGTAATTCTTGCTCCATAGTCACCTTTAACAGATGGGGAAACTGAGGCACAGGCTTTCCTTGGTGGTGAGTAACCACTGTGGCCAAGGAGCATGCATGGACAGGGTGACAGGACCGAGGCTATCGCTGGCTGCCCCAGCCCTGAGGCCCAGAGCAATCCCTCCACGCACGGTGCTGCTCTCCATCCGTTACAGAGTTCACGGGCATCTTGGAGGAGGTCAAAGCTCACTGCAGAGCTTATGCCCTGATTGCTGGGGGGGCTGGTCCCACACTCCCATCTCTTTCACCCCGTCACACTGCCAAGCTGGGTTTTAGGGAGCTGAATTCCAGAGCAGAGGACACCCGTCAGCCTAGCAATAGGTCCCCCAGATGCCTTAAAACCATGTCAACGTGAGATGACCGTGTCCCACCTCCTCATGACCCATGGAAGATGACCACAGATCACTCACCCCAGTCTTTATGGGGACATGCAGAGGTTGTCCTGGGCTCCAGAGCTCTGCCCAGCTGGTTAGCAGGAGCAGTGAGCCTTGCCCAGAGTTGCCCATCAGCTTTTCCCACTGGTCCAAGCTGTTGCCATCACCCCATAGCCGTGGTGGGACAGGGAGCATGGAGCCAGAGTGGTACGGAGGATCTCCTGTGTGCTGGGGATTCCCCAGCCCACACTGATGGCCCCGGGGGACATGGGAATAAGCAGGGCATTGTATCCCAAAATAGCTGCCTCCTTACAGAGGCAAGGTTGGAGGCAAGCCAATCTGTAGGGCTCCATGAGAGTGAGAGGGTTTCCTCCTGCCACAGGAAGGTGAGTGACTCACTCCTATGGAAACTGGAGGGACTGGGGAGAGGCAATCCCTCTCCCTGGTGGCTATCTATCTGGAGATAAATCTCCATCCACTTCCCTCACAAATACCTGCTCCTGAAAACATCTATTCCTGGGGTTTTCTTATCAGATGGTCTATTTAGTCTGAAAATCATACAGCCCCAGGGGTCCTTGCTGTGGCTCCAACCACATCCCAAGGCTTTTCCATGGCCACCCCATGAATGATGCATTGAAAGGGAGAACCTGGCCAGTCCCCACGCCTGGAAACACCAGGAAACACCTGCAAGCACTTGGCTAAGGGAAGGGTCTTCCTCACGGCGTTTTCTAACCAGGAAGAGGTAGATCCCAGTGGCGATGAGACGGCCTGTTGTTTCTACGTGAGTCTGTGGTTCGGTTTTAATGACAGCTACCAGCGTGAGGGTAACAGCGGCTTCATGGTCCAGACCATCTCCAGGGTGTCCTTCAACCTGCTAATGTGTGAACCGTGGACTGTGCCCCAGTCCCTGTCCAGGCTACACCACGATGGGTGGGACAAATCTTGAAAGGGAGCAAAGTCATCATCTATTCTCCACAGGTGCCTTGTGCATGGTCCATCTCTCACCGTAAACCCAGGGCTTTTTGCTTCACTTGAAGCAGGCTGGGAAGTGTCTGCTGGTGACCACCCGCCACCCATTCACTTTGCAGCCCAGGAAAGGCCAGCTCAGCTTCTCCTTTCCAAAAAGATCTGCCAGAATTCCTGAAAGGAAGATCAAGACCTGACTTGGGCGGCACGAGGCCTTATGTCATGTGTCAAAGGGCCCTTTGGTCACTGGATGTCCAAGCCAGACACACACTTATATTAAATAGAGCACAAAATGTTAAGACATAGGGCAGAGACTGCAGGGAAGAAGCAGTGCTAAACGGAAGGACCATCTGGGCAAGAGGCAGTGGGGTCTCCCTGGGGATGTCTCTAGTGCGAGACATGATGCCTTTCTAACAGAGATTAACCCAAGCACTAGTTACTGGCTTTTGTGAGGGATTGCAGGGTGAAATTCAGGTGGCAGCTAAAAAAACTGGGCCTGGTTATGTACTGGTCTCAGCAAAACTCCCTGGCACTCACCCAGTTTGAGACAGAGACTTAGGGCTCGGCGCAGTGGAGCCACAACAGACCAGGCCACGGTCCTGCTCCATCACTGGCGTGTCTCAGCACCTTCAGCCTGACCCCAGTCTGCGGATGACAGGATAACTCAGGTTGGAAGGGACCTCAGGAGGTCTCCAGTTCAACCTCCTGGTCATGGCAGGTCAGCTCTGGGGTCAGACCAGGTTGTGCAGGGCTTTATTGAGTTGGGTCTTGAAAACCTCCAAAGATGGAGATTGCACAACCTGCTCATGGTGGAGCAGTTTTCCCTCATACCTGACCTGAAATGTCAGTAGTGGTGATGTCAGTGGTGTTGCCATGATAATCAAGACTCACTCAAGCAGGTCTCCTTGGCCCTCATCACGGGAAGGGAATGAAGGCAGCAATCCCAAGGAACACCACCATCACCTCTCCTGGGAAAGCTCCATGGGCAGCAGGAGCAGCCCTGGGGCACACAGGGAAGGAGACCTTTTTGTTAAAGGATGCTCCAGGCTGCTTCTTGCAAATTTGGATGCCACAGGTTTGGTCCATCCAGCTGAAAAACTGATGCTGTTACAAGGGTTTAAATCTCTTTGCAGAGGACACACTGCAGGTCCCACTGTCCTTCCTCCCCCATCTTCTGCGTCACGGACAATGAACTGTCTCTCTCTCTTTCCTTGGAGATAATGGCATCATCATTTCTGTTCCACTTGCCTCTCTCCCAGCCTACATGTCCTCTGCTCCTTGGGCACAAATTATCTTTTCGTTCAGAGACGCCCTAATCAATGCTCGCTTCATTAAGCGCTCAATTGCTCTCTGCTTGTGTTTAGCTTGGAAACCTCTGCCTTTTTTTGCAGGAGTTATCTGGGCAAAAACCAAGCACAAGACCAACTGACAAACAAACACTATGGCCTCCAAAGCTTGTTTTGCAAATCTGGACTTCCCAGGACCGAGGGCTAGAAGCAGATTGACAAGGAAATAACCATTTGACCTGGAGGAATTGGCGTCTGTTTAGCTAAGCCTTGCTGATAGCTGCATCCCCAGCTCGCCGAGGAAGTTGAACCTGGTGCTGGTGACAAGCCTGCTCCCAGCCGGGGGATCTCCAGCGCTGGGTGCACACACCCAGCACCACAATGCTCTTGCTCCGCGTTGGTCCCGTCAGAGATCCCAAGCCAAGGAGCTGGCCTGAGACACTCCGGATTAATCCCTGGGATGTGACCTTTAGATGCTGGGAGTGGTGGGAGAGTTATTTTAACGGTAGTGGCAAAGATCCAAATAAGAAACACCAGCCAGGCCCTAGATAACAATATTGGCCTCCTGACAAGGACACCAGTTGGGAGCGAGCCTTTGGGCTGGTCTCCCTCCTGGGGGATGGGTTATGGTGGGGTGGACATGGGAAAGCAAGAGTCTCCTATCTCACCTGGTTGGAGGTTAAAAAAAAATACACATCCATGATGGAGCACCCGACCATCAGCCTGCGTTTCCCCAGGAGAAATCCCTGTGGACCCAGTTTCCCACCTCCCCAGTTGCTCTGACCCGGCTCCAGCCATGGCCACGGAAATAGGTGCAGGTCACAGAGCTCTGCGCTCCACAGAGTAGGCTTTGTGAGCCCCATTTGGGTTTAACTGGTGTTTTAAATGAGAAAATACAGAAAAATGCAATAAAATTAGTCTTGATGGTAGGAGGGGGTTTAAAAGGAGTAGCTACGTTGCATCCATCCTCTGCAGGGAGGTTGTTATTGAGAATTGAAGTGGACTTAAAGTTGCTCTGCTTCAAATCGGGTATGTATCCATAGGGAAGGGATAACTTGGGTGCAGGAGGATGACACCAATCTTCTTCCAAAGGGCAGGAAGCAGGAGAGCCCATCAGCGACAGCAGGTTTTGCCTCTGTGATAACGGGTTTAAAAAAGGGAAAAAAGTGATTGTGCAGCAGGAATTGCAGCGAGAGGAGTGAGAACAGGGGAGAGAAACACCCTGCAGACACCCAGGGCAGGGCAGGAGGAGGGGCAGGAGGTGCTGCAGGCGCCGGAGCAGCGATTCCCCTGCGGCCTGTGGGGAAGACCCCGGTGAGGCAGGCTGTGCCCCTGCAGCCCGTGGGCGGGGGAGCAGAGGACTGCCTGCACCCCGGGGAGGACCCCACGCCGGAGGAGGTGGGTGCCTGAAGGAGGCTGTGACCCCGGGGGAAGCCTGCACCGGAGCAGGCTCCTGGCAGGACCTGTGGCCCGTGGGGAGAGAGCAGCCCCCGCTGGAGCAGGTTTGCTGCTGGGGACCCCGTGAGGGGGCTCACGCTGGAGCCGTCGGTTCCTGAAGGACGGCACCCCATGGAGGAGACCCACGCTGGAGCAGTTCATGGAGAACTGAACCCGTGGGAAGACTCACGCTGGAGAAGTCATGGGGGACTTTCTCCCATGAGGGGGACCCCACATTGGGGCAGGGGAAGCGTGTGAGGAGTCCTCCCCCTGAGGAGGAAGGAGCAGCAGAAAACAACAGTGATGAGCTGACCCCAACCCCCATTCCCTGTCCCCTGCACCGCTGAGGGGGAGGAGGGAGAGAAATGGGGATCAAAGTTAAGCCCGGGAAAGAAGGGAGGGGTGGGGGGAAGGGGGTTTAAGATTTGGGTTTATTTCTCATTACTCCTGAGTTAATTGGTAATAAATCCCATTTTCCTGTGGTCAAGTCTGTTTTGCCCGTGACGATCAATGCCGAGTGATCTCCCTGTCCTCATCTCAACCCCACAAGCCTGTTGGTGTTTTTTTCTTTTTTTCCTCTCCCCTGTCCAGTTGAGGAGGGGAGTGACAGAGTGGCTTTGGTGGGCTCCCGGCATCTGGCCAGGGTCAACCCACCACACCCGCTCATCAAATAGGGGTTGTGTTTGGTTTGGGGTCCCAAGAAGGACTTAGTGTGGTTCTTTCGCCCGTTTGAAACGTTCATTTAGATGGACATATCCAAGGGGCTGTGCAGGGGCTGGGCTCATCCTGGTGTCACTTATGCATGCTCTCCCAACCTGCCGGGGCAGTCTGGGGCTGAGCAAATCTCTTGTTTTCTGGGCTGAGCTGGATAAGGAGCATCACCCACCGCCTGGTATCCACAGGGGGCAGCGGCTTTCGGGGGTCCCTGCATCCATCTGCCCCCCCCCCCCAATGCCATACCCATGGTCGTATTGGCACAAATCTCCCTGAGGACACGAAGGTTATTTTGGAGCAGAAGGGGAAGGAAGTGAATTCAAAAGCCCCAGATTGAGAACAAGTGTTTTTTTGGAAACAAAGGGATTCCAGGGTGGGACTCTGCACTGGTCACCGTGATCTCGCTGCTGGGAGCCGAGAGCAAGAACAATGACCCAGAAAACTACGGTAAAACGGCTTTTCCCTCACCACCGATGGGAACTTGCTCCTGAGCCTCTCTGTGGCTCTTGTCTGCTGGGTCCTTCGTGAGGAAGAGATAAAAAGTGGGAGACACGGAATGCAGCGGGGATCCTGCCACCCTACCCCATAAACCAACCTCTGGCTGGAAGAGCCGGCGCAGAATCCGCCGTGGTGCCAGGCTGCGCTTCCACCTTCAGGCTGAGCTGCTGGCGGGTCAATCAAGCCGTGACCCCACAAAATTAGGGGGCAATGGGATCCCCCGATCCAGCTGCTCGTGTCTACTCCGTCCCACCACGCTGCTACAAGGGGGTCTGTGCGTGGTTGGACCCACGCCTACCCAGCTCTTCACCAGCTCTGCAAACAGAGGAATGAGCCTTTTTCAGGGCAGTCTCTCCCCGGGAGCTATTTTGGGCTTGGGCCGTTGCATGGATGCGTCACTGTCGTTGTTTTTAGGAACACTTGGTTTCAGCACACGTGCTTACCTGCTCTCCTGGACACCAGGATCAGTGCACAACCCCTTCCAGCAGCACCAGCCATGGTCAGGGCAACATCTCTCCTCCTGGCCACCTCTTCCAGCACCTGCTGTTGCAACTCAAAGTCCCCAAAACTCAGCTCGTGAATAAGACCTTGTTGTTTTGTTGGGTTTTTTTTTTAAATCTCACTCCTATTTACTATTTTCTGGGCAGTCCCAGAGAAAGATGCAGAAGAGGGAGCAGCAAAGAGTGTCACAAAATCTGGCAGAAAACAACATCTCCACTTCCAAGAAAGCCATCGGTGGGGTCAGCAGCAGCAGAGGATGACACCTGCCGGGGAGGAAGGCTGACCCCACCAGCCAACGGGGTTTTGCAGCATCGTTGTGACCCCTCTCCCTCCCTCCTCCCGCTGTGGTGCAGAACCACGTCCGGGCTGCCCACAGCACACGTAGTCCAAGCCGATGGTTAATTTTAACACTCCTGCCCTGACGCATTCCGTTTATTGAAGGTCTTTATAGAAGAAACACTGTTGGCCACAACAGGATCCTTGTGCTTGGAGCCTCATCGTCGGGCTCCTGCTGCCTGGGAGGTCCCGGCAGTACCTGAATTGCTCTCTGCGAGCATCTTCCTGAGGGAAAGGGATACACTTGGAGTTTGAAAATGCTTCCAAAAAAGCTAGGTTGTGTAGGAGCTCAGAGGAAAAGTGACAGGCTCAAAGCCTGGCACCTTCATCACCCTCCTGCTCCGAAGCCCTGCGGTCGGTGGAGGAGGAGGGGTGAAGCATCACACGCGCTCGGTGGGGAAGAAACGAAAGCTGGGCTAAAAGAAACCCCAACCACTGCCAGAGAATAAAAAATAGACACTCAGATGGCTAAAGGCACAGAGCAAAGTCCTCTCTGCGCTGAAGCGGTGTGGAAACGATCACGTCTCCCTGCTGGCAGCTGCTTGCTCCAGCAAGCACCATGTGCATCAGGTCTTCTCCAAGCGTCCCCTTCCCCAAGCCGCACGAGCCGGATGCAGCCCCGGACAGCGAAGGTCCCCTGTGCCCCACCGGCGGCATCTGCTTGTCGGTTCTTGTGGCAGGGGTGAGCGGCAAGAGGGCAGAGGGTGCCTTGCTGTGCTCGGCACCCACCCACACACCGTGGTGGTTGAGGCTTTTGGGTGCTGCTCATCGGCCTCGGGGAGGGCAGGAGGAGATTCACACAGGAGCACGTGCGTACGGCGGATGGAGAGAAGGACTGGCTCACGGTGCTTTCCCAGGCCCAACTCCCACCTCCAACAGCTCTTTCTCTAATCAACTCTGCTTTGGAGCTCGGTTGGTTGCTGGGAAGGTCCTCCCATGCCTCCAAAGTGGGTACCAACCCCACCCGAGCTCATCCCCCATACACCCCATTGGCGTTCACCACCATGAACAGATGCTTCATCCTCCAGCTGGGTTGGTTTTTGTTGCCTCTTATATGCCCTTAAAAGTTGCTGATGGTCCTGAATTAGAGCATCCTGGAGGGAAGCTGCAGCCACCCTGGGGAGCTGCAAAAGCAGATCTGCTCCCGTGGGATGTCCCTCCTGCTTCTGTGGGATGTCCTTCCTGCTCCCATAGGATGTCCCTCCTGCATGCCCAATGCATAGGGCACATTTCTGCCTCCCAGTTGGGTGGCGGAACATCTTATCAGCCCAGAGACTGCAAGAAGGGATCAAATGCCCACGGCCAGGTTGGATCAGGGCATGAGTTTGCACTTACATAGATTTAGCCGAGAGTTCATGACCCTTTCCTCTCCCGCCAACAGACACAAAGCAAGTCTGCAGGCTCCATCCAACACATATCTGCAAGCTTTCCTCCTTGCTTCCACTAAGGCTATATAAAAAGGAAAAAAAAAAAAAAAAAAGCAGGAAAAAGAGATCTGATGTATCCCAGCTTGTCTCAGGTGCTTCTGCCAGTGCCCACCTGCCTGCGCCACAGGTTCAAGTTGCACCCATGGATGCAGCCACTCTGCTGTGGCCACCCTGGCCTTCCTGGTCCTCCTGTTCCTGTATCACATTGCCCTCCGCTAGACAACATGGAAATATTTTGAAAGCGTCTTAGAAACCTGCATTGCTGCCAAAACAGTTGAAAAATGAAGCCGTGAAGGGAAATGCAGGGCTGCTTTCCAGCTCGGCTCAAACGGGTATCGCCGTTCACCTCCGTCTTCTGCACCGCAGCTGCACAAGTCATTTGCTTCTCAACGGGATTTAAAACATCTGCCTCTTTCTTTGGCTTGTTTGAGCTGCTTTGGAGCTGGGGAATGGAGATTCTGGGGGAGGGAGGTTCTTGGTTTGGGTCTCCTGGGCAATGGGTGACTGTCACCTATATGGAGGATGGAAATGAGTGAGGTGGGTTAGAGAGGACACCAGAGGGTAACAACACTCGTCCCATCTGCCTTGTGCCCAAACAAGTGGAGAAAGGTGAGAAAATGCAAAAGAAGGGGAAGGGAAGGCTTTTCCCTGCAGTGGGCCGTGAAGCTGGGAAGCTCCTGCGTGCTGGAAGCTGCTGGGGCTTCAACCAGGCTTGGGAAAGGTTTGATGGGAAGAGGACTCTCCAGGGGACCACTTCCCTGCTCCAAACAAGCTTTTACACAAACGTCTCCTCTGGCTTGTTGAAGCATCCAGCAAGGAGCCGCTGACCAAACCTCTCAGCTGGTCGCAGCCATAATGAATCACCCCTTGACACGAAAAAGCCGCCTGCCTTTCGTCTTGAGTTGTTTGGTTTTGTCTTGAGCGGAAGAGCTGCGCGTGTTTGGACCTTGGAGGTTCAGGCTGGAGGAGACGGCGCCAGGCAAGGGCTGCTGAACAGCAGTGATCACCACGTGGGCCGAAGCTTGTGCAAGGACAGGCAACAAATCTCTGGACGTCATCCACATCTCCATCCGTTGTCTCTGGATGTCGTCCCTCCTTCGGAGGGAGCCACAGCGAAGGATTTGGAGGATGAAACCGGGGTGCTATGGTCCAGTGAACCCAACCCTTGCCCAAGAAGAGATCCCAGAGGGATTAGGCTTAGCTTGGCACCGTGTTGGCTTGGCAGCTTCACCGGTCTGAGCCTCACTCAGCAGCTCTGCCCAGGCATCTCCTTCTCTCTGTGCAAGCAACAAGCTTGTCCTTTCTCCCTTATCGGCCGCAAATAGCTGCGACATGATGTATTGTTTCCCCTCCTCACACAAATTACATCAGAAGAAGGAAACAGGCATTTTTTTTCCCCCTTGTTTTCTGGCACGGAGGTCCATCAGCAAGATCTCTGCAGCGCTGTTTCCGTGCCAGACATTCATATCCTCTTCCCACCGGCTAATGCCTCCTTAGCCAGCTGCCACTTTCTGCTTTTGAATAATAGATGGCATCGGTGCCCTTCGCCTCCTCCCTCAGGGGCTTTATGGTCACCCCCAGCCGTATCCAGGAGGACCAAGGAGCCCCAAGGAGCCCCTGCGCGAAATCAGATCCAGCTGCAGGAGGACTGGGCTTATGCCCACGGACACGGATGGGAAACGCATGGGGGAGGGCTGGGGCTCGCCCTGAGCTCGTGGTGGTGCAGAACAACCGGGCCACCTTCACACGGTTCGGTGGGACTCGTTCTCTGGCCTCCTCCTGCCCAGAAACCCTACAGCCCCCCTGCCGAATCTGAAGGTTTTTCAGCCCAGGTGAGTGAGCGCCAACGGGGGAGGTGGGGTTGAACCTGGCCACTGCTTCACTTGGGTGTCAATCCTCTGCAGGGAGAAGGTAGGCTGTGAAGAGGATGGTGGCCCTCCATAGCTTCCTGCAGCTTCTTTGGGAGGCTGTGTTGTGCCAGGGCGCAGTGGCGACAGACCCCAGAGCATCTCTGTGGGGCATTGGGGGTATATGGGAAATACAACCCACCAGCTCACACCCAAACTCAACGTATTTCCTAGAAATGTAGGACTCCTCGTGGACTTCTCAGCATGGTCCAGTTTGCCCTTACATTTCTGTAGACATTTTGCAACCCAGCAGAGGGATTTTGACAGGTTTGCTACCCTCTGCAGGAGCTGGACCCCTAGTTGTGGTTGAACCCAGACGCCAGCAGTTCACAGGAGGAGACACAGCAAGGAGCAAAACTCGAGCAAACCTTCTGCCACATCCTCCTAGATCTGGCAATCTTTTCCCCTGGATGAAAAGTCTCAGCATTGGGATGCAAGAGGTGCAACATCCCCTTTCCCAAGGGTTTACCTGTATCCCCAAGGAAGAAGCATTTTACCAGCATGTGGCTTCCAGGAAAATGAGAGTGGAGCAGGAGAAGCTGTGATGAATCAGGCCCCCAAATTTACTGTTCTCTAAAATAAATTCCCTCACCCCAGGGAGTTCATGGCAAGGTAGCTAGTTTTGATTTGTCAGCTTGCTGAGTGGTTGGTGGGAACTGGTCCTGAGAGCTAAAATTGGAGCCAAAATTGGCCTCAAAGTCCCTTTACCATCTCATGTTCCCCATCCCTCCACTCCCCTTGGAAATTAAGCCGGCTTGTGGCGAGGGATGTGCTGTGGGGCATGACCTGAGGCATATTGGTACCTTCCCTGGGCTTGATGTGACACACCTTGGCATCACCCACAGTGGGACAGTGGCAGGAGCCCCAGACCAGGCTCGTCCACCCAGTTCACGGGCGTTTCTTCCTCTCCAGGGTGGTCCTGGATCCCCCTTACCCCAGTGTGGCTGCTCCACGCCCCCAGCAATGGACTGTGGGGTCTGCCAGCGGGGCAAGCTCCGGTACCAGGGCACCCCGGGATGCAGGGGGGGGGCAGAGGAGTCGCCAGGGCGCTCGGCAGCCCTCTGGGGACCCTGGGGCCGCTGCAGCTGGGGGGAAGTTGGATGCATTGGGGGTGACTGGCCCAAGCCCTGGGCAGGTGGGATCCAGTCCCGGTCCCAGCCCTGACCCCATCCATGGTCCCATCCCCGCAAAAGGGGACCCCTGTCCTAACCCCAGCCCCGATTCCAGCTCCGATTCCATCCCCGGAGGAGGATGCGGGCAGCAGTCGGTCTCCGGTCCCGGTCCCAGCCCCATCCATCCCATCCCTGGAAGGGGTGGGGTGGGGTCCTGTCCTACCCCTAACCCCGATCCCATCCATGGTCCCATCCCCAGGGACGCAAGGGGGGAAGCGGTGGGGCTCCTGTCGCTGTCCCAGCCCCGGGGTGAGGTGGTTGGTGGTGGTGTCTGTCCCCGGTCCAAGTCCTAATCCCGCCCGTAGCTCCATCCATCCCCGGAGCCGGAGGGGGCTCCTGTCCCAGTCCCATCCTCGCAGTGGGGGGGTGGCGGGGGGGAGGGTGGCGGTCCTAACCCCGGTCCGAACCCCGGGGGGGGGGGGGGGGGGGGGCGGGGCGGGGAGGGCGGTTCTGCCCCTTTCCTACCCCTCTGCTGCCCCGCTCCTGCCCTGGTCCCAACTCCCGGGGAGGGCTGTCCTGCCCGGTCCGAGCCCCGGTCCCAGCCCCGGTCCCGGTCCCAGCCCCGCTCCTGCCCCGATCTCAACTCCCCGGGGGGGGTGGGGGGGTGGGGGGGTGTGTCCTGCCCCGGTCCCTGTCCCGGTCCCAGCCCCGGTCCCAGCCCCGGTCCCGGTCCCAGCCCCGCTCCTGCCCCGATCTCAACTCCCCGGGGTGGGGGGGCCCTGCCCCGGTCCCTGTCCCGGTCCCAGCCCCGGTCCCAGCCCCGGGAAGGGCGGTCCTGCCCCCGTCCCTGCCCCGGGAAGGGCGGTCCTGCCCCGGTCCCTGCCCCGGTCCTGCCCCGTCCCCCTGCCCGGCTCACACTCCCCCCACACACGCGGCGCCGGCGGCCGGGGGCAGCGGGACCGGGTACGGGGCCGGGGGGGGGCGAGGAAAGGACGGAGCCCCGGGCATGGAGCTGCCCCCGCCGCCCGCCTGAAGGGAGCGGAGCGATCGGCGCGGAGCCCCCAGCTCGGCACGGCCCGGCCCGGTGAGCGGGGCCGCGCCCGGCCCGGGGGGTGGGGTGGGGTGGGAGAACGGGACCCGCCGGGGCCACCGGGGTCGGGGGTGCGACCCCCCGGCGGGGTGCGGGTGTGCAGCGGGGTGGGGGTGGCCACATGGGGGGGGGGGGGGTCGCGCAACCCGCCCGCAGGCTGGGGGGGGGGGGGTTGTGGCGCTTTGCTGCCGGGTGGGTGACACAGGTGACGCGGGGACCCCCCCGCACCCGGAGGAGGGAGCGGGGGCGCTGCGAGGGCAGGGCCGAAGCCCAGGGCTGCTCCTCGGTGCGGGAGCAGCTCGCACCCCACCCGCTGCCCCTAAAACTGCCCCCGAGCTGCCCCGAAGACGGGGTGCTCGGGGCAGCGGGGGGGGGCAGGGAGCCGCCGGCGCTGCCCTGGGCGGTTCAAGCCCGGCACTCGAGGAAGCCTCCTGGGCTCCCTTCGCTCCTCTTTGCCTGAATTATTTGATTGTTTATGCATTCATTCCCAATAATCTCTTTTGCCGCTCGGTTTCTCCCTTCCCGGGGGAATTTGCTGGCTGTTTATCAGGGTTTTCTTGCACGCACCTCTGGTAAAAGCCTCGGAACTGCCTCCCGGCTGGACTCCGGCTTGTGTTTTTCCACCTCTTTACACGCTGAGGTGCCTGTGTAATTGATTTGGGGGCGGTTTAGTTTGCGCCGGGATCGGTGGCACTCTGGTTTCAAACCAGACTCCTTTTTAATAGCTCCTAACCCCCCCAAAACACCTTCCCCGGAGCTGGGCGCTGGGGAGCATCGCTACCGGAGCAAAATGTAAGAGCGAAACGTCTTATTTCTCTTTCTGCTCCAGTTTTCTTATCGGCTCGTTGCAAAACGCATTTGGCAACCCACTGCCTTCCTGTGTGTGAGGCAGGGAGCACCAAACCCCACTCCCGGGCAGCCGCTGGTACTGGGGGAACGGTCCCCCCAGCACAAGGCTCGTGGCTACCAAAATTGGGCCGTTTTGTTACCACTGGGCCTGTGCCCCAAGTTCCTCTTCCTCATTTATACCCAAGCAAAAGGAAATTTGTCCTTCGGCCTGAGGGACTGGTGGGCTAAGGAGCTCCAGTGCGAAGGGGGAGACCCCTAAATATGTTGCTGAGGCCTGGAGCATGACCGTATCCCAGGGCTTAGTGGGTTGTAAAACCCCGAGAAATATTTTTGACTGTCCTGGCACCGAGTGGCTTTACCCTGTCTCGGCCTGATGCGATTTTTATCTCCAGTTATTGACATAAAGCCAAAGCCATGAATAGTTCGCTGGCAGTGGAGCGTGCTGCCGGCCACGCCGTCGTCCCTCCTTAATGCTGAACATCCCCCATTACAGCCTTAACGGGAACCGGTCCGTGAAGCAAAGACCCTTTTGATCCCACAGGATGCTCCTTACGGAGGAGCAAATTATCCCCCAAAGTCCGCCCCGCGTGGGGCTTTCTGGGGTTCGGTGCTGCTTTGGCTTCGCAGTAACTGCCAGGGCTGTGGTTGAGCCCGATAATGGTGTTATCCCCGGGCTCGGATGCTGGTTATCTCCCAGACGGGCAGAGAGCGTTTGGTTTTGCTGGGTGGTTTGTGGTGTTGATGGGTGACTCCCTCGGTTTGGGCAGGAGGCTGTTAGGTCTCCATGGAAATGTCATTTCTCCCAGATATGGCGCTTGTACGGTAAAACAGTTACCAAAAGCAGGTGATAGGCCAGAAACTGGTCCCACACTTTTCTCACGGCCCCGTCGTGGCTTCCTCCTGTAAGCATCAGAAAAATCACAGAAAAACATTCCTGGTATAAAACCCAGCACAGGGCTCCTTTCTATCACCAGGGAGCCTAAAGGATGCAAGTGCCTTTTTTTCTCCCTGCAATAAATAAAAAAACAAGGTTTGGGGACTCAAACAGGATCAGCCCCCAAACCCATGGGATGCTGCAGGGTCTCTCAGGGGGCAGGTGATGTAGGGATGTAGGGGGAAAACACGCAAGGAGCATCACCTTTGCTGTAGCAGGAAGGGAAATGTGAATGAAAAGATTCAGTATTGGCCAGGGTGGTATTTGCTTCCAGAAGGATCCATCCCTGGAGACCGGCCGTGCTGGGAATCGAGTCAGGTTCGACCGAACGAAGGCGGCTTTAATTATGCACAAGCGCAGGCACTGATGGGTTTAATGCTTTTATCTAATTCGCTCTGAAGCCACAGCTTTGGTTAATCCAGATTGACTTCCCGTGGTGTGGAGGAAGGCAGGAGGTTCGATTCAGGGAGGAACTCAGGGAGTTTCTTGGAAGAGACCTGAAATTCCCAGAAAAAGTCATTTGGCTCAAAGCAAAACATTGTATTTGACCTACGAAGTCATGAAGTTCTTTTAAAGCCGTTTCTCCCCCAGAAAAATACTTTTCATGGAGAAAACAAATTCAACCCTGCTGCTTCTCAGCCTGGGGACACGAAGGGAAACTGAGGCACGGGGCTGCTTCAGTGGAGCAGCTCCATTTCTGCCAGCTGGAGCAGAGCTGCCCAATGCCCTCCAGGGTGCTTTTGGGGGGCAAAGAAGAGAAATGCAGATTCTTTGCAGGCTTATTTTGGGAGGGATGAGGGTTTCTGGCTATTTTGGAGATGGGGGAAGGGGTAGGTCAGACCTGTGAGGGTTAAAAGAGGGACATTGCCTGGGGCTCCAGGCAGGGAGGTGGGTAACGCCCCTTAAGCTGCTTAAAGCTTGCCTTTGGGTATCTTGGAAGTGTATCTTGGAGATATCTTGTCTTGGGATGGCTGGAGAGAAGTGCTGAGGAACGACGCAGATGGTGAGACTGGGACGGTGGGGGTTGTCCTCAGCCCGTGCTGGTGGCCAGAGCCAGCCTGCAGGAGAAAGGCGCCGAAGGTCACCGCGGCAGAAGGGAGATAAATGGAAAGGGCAGATGAGAACTAGACAGTTTGGTCAGGCTTAAATTTCAGCCTGGTCTCATCTCAGGTCTCCCAACCAGACAGGCTCAGTAGCGTCCGAACGCGCCGTCTGTTTGCTTTTGGTTACGGAGGGTTTCGACCACAGTCCCAAAGGAGAGAAAAAATGATGCCAGCTCATATTCTTCCCAGCATCTCGAGTAGTTCCTGATCCGGAGTGAGGATTTTGATGAGTCTACTAAATGCCTATAAATTAGGGCAGGAAAAACACCCACGCGCTCCTCGTGTCTGTTGCAAAGGAGTTGGTGGGGAAGATGCGGTAAACGGATCGTGGTTGTGACCTCCGGCATGAAACGATGGGAGCTGCAGGCGCACTGCAGGGGTCTGATTTCCCAGAGCTTCACACCAGTAGAATGAAGAGCTGTGTCTGTGAGGTCCTGGCGGTAAATGAATCCACGTTAATTATTCGGGAAGGTCAATTAAACCTCATCAACCCCCGGTGACAACACATTCATCGCGGCTGTGATTTTGTTTGCTTCCGTGACTTTGCTTCTGCTGGCAGGTTCCCAAGCGCAAAACACCGTGGGATGATGATGACCGCTGGGATGGCACTGAGAATGCTGAAAAAATGGGGAAGAAACCAGGATTAAAGCCCTTTACTCGGTGATTTGGTGTCCAACCCACGCTCCTCCTGGGCTGGCCCGGGGTGCTGCCCATCCCTCAGCTGCCCATGACCTTCTCCGATGACAGTCCCCTCCCTCCCCTATTGACTCATCGAAATAGCCCCTGCCCAGCCATAGTAGATACCGTGATGGGAGCATTTTGGGATGCTGGCATCACATGCACATGCCTGTGGGTATCTATATTTGAGGGCACGTGGCTGCTGGGATCGCACCACTGATCTGCCTGGGCTTCTCTCCTCACAGGGCTCCTCTCCCGTGCTGTCTTCACCCACTAGAGCTGGTGGTACCTGTTTTCTGGGGCAAAAAACCCCACCAAACTAATGTCCCAAGGAATAAACAGGTCCAAGACCACACTGCAAAGAGAGAGGTGGTCCAGCTGTTGCAACCAAGTTCCTCCAGACCCAACATGTGGTCCAGCATAGGGGAGGCTGGTCGGGGTGATGCCCTTGCTGTGCGCGGGTGGCTGGAGGGCACCTAAAAGGCTGCGAATGGTCACCTGCATTCAACACCAGAGGAAAAAACCTCCTGCCATGGCCTGGGGAAGGGCTAGGAGAACCGATGAAGCAGATGCAGGTGGTCCTCACTGAAGCACCGTGGTGGGTTTGATTTTGGTGGTCATATTTATCCTGCTTGGCACCCTCAGGGATCGCTGTTGCTTTCTCCGTCCCCTCGTCCCCGCCGGGGGCTCGGTGCATCGCTGTAAGAGCCGGCGTTCGTGCCATCCGGCCCGTAGGCGAAGGAAAGGGCAGCTGCCAGCTTTTGTGCCTTCACACGCCTCGGCTGGCCGTGTCCTCTCCGGCTCGTTCGCTGCGGATGCAACGGGGCCAGGGACAAGGGGGTGGACTGCAGCCACAGCCCTGGAGACACAGTAGGTTTTGTCCTAGGGAATCTGGGCAAAAATAGGGAGAAAAAAAAGAAAAAAGAAAGGCTTTTGCATTTGCAGAAGGAAAAGGAGGGAGGGCACGACGGCAAGGACAAAGCTGCCTTGTGAGCGGTTTTGTCTCCGTGATTCCCCCGTTCAAGCCAACCGGAGGGCCCTGTTTGCTTCTTGTCCTGAGGATGGAGATGTGCATCTTGGCACATCCGCGGCCGCAGCATGGCCCGGGGCGGCCCATGCTGCCCTGCACGCTGGAGGAGGTTCCCCACCTTGGCTTACAGATGGGTTTCAAATCCCTTGTTGGGTTTTCTAGCTGGAGTCACGGGAGCCTGCGAGGAGGTGGGCTGGGAGATGGGGTGAACTTGCCCCCATCGGTGCGTCAGAGCTGGGTGACGGGTGGTCTGCGGGGGAGATGTAAAGGCATGGAGAAACCACGTGCAAGGCTGAAGCTTCTGGAGCTCTGTGACCCTTTCCTGTGCCTTTTAGGGCATCTTGTGTGGCTTCTCGTGGTCACGGTGGCCTGTCTGACTCTTTTACTCGGCTGCCAGGCCTGCAGGCAACCTCTGTCTCGTTGGCTGCAGATCTGCAGAGCTCAGAGGGAAGGAAGAAGTTGGGGAGAAGAGCAGCTGGAAAGTGTTTTCCCGTCTGCCTGAGTACTGTCAACCCTCTCCAACTGCAGGGACAGCCCCGTTGCTGAGGACTTGAGGGAGGGAGGATGAAGGGTGATGGGACCAAAGCTGAACCGGGCACAGGAAAAGCAAAACCCTGGAGCCTGGACAGAGCAAGATCAGTCTTGGCTCTTCATGTTTATTGTAGAATGGTTCCCAAAGTTATGTTTGGTTTTTTGCAGATGTTGCAGGTTAGTCAGGGTGTGAGCACGTGTGTGGTTTCTACCCATGTACTTGGGAAGTGTGAGCCTCGGCCAGCGCTGCTTGTGGTCTGCTCAGAGGGGAAAAGCAGTGAAACGGGGGAAACATCATCAGGAATCATGTCTGTGCTACATCTGGACAGGTTGTTTGATCCAGTCCCTGGAGCAAGGGCTGGACTTATCCCCATGTGATGGGCTGGAGACATCACTTCACCCCTTCGCCATCAGCTATGAGTTGTCAAAGTGCTTTTTAATGCCCTAGCGCTTCACTTTGGTGAGAGATCATCCAAGTTGGCAGCTTCCAGGAGACCCTCACTGCCTCCTTCCCTGCAGGATCTAAATAGGAGGTAGGTGCAGGATAGCTCTGGGTCAAAACGGTGCTGGTTTGCAAGACAGAGCATGCCCACGCTGTCCCACAGCATGGTGGCACAAGGCTAGAGCTGAATCATTTAGCTGAGGAGGCTGATACTGCTCTTTTCCACTTAAATCATGGTGAGATTTGGGTCAGGGCACATTCCACATACTCACTCAAAGGGCACCTTTACTCAAACCCTTTTTCCTGCGGTAGCTCCCAGTCTCCGAGCTCATGTGCTGGATTCATCTCCCCATAACCCTGTTTCCGCGGGCTTCCCGTTACAGGGTACAGCAGTGAGATCAAACCAGCTTGTTTTACGGGAAGGGACGCAAGTGCATTTTAATTAATTAATTTAATTTGATTCCTGGCTGATGGGCTTGCTGAGCGATCGTGTGTCGGCTGGGTCGTGGGCTGTCCCTGATGCACAAAAGGGCCCTTGTCCCTCCTGACACAGACAGTGCCAGACTATGTGTGTTTGCAGAGACTCTTTCGAGTCCATTTTTCTCGTCTCAACTGGCCATTCCCATGCAGAAACCAGCTTTGCACAAGCACGGGCAGACTTTCTGATGGTGCTGATGCTGGAGGAGCGGGTCTCAAGGCTAGGAAGCAGGACTGGCAAGACGGCTACCATCAGCCCAACGCTAAACCCGTGAAAAACCCATCATCATCATCAACCACCAACCCAGGCAGAGCCCCTGTGGTGGAGAACAGGCTCCCTTTGGCAAGGTTTGATTACAGGGGCCTCCAGATGTTGTGGTGGTGTTTGCTCTACCAGCAGGAGCTGAGGACTTCTGAAATCAGGGCCCTGCCAGTCATGGGGATTGCTCGCTGAAGAGCATGGCTCCCTTTTCTTGCCCTTTCTGCCTGGGGTTTAGTAGGACCCACCTTTCACAGTGCTCAGCTGAGTCACTTCTCGTGGGTGGCTGAACACAGAATGAAGCACCTTTCCTCTTCTGTAGCTCAGGAGACCAAGTTTCTGCATGAACCTGGTGGGAAGGGTGGATTGGGAGGGTGAGCTGGGCTGCAGGAGATCTGAGCTGGACTCCCCGGTGTGGCCTGGGATTTGTTGGTGACTTTAGAGCAGCTCAGTTCCTTCTCCAGATGTAAAATGAGGGTAAATAAAACTCCCTTTATCGGCTTGACCGTGAGTCCTCCATGCTAGGGACTACCTCAGTTGTGTCAACACCCAACATAATGAGGCCGTGGTCTTCCCGCGATGTGCTGGCAGGAGGCACGCACTGCCACTTCTCGAGTCCTTGTCACCTGCGCTGAGATGGCACTGCCTGCCAGACAGCGAGCCGTGCTTTGTGGGTAGCTTTCGGATAGACACAGCCAAGCGTCGATGGGAGGAGAAGGGAAGGGTAGTAGTAGTATATCATAATAACGATAGCGTGGACCACGCAACATGTCACAGCATTGTGGCACTGGGGCTTTCTCATCTAACCCAGCTCTTCCAGGGACTCCTTACCTCCGTGTCCTCACAGCCTCTTTGCTTTCTCCCCAGGGTGATGGCGAACCTAACAACTCCTCCAGCCTGGACCAGAGTCATCAACAGCTCCTTGGACCCAGGTGATGCAGGAGGCAACACCTACAAGTGCGTATTTGATGAGGACTTCAAGTACGTCCTGCTGCCCGTCTCCTACGGCATTGTGTGCGTGGTAGGGCTCTTTCTCAACCTGCTGGCCCTCTACGGCTTCATCTTCAGGATCAAGACCTGGAATGCCTCCACCACTTACATGTTCAATCTGGCTGTATCTGACACTCTCTACGTGGTCTCCCTGCCCCTCCTGGTGTATTATTACGCCGTGGGGGACAACTGGCCCTTCAGCGTGGGCTTGTGTAAGATAGTCCGCTTCTTGTTCTACACCAACCTCTACTGCAGCATCCTTTTCCTCCTCTGCATCAGCATCCATCGATTCCTGGGCATCTGCTTCCCGCTGAAGTCGCTGCAGTGGGGACACGTTCGCTATGCCCGGAGGGTGGCGGTCATCGTGTGGGTGGTGACCATCGTGTGCCAGTCGCCCGTGCTCTTCTTCGTCACCACCAGCGTGAAGCATGACACCATCACCTGCCACGACACATCCAGCAAGGACCTCTTTGGCCAGTTTGTCATTTACAGTTCGGTGATGCTGGTGCTGCTTTTCTGCATCCCTTTCCTCATCATCATCGTCTGCTACTGCTTAATGGCCCGGAGGCTGCTGCAGCCCACACAGGGGATCTCCCGGCTGTCCCGATCCAAAAAGAAGTCGGTCAAGATGATCATCATCGTCTTGATGGTCTTCATCGTTTGTTTTCTTCCTTTCCACGTCACTCGTACCTTGTACTACTCCTTCCGGAGCTGGGACTTGAGCTGCCAGACCCTCAATGCTATCAATGTGGTCTATAAGGTGACTCGTCCCCTGGCCAGCACCAACAGCTGCTTGGATCCCATCCTGTATTTCTTAGCAGGACAACGATTTATGAAGTTTGCGGGCCACAAGGTGCCAGGGAAGCCTCAAAATGAAATGGCGCTGGGCATCGTGCCCAACAGCCACCTGGGGACGAGCAATGACACTGACACGTTATCCAAGGACGTGAAATCCTAGCTCTGCTCTGGCACCGTCTCTGTGACAGAAGGGTTTATGCCAGCTGTGAAGGGAGGTCAGGATGCTTCGGGGCCCGAGGCTTTTGGTGTTTGCGGTGCCTTGGCTGGCACCCCCTTCAGCACGGTCCGTGTTAAATGCGCTCCTCTGCTTGTCACTGTTCCAAAACTATTTTTTTCAGGAAGATGCCGCTGTGGCCGTACACACAAACCCCCTCTCTCTCCCTCCTTGTCCAAGCCTGCCTCTCTGTTCGACACCAAATGGCAGCTGTCCACCAGTGAGATCGGGTGACCTCTATCACGGTGGCCAAATCTGCTAAAAAAAAATAATAAATCACGCCCTGAATGCCTTAGGTCATGTTCTAAAGCAGAAAAGTTGTGTGCGAAAGGTCCTCCTAAAGAAATCCATCTGCCTTTCTTGAGATCCCCTGGCACGGAGGCAGTGAGAGTTTCTCTGTGCCTTGTCAAGGGAGGAGAGAGGCTTTTGGTCAATGAGGAGAGTCAGCTGCGGTGCTGCTGAACAGGTCGATGAAAATGTCAGGCGCAAAACACCACCCACGGCAGGAAAGGGTCTCCCACAGCTTTGCATCCCTGAAGAAATGCTCTCCCGGCTTCAAGCCCCAGCATCTGCTAGCGGAGCAGGGAGGGGACTCCTAGCTCCAGTCCGAGGGGTGGCTTCCTGTTAAAAACAGTGCTGGTGGGCCTCTCATCCCACTGGAGTATGCTGGCACCATCCCACTGGAGTTCACTGGTACCATCAGGCAGTTCTCCAGTGGGGGCAGCATCTTCCAAAAGATCCATTAGTCCTTTCCAATGGCAACGTTCGCTCTTGAAAAGCTTTTAGGAACCCATAGCTTCCTTTCAGCTGCTGACTTTAATAATCATCTCCAGCTCATTAAAATTTAGGGAGAGCTCTTCATGTCTTGTTTTTAACCCACTCACTAGTGACTGGTGTTTCCAGCAAAGAAGCGAAGACTGTTGCTCATCCTCTTGTCTTGAGTGCTGCCACATCCTCATTGCTGCTCAGAGGTGACAGCCCTCTGCAACCTTTAGCAGCTTGGCATGACCCCAAATGCTGCCCAGATGCTGCTGTCTGGTCTCCCCATAATCCCAGTAATCCCGGTGCTCCACTGGAGCCAGTCAACATATCCCTTATTGACAATGTGGACCTTCCCTGGGAAATTTGGCAGAGCTAAACCCTGAGTTGAGGAGCCATATCAGTAAACATGATGCTAAGCTTAACCCCAGTCCTGTCTGGATTTGGACTTGCATCCCCCATCAGCCAGGACAGTTCAAAGTAAACTGGAGAAAACGGCCACAAAACACTTCACTAGAAGGTCCACTTGGTCTTTCTCTCTGTAATTGTTGGGTTAGAGAGGCAAGAGCCCAGGTCCATGGTTTCCTTGCCCAGCCTTGCCACAAGGATGCTGTTTCCTAACCCCAAAAATGAAAATTGATGGTGCTGCAGCACTGGACGACTCAGATTTTGTAAAATAGAGCCCCGTCTCTATTTTAGGATTAAGCAAAGGCATTTGATCCTGGTTTAGACCAATTCCTCAGACCACTTCTTAGTTTCTCTCATCCTTCCTTCTTATGAAGTGGCTTAGTGGAGTCAGAGGCATGCCACGACATTACCAGCTGAGTTCAGTCAAGGGTGACTGGAACAATTCAGGGTTAACTGGGAGGTTCCTGCGGTCCCGGCTCAGCGGAGCCGTGGTCCCATGGAGGCCTTTTGTCCCAACCAACAATGTCACAACCACAGGAGGCAGAGGAGGGGACAGTCTGAGCTCTGAGCACCATCAGCAAAGAAAAATAGGACATTTGTAGGGTGGTTCATCTCATCCTTGAGTGAACTTTCAGGATAGGGTTGCATTAAGACAGGACTTGCACCGTGGCAGCACCTTTTTTTTCCCTTGTGCCTGCGAAAGGAGCTTGGCTTTACGGGGAGGGTCACGGCGTAGTCACTGGGGTGTGACAAATAATTGGGAGAAATTAATTCAACCGAAGCGCTGAACTGGTACAAACGTTACTCCAGGCCAGGCCTTGCCTGGTCTCCCACACTTGCCAAAAAGCAGCAGGAACACCAAGCTACGTGCTCTGAATAATTCAACAAAAACGTGTTCCAAGTTCACTCCTGCAGCCCTGCTCGGGGATCCCACCTTTCTCCGAGCTGTCACCAGCTGGCTTCAAACCACCACCTTGGGCAACACTGCCGGTGCCATCAGGGGGGGTCCCTCTGTGATCCTGATCCCGCACAAGCTGGCGGCACTGTTTAGATGTAGAGCGGTTGGGGAGGTACCGACTGGAAATTTATACATAGAGATTTTTTTTGTTTGTAAAAGCACTAACTTATACTAAAAAAAAGAGTGAGTTTTGTGACAATGACTGTACATTTTTATTTTTGTAACATGCAAACACCTCAGATTTCTTATAGTATATAAATTTATTTCTACTATGAGCACTCGTCTGCCATCTCCTCTGATATGTACAAAGAAGAAGGGATACTGGGGATAGAAACTGGGTTGTTGAATGCCAAAGACATGTTTCAAGCTCCAGATACAGCTGTCCACATGTGGGCTTCACAGTCGATGCCTCCAGCATCTGAACTTCTGTAGGAGCCCGTGGAGCAGGTGGTTGCCCCAAGAAACAGGTCTTCTCATCCTTGCTCAAGGTGAGATGGAGCTGAGATGGAGAGGGCTGCTGGAGCACCCCCAAGCCCAGCAGCTCATTGGGAGCGTTTCACTTTATCTTGCTGCTGTCTCCCTTTTTCCAGAAAGCCCAGTAAAAGCTCATCCCGCATCCCTGCTTCTCAGAGGCAGGGAGACCCGGAGGAGAAACTTGACTGTCTCAGATGAGGATTTGCTGCAGAGACAGGCTGGAGCATCCTTATGCACCCCAGGATGCCTCCTTATAGCTGGTCAGAGCAAACCTCTGGACCCCAAAAGCCACTGATCAGGTTTTCAGCCCTCTCTCTACCCAGTGGGGCTGTGCATCTCCTCGCAGTGCGCCCACGGGCATGGCACTGCAGAGCCTTACAGCACTGTGCTGTAACTGCAACGGGCTGACCCAAACCCTCTGATTTACCCCTGAAAGGTCTGGCAGGGTAGAAAACGCCCCAGAAGAGACCACTGCTCCTGGAGTCCACCTGCAAAGCAAAACCTTCTCTGTGAATCTTGACCTCCACCTAACATCTTGCAGAGGGCTGATACCACCAGCCCTGTCAAAACCCAGGAGACAGCTATATGGTCAAGGCAGGGCTTTACAGGGGACAAAAGCCCTGGTGGCACGATGATTCAATTGCCAGCCTTTTCAGTTGTATCTCCATGGACTTGGTGGGTAGCTTCTCCTAGGCCACTCCTGTTGAAGACCGGAAGAAATCACTAGATTAAGCCATTAATTAATGAATGAATCCCTAAGTAGATTATCTCCCAACCCATAGACCATGGGTTTTTTCTGGTTCACCCAGCAGCTCATGGAGACACCAAACCATGAGGTTTCACTCTATGTGCTGAAATCTCCCGTTCTCAAAGGGTTCTCACCTTGCCCCGCAGACACCAGGAGAAGAAGGTGTCCTGAGCCTAACCACAGTCCCCATGAAAAAAAACCCATTTGTTTCCCATTGCAATTTATCTGCCGCTTGCTCCCCGGCCCAGCTTCTGCTGTGCCTTTCTCTGCCGACAAAACAAGGCTCTCAGGACACACTCATCTCCGCTGACGATTTATTACAAACTGTGGTCACGCCACCTTGAAATCTGCTCAGCGATAATCTGAGCAGCTCTCGCCCTGAAGCCCATTTCTCTAGCCCTCTAATTAGCTCACACCTTATCTCCCAGCAACGTCTTTAAGGTGCAGACACGGTAACTGCTCATCGCCCCGCGGTGTGGGACAGAAGCAGTTCATGGTCCCCTGCACCATGGGAGAAAGCTCCACTTTGGTTTCTGTTTTAAAGAACCCTCCAGACCTTATAGTTGCCCAAACATGAAGACTCAAAAGCATAAAGGCAAAGAAATAGCTGCAAGCACCAAAATTGCTAAATTAGGTACCCAAAATACACTTTCTGAAAATCCCTCTCGATTTTCAGCCCAGGTTTTGGAGTCTAACCCTGGGGTGAATGCCATGCGGGCGAAGGGCTTGCACACGAATAGCTTTAGCTCATGGGTTTTACAGCATCACACCCAAGGTTTTCCTGCAATGTCTTCTCTGCAGCTCATGCCAGCACTGACTCATGTGAGTCACTCAAACCCGAGAATATAACTAAGAAAGAATAATATCCACGGATGGGGAACACAGAGGTTACAGAATTACAGACTCATAGAATCATTAGGTTGGAATAGACCTCTGAGATCATCAAGTCCAACCGTTGGCCCAACACCACTGTGCCCACTAAACCATGTCCTCAAGTGCCACATCTACACGCCTTTTAAATACCTCCAGGGATGGTGACCCCACCACTTCCCTGGGCAGCATCTTCCAGTGTTTGACCGCTCTTTCAGTATAGAAATTTTCCCTAATGTCCAACCTAAACCTCCCCTGGCACAACTTGAGGCCATTCCCTCTTGTCCCATCGCTTGTTACTTGGGAGAAGAGACCGACCCCCACCTCACCGCAGCCTCCTCTCAGGCAGCTGTAGGGAGCGATCGGGTCTCCCCTCAGCCTCCTCTTCTCCAGGCTGAACACCCCCAGCTCCCTCAGCCGCTCCTCACAGACCTGTTCTCCAGACCCTTCACCAGCTTCACTGCCCTTCTCTGGACCCGCTCCAGCACCTCCATGTCCTTCTTGCAGTGAGGGGCCCAAAACTGCACCCAGCATTCGAGGGGCGGCCTCACCAGTGCCCAGTACAGGGGCACGATCACCTCCCTGCTCCTGCTGGCCACCCCATGGCTGACACAGGCCAGGATGCCGTTGGCCTTCTTGGCCACCTGGGCACACGGCTGGCTCATGTCCATCCGGCTGTCGACCAGCACCCCCAGGGCCTTTCCACCCGGGCACTTCCCAGCCGCTCATCTCCATCCTGCAGCGCTGCGTGGCGTTGGTGTGACCCACGGGCAGGACTTGGCACTTGGCCTTCTTGAACCTCACAGCACTGGCCTTGGCCCATAGATCCAGCCTGTCCAGGTCCCTCTGCAGAGCCTTCCTGCCCTCCAGCAGATTAACACTCCCACCCAATCTAGCGTCATCTGGAGTTGTGCAGTTACTTCAGAGAAACAGAGAAATAAAACTCCAAACCCACTTTTTCTGAATACCTCTTAGCACTGGGAGCAGGAAGAGAAAGTTAAGAGCCTTGATAGGTTCCTGCCAAGCAAACAAATGTGCCACGTGGGCTGGAGGGATGCACATTTCCACCAGACCTTCCCAGCATCCAAGTACAGGGCTTTTCCTTCCCGGTCGTGCCTTTCTAGGAAGCAGACCCATAATCTGGCAGAGGCAGGCAGCGGGTCATGTTGTTACTGTCAGCCACTTGGTTCGTCCAACTCCTTTTTCGAGTAGTGAGTCCTGGCTTCATTTTTCTTCCGGGTTTCCTCCCCGATTTTCTAAGAAACGAGTCTGTTTGCCCCTCCAAGTCATTTCTGACCTAGTTGGCCAATTCAATAGAGAGACAAAGGCTCTGCGCTCTTGAGCTTCTCTGAGTTTCACAGAAAACAGCTTGCCACATGAAGGAGAAAGAGCCAAAGGAGCCCTCACCCAACAGCTCAATCTTCATTATTGAACACCAGAGAATCCACACCCACTTCCCCCTCTGGTGGCTTGGGCAGGTGTCCATCACACCACCAATGATGAGCGAGGAAAGGTAACAGGCGGTGCCCCAAAGCCATCCAGGAGACTGACGTTGTGTTCAAACAAAGCAAGGAGATTCCCAAATCCCACAGACTAATCGTATTACTGCAGAAATTCCCGAAAATGGATGGGCCAAGGCAGAATTTTCTTTGGAAGAAACCGAACCAGTGGGTGTTTGGAATAACATGCCAATCACCCAGCTTTGTGAGGAGTTTATTTTAAGCTTTTCATGGCTTTATTACCAATATTTGCAGACTCCTTGCCAAATAAATCCTCAGGAAAGCCTGAAAGTTTAAAATGTCCTTTTTTTTTTTTTCCCTTTCTCCCCACATACCTGCAATTTTAAGCTCTGGCTGAACACCAACATCTTGGTGCATGTTTTGGGGAGCAGCTGGACTGTCACACTCTGAATGCACACATGCACACATATATAAGCACATATATGTCCACAACGCCTCCTTCCCATGCTCCAGGAGGTGAGGAGGGTTTGAGCCCTCATGTCTGAGCCCTGCCCAGTGCCGGCCCTCCCAAGGGCATGGGAAAGCCTGCGGAGCAGCCTTCTGTACTCCAAAACCTCCTAATTTATACAAGAACGGCAACTCTCCAAATCCTCCCAGTGAGCTGAAAGCTGCCTGGCTGTGGCTCAGCACGCATGAGATGAGCTGCAAGGTCTCAGCTTGGCACTGGAGGCTCCCACCTTTGCAGGGAAGGGTGTGCCAGAGCAGCCCACCCACCCCACCCCCCACAAAATCCCATCTTGACTGGGTGGGTTTTGCAGCCCCATTTGACACTGCTGGCGGTAGAGCAGCACATCCCCCACCAGATCCTGCTCCTCTGCTTATACCACCCTCTGTGAAAAGGCAACATGTCACAACCCCCCCCCCCGCCTCCAAATCCTGGGGGAGCCCTGAGTTGCCCTCAAACCACCACCAAGCTCCCAGCCTTGAACTTGGAAAGACAGGGGTGGTGTACTTCCAGCTGAGATCCCAGCTGGAGGGACGAGCACTGGGAGACCTTGGAAGATGGTGGCAGATGCATGGAAGACTGCGGTCCTCGTAGTGCAGCCAGCACCCCGCGCTGATTTTTAATAGGGAAATCATTTATCGGAATAGGCTGAACCCTGCTGCAGCAGAGTCCTCTGCTGGTGCTAAGGGGATGTGGCAACAAGGAGCGAGGGGTCCCCACGTCCATCCCGGCGACAAATGGAGTCCCTCATGGAGGTGCTAACCCTAGGAACACCCTGGGACCACGCCAAGGGATGGGAGGAGAGTCCCAGGCTAGTGGTGGGAGCATGGGGGTGCCAGCAGTGTGCCCCTGTCCCCATGCCAGGATTTCCAGTGAGGCACACACGGCCACTCAAGGCAGGCTCCTGGCTTTCCTTCAGGGGACTTTCCAGGGAACAGAGATGTTTTCTATGAGCTTTGAAGTTCCCCTTGCATGAGCTGAGCTGCAGAGTGCGAGACGGACAGGGAATCAGCCTCTCTTCCCATGACTTGAGGTTTCAAGGACAAGGAAAGAGCCTGGTCACCATCTGCCTTTCATCCAGCTACCCATCCACTGCTCCATCTCCTTCCCTGCCCACCTGTGAAGATGAGATGCTTGTTTAACATCCTTTCATCCTTTTCTCATCCAAACTGGGACAAGTGGGTTGGAAACCAGCTGGCCACCATTGGGAAAAAAGCCTGAGTGCAAGCCCAAGTGCATGGATGGAGGTGGAGGCCATGTGGAACCCACCTTGGGAAGTAGCTTGGTGCGTGTCCTTCATGATGGGGATTGGCCACCATCTCTGCACTTGGAAATGAGTTTGTTTTGGGAGGATGTCCCTGATCAGCTGCTCGTCTCAGCTACGAACCCCTCTGCTCAAACTTACCCAAGGCCAGACCACTGGGCTAGTTGTCCTGGTCCCCTGAGCACCCCTGCAACGCCATCAGGGAAGCCATGAGCCCAGCACCAGGGTGTGAGGTGGAAGCCAAGTGCTGGCAGGGGCCTGCAAACCTCCTCTGCTAGGATACAAGAGGATGCGATGGTTTTCTTAAGACCTTTGTTAGGTGAAGGGCTCCACCACCCCGATGCAGTTCGTCTTCTGCTCCTGCTTCGTACCTGAATGCATTTTGCAGCCTGGCAGCAGGACAAGATGCCACACGGGTGCCAGCACAGCCTGCTTGCAGATAGGGTGCGGGTGCAATGCCCTCAAGGGGTGGATGTTCCTCATGGCCCGTTGAACGAGTCCATCTAGTCCCAAATGTGCCAATGGACCCGAGCACCTTGGGATGGGATTCCAAAGCAGTTCGTAACTCCCGGGGGGGGCAGCTGGGTCTTAGGTGTGATCCTGTCACTGCACGCTGGAATTTGTAGGGCCAAGTAGAAAGGCTACAAGGAGGGGAAAGTGCTGAGGAGATGGGCATGTTTGGTTAGCAGAGCTTCTGGTCCTCCTTGGGCAAAGGATTCACCGACCTCAACTTCGGTGCTAGAAGAGAGGGACATTGCTGTGGGTTCTGGGGAGGTGTCGGGCACCCCAAAGCCTGCTGCACGCCCTCATCCTTCTGTGCAGGACCCATGATCACAAGGGGAGGATGCATTTCTCATGGTCCAGGTCCCCAGGGGAATGTATCCCACCCGAGTGGGCCTCTAAGCATCGGTGGAGGGCACAGGAGACCGGCTTCCCCTCCACCAGCCCTATGGGAAACCAGGAGACCTACTCTGGCAGAGCCACCTGTGTTGGTGGCACCTCCCTTGAGGTAGTTGCATGGAGAACATCAGGACAGGATCAGACAGGATCTAGGAAAGGGATTCATGGAGGTCTTAGCTCCAGCTCCCCGCTTAGCGATAAAATCAGAGCATCCTGGGCGTGACTGAATGCACCCCAGAGCTGCGTCTCAAGGGGGCCCATGGATGCATGTCCCAGAAACGCATTTTCCTCTCCTCTGGATACCAAGAAAACCCGGCCAGCCAGCTGGGAGTTGTTAAACTACACAAATTGCCCCCGAAAAGGCTCTGCAGCACTGCTGGGGCCCTGTGCTCAGCCAGATCCCGATGCACTGTTGTCTTACCCCTCCAGCATCCTCCCAGGATGAGCTCGCAGGGCTGAGATCTCAAAGCAACCCAACGGGCGCAGTGGGTGGGTGGGCACTGCTGTGTCTGCACCATCACCAACGTTAGCTTTCCCGAACCCATCTGCAGGCCGATGCCGGCCGTGAACCCTGTCCAGCGTGCCGCGGCTGCACGAAGGCGTGCGAGAAACCGCCGAGGTTTGCCAAGGAAGTATCAAAAGCCCTCGAGCAGCCTCCCTGCTGATGCCTCCCCATCTGCTCTTCGTTAGGCAAATGAGCTGTGGGCTCCTGGCTGGGTGGTCTGGGCTCGGGGACGCCTCTGTGGTCTGCTCCTGGGGTGATGCACCAGGGGTGGGAAGCACGATAGTGCGGGGGCCGGGGGGCAGGAATTTTGGGGATTGTGGGCCTGCAAGGAGCAGTATCCATATGGGTGATGCCTCCAGCCAGGGCTGCGGGCAGTGGCGAGCGCCCGTGGTGATTAATATCCCACTGTCCTGAGCCTCATCCAGACTTTCTGGGATCATTTCCTAGAAATTCATCATCCCTTCCCGGGCAATACTTCCCAGATGTTGCAACCCATCTCTGCGTTTTGGCATCTGGCTGGTGACGCAAGGCTCTCCTCTCTGCAGCACAAAGCCTGGAGAAAGAGCAGCACTTTACCACAACCCCTTGTAGCATCGAAATCCCTCTCATCTCCAAAATATTTCCGTTTTTTGCCCCAATTAGAGAAGGAGTCCAGAGTTAGGGTAACTCCTCAAACATCTCCAGAAGGCAGATGATTTGAAACGTTCTGTACAAATTAATTTGCAGCAGCTGTTCTTCCTCCTGGCTGCCCGTAGATGGAGGAAGAGAGCTTCACCCCTTTGGGTTCCCTTCTTCAGCCATCTGGTTGCCGACGTTGAGTGGTGTTTTGGGGGTCTCCTCCCCCCTGGTTTGGCCCATCAGATGCTTCATTTTTTTGTGATTTAATGCCTGTTCTGGGAAAGACATTGGCCATGACCTGCACAAGACCCTGCTACCCAGTGCCGCACAAACCCACAGGAAGAGATGATCCCTCCAGAAGCCCACGTACCCTCTTGAGACGCTCGAGATGCCGCATGAAACGTGGCCGCAGGGTAAGCAGCGGTGCTGGGATAACCAAATACAGCTCTTCCTGGCTCTGTGAGGCAATCCAGGACCCATCTTCTGGGGGTACATCCCATAGGGTTACTCCCTCACCACCCTGACCCGGGTGGCCACATCCAACCCACTGGTGGGCATCCTAAAAAAGAAGAGCTTTGGAGTTCAGGTCCAAACCACGCCAGCAACGGTGCAATGATTAATCTGGACATTCACAGCCCAGCGGCATGGATCTGGCCAAGGAGGCTGAGTCATGCCAGGTGAGCGGCACAGAGAACCAGGGTTTGATGGAGAGAAAGATTTCCCCAAAAGAAATCTTCTGCTGCTGCTCAGAGACCAGCGTTGGTCGAGGATGGAGATATTTTGAGGGGAATAACTCAACTTCCAGAACATGTCATAATTTTTGGAGATTTTTATTCTTTTCTTCCAAAATGGAGTGGTTTGTTTGGGAAGCACAGAAGTATTCCCCTTCCCCCTTTTCTGACAGAAAGCACTTGATTTTTTGGTGCAAAAAGACACTTTTTCAACAAAACCTCCCCTTTTCTTCTTTTAATCAGGCAAACCAAAATAGGCCAGGGTTAAAAAAAAAAAAAAACAAGCAAAACTATTCGCTTTGACCTCCCCTTGACCGGGATCATGTTTTCCTCCCAAATTTTGGTTCAACCACCCAGTTGAAAAATGCCTCCTGCCCCAGCCTCGCTGCTCGGGCCGGCTTTGTGGGTTTTATCCAGTCGCAAGTTAATGGGATTATTGTGAAACTGGTGGACGCGCGCTTGACGTCGACCCTGTGTGGGAGCAGGAATCGGTTAGAAGATTCTAAGAAACCTGATTTAGTCGGAAAAGAGCAAGAGAAAGGCTTTGTGGCTTCATTACCCTGCAGATAAAGCATTCACAAAAGCGGGGAAAGATAAAGCAATCTTTTTCCAGTCAGAGCAAATGTTTACCCTGCACGATGCAAACTGACCCCAGGTAGTCTCAGGTTTAACGACACGGTTTAATACCGCTGAAAAGAGCCTCTTTTGTGTTTCTCAGGCCGTCACCCGGAGATGTCCTACCTACCGGGGGATTTCCTATGGGTGTCTGAAGATATCCTGGTAACAGCAGTGACACTTTTTAAACACGTTGTGAAACGTGTTACATAAAAATATCTTTATTTTTTTAAAAAAAACCAAGTTGTGCATTCTTACAAATATATATTTACGTGAGCCCCAGTGCCCCATCGCTGGCAAAGGCCACTGGGAAAGGGACAGGGGTAAGGAATGAGCAATGTGATACCTGCTCTGAATCACACCCGGCTTTTGTGGCTGCAGGATTTTGTGAGAGGGAGGTGGAGTTAGTGTGCTCGATAATCTCCGGAAAACTTCCCTGCCTTGGAAACTTTCCCACTTTTACAACCTTCACGTGTCGCCCTGCCTCCTCCAGGTAGGACACCGGGTGGGTGATAGAGGATGAACCGCAGTGGTTGTCACCCCCATGTTCCATCTTCCATTTAGTGGTGGCAATCTGGGTCTTGGACAGGTCTTTTGTAACGATGAGGAGCTGAATAATTGCCAGGGGAGATCGTCATCCTGCCCTTGGGGCACGTTACAGCTCCAGCCCATCTCCCTGTGGGACAGTAGGACAGGGGCATGTCACAGGAGATGCTGGAACCGCCTCACCGCCACGCAGTTCAGCCCAATGAATTTTACTCAACGTCGTGAAGCTCTGCAGCTCTTCGCTGTGGACTTTGGTTCCCGTTAACTCGTTTTTCAGCTTTTAGCAAGTTGTTCCCCAAAATCTTCCTTGCACACTGAAGCATGTTTTTGGATCCAGCTTGCTGTGACCATGACCACTTCCATGTCTCCCCCTTTGGACATGGCATGGTTCCTTCTGCAGGAGACTTTCTTTCTTCTAATGACATTTTTCACCCTGCTGTTTAGCTCTGGCTGCCCTGGGGAAAATTTTTATGGCCTTTTTGAATCCGTGCTTTGCATTTGCATCCTCAGTCCACTTCCACTTCGTCTGCAAACATTACATCCTTGCGTTCAGCTGCTTAATTCTGAGGAGCTTCCTCATTTCTCTGTAATTTCCCTTTTAGCAGTTAAACGCTGCACTAGCAGCTTTTTTTTTTTTCACTACAAATACTTTGCAGTCACTGAACCTCCTCTACTAAATCATTACTACTTGCTGACCACGGCCAGGCAGGGATTTAGCTTGTGCCAACTCAAACCCATCAAGATAGCACCCAAGCATGGTCACCCCTATAGGGTGACCATACAGCTGTGCTCTCTAAGGATGGAGCACACACTCGGGGCTCAATCAGGAGGGATTTCAGTACCTGAGAGCTTTAAAGGCTTCTACAGAGGTTGAATTGTTGTGGATCTCTGCAAGGAAAAGCCCAGAGCATCTTGCAGCAGACAGATCCAGTGGACCAGCTCTACTTGTGACGGTCTCAATAAGAGAAAGGAAATTATATCGTCTCAAAAGCAAACGTTGTTGTAGAAAATGCCTTATTTAAAGGTACCATGGTCTAGGCCGGGGGTCCAGGGGATCTCACTGCTCAACATCTTCCCAGGGCAAGGCTGGTGGAAATAGTGAAAGCCTGGTTGAACTGGTCATCCTGGGGAACCCACCCTGGCACATGCAAGAGCTGGTGGGAACCAAAGGGTGCTTCAGACAGGAGCATGTTTCCATGGACATTTCTAGTCTGGGGCTTGGGTTTTTGCCTGGCAGAGACAGTGTGGTGACCCTGCTTAGGGATGACGATGCCTTCTGACCGCGGTCCTCTAGGGACAACCTCTCTGGACCTCTGCACCAGCCAGCAGACTCTGGGCAGGCAGTGCCTTTCCTGACACGTAGACCTCAGACTCATTAGTCTAAGAGGAATATTTGTTCTGGCTTTGCCCAGAGCAGCTGGCAGTGGTCCAGGACATTTTAACTTCCCAACCTGAGCCCTGGGCAGCCGCCGGTCGGACTGTTGCAGCACAACAAATACCTGGCCCTGACTCCGTCCATCACAGTTTGGCTGCTCAGAGCTTGGTGGCAGCCCCAGGAGCTCGAGCACGGCTGTTGTAGAAGAAGAGGAAAAGCTAAGGAGAATAATCCTCACCTTCTAGTGGTGCAGGGCCTACAAAACATCTTGGCTGGATGGTATATCTGCAGCCCTAAGACAAGCTATAGCCCTTGTTCCAGGAAAGCTCGAGATCTGCAGATTCACACAAGGGTGTAAAAGCACTGCCTCGTGCAGCTACACCAAAGACCCTCTTCTGGGTGTGTAAATGTTGTGGGGAGCTGCAGGTGCCCCTGATACACAGCCAGCCCCCTTTTTCTAGGGAGAACGGTGTGTAACTCCTTGCCTGGCTGAGCAGACGTCAAGAGATAAAAATCCCGTGTGGATTTCTTGGGGGTCCTCAGAGATTGACTCCTTTCCTAACCACTCAGCTTTCTGACTTCATGGGGAACAGACGATGGGGGCGTCTCCTTTCCCCCCTAAATACCGTTCCCCACCACCAGCCTGCCTCTTTGCTGTTGTTCTGTGTGGCCCGAGGTTTTGAATGTAATCCAGAGAGAAAGCAAAAATGGAAATTCCCCAGGGCACAGAGGGGGAAGGAGGATGGAGAGGGAACAGTTTCTGACTGTGGCAGCTGCGAGGTGGCTCCTTCCCCCCGGGCTGTGGATCTGGCAGCCCGGCTGGGAAGCCACAGGCACCACCGGGACGTGAAGCCCAGGGCAGGCTGACCTGGCAGGTCACATCTTACCAGCCTGTTCCCCTCAAGAGAGGTCACCACAGAGGCAGAGGCGGAACGGGGCTGAAGTGACGTGCCCGAGGTCACAGAGTGGCAGAGTCAGGATGAGACCATGTCCCCCTGATCCAGAATCTTACAGTCAAGACCATGGGCAGACAAGAGAAGGAGCACAAGGACTGTGGGATCTCTGTCTGGCTGTGCTGGCAGGGGCACGGGGGGACAGGTAGCCACGTGCCTTACAGCAATTCCCAGTTCACATGCTCCCTGAGGAGCTGGGGAAGCTGGAGGCTTTACCACAAGTGAGTCCTCTGAGGTTTAACAGGGGTTTCTCCCTGCCTTGTCCCCCATGGAGGGATCACTCAGGGTCTGTCTCCTTCCTCTTCCACATGCTGGTGGGAACATCACCATCTCCGGACTTCCCACCTTTCTCCAGGTGTGATCAAATGGACTGGCAGGCTCAGCAGTAATTCAGCACACAGAAACACACTCCAGGGTGCTGATGAACACCCGTTTTCTTAGAAAAGCCACCCTCAGGCCCCTCCAAAATCACATACAGCTGCCTTCAAGAACACAAGAGCTTTTAACACATGTTCTGCTATCGGGTTCTCTCTATTCATCTTCTCATCTGAGAGTTTTTCCAGTATTTTCTAGGCATCCCTTGTCCTCACAGGGGCCAGAAAGCTGAAACTTCAGGAACCAGCTCTTCCTAGCCTGTGAACTGGGACAAGCCTACCAAAGCCAGCAGCTCCTCTCCACATGGTGGATGGATACCTGTGTTAGAGGTGCTGGTGAAGCACCAGCTCTGCTTCCCTCCAATCTCCTCGGTGGGCACAGTGGGGATTTCTGGTCCATATTTCATCCCCATTTCTTGCCCTTCTCTGGCACCATGTCCCAAGCACAAACACGCCAAAATGTCCCAACTAAAGTGCTGCTGAGAAACGTGGCAGGTATCGGCCACGCACAGTAGCACTTGGTTAAAATAATCCGTTAAACCAGCAAGGAAGGTGGCTTGGTGTCCTAGAAAACATCACAAAGAGGAGTTCTGTTCACTGTTCTGGGTCTGGCTAAAATGCTGATGCTGATTTTTTGCCCCTGTTGTTATTTCTCAGACAACCTGCTGCCCTCCAGCCTCTCTTCCCTGCCACGTTTTCCCCCTCCCCTTCATCTCAGTTTAGGGCCAGGATAGATCTGCTTTCTGCAGGAGAAACCCTCCTCGGGGGGGCGTGAAAGGACAAATACTTGGCTTTGCGTGTGTTGTTTGCACACTATGGCTAAGGCACTGGTATTTCCCCAGTGCTCCCACCATCGCCAATCGTGGGAGGTCACTGTAATTCAGCGGTAGGCAGCAAAGAGCTCTACATAATCCCAGGCCTTGTCCCCAAATATTCAGAAATCTCTAGCTGATTCCCTTTGTGGCATTAAGCGCTTACGTTGTCCTTTGCAAACAAGCCTCAGCTTTGGTTGATTGGATAAACCAATTAAGACCCTTCCTGAGCCGAAGGGAAAGGGAGCCAGGCAAATCCTCAGGGATGCTTAGACCTGCTCAGGGCACATCAACCAGGATGTAAAGAGCAGTGTTGAAATCAAAAGAGATGGGGAGGGAGGGACAGAGGGAGGGAAGGAGGAGAGAAACGTTTGCAACACTTTGGACCAAGCAGAAGGGCCTGGGGCAGCATCAAAGGAAGGCTAAGGGAAGGGAAACACCCCGTGCCAGGGTGATTTCCCAAGGGAAACCACCCTGAGCTTGACATTGTGTCCAACCACGGTGCCATGGAGAACTGGAGAAGGGGCCAAAGCCTGGATCCCACAGCGGGAAGGGCAGAGCTCTATTGATCTGTCCTGCCCGTACGTGCATGTTCAAATACAGGGAGAGATTTTGCAGCCAGCTCGAAGACATTGTAGAGAGATGGAAAAATATGTCCAAGCAGGTCATGGAGACCTTCTGCATCACTCTTTGGAGCAATGACCCCTTACATCTCTCTCTAGAGGAGGGCAAGGGAGCTACTTCTGGTCCATGGGTGAATTTTTTTGGCCAGCTGTGCTGCCGTGATAGCCTCAGGGCTCCCTCCAGAGGACACCCCTTCCCTCCCGCCACGCACGTTGCTCCAAACACCACAAAATCAGCGGGACCCATATGAGAGCTACGGTCCCCATGGCTGGGTGGTCAGTGCCAACACGCAGGGCACAGGACATCCCCCACGTGATGCTGACCTGCTTGGAAAAGCAGCTGGCCCTGCCGAAGGGCTGGTTTTACCCTTTCTGACCTCTTTACACCACTCGATCCCAATTCCCATCAGCTCCTGAGTCCTGTCTGGATCAAGGTGCCGGTAGCTGCTCAAATATCGTTATTTATAGCGGTGATTTTTAATCCCAGGTACGCAAAAGGCAGCGGAGCAAAGCAATCTAGTTGGAAAGCACGTGATTTTGGACCTAATCCCAGAGGGGCAGGATGTGTCCGTGCCCCCAAGGCTGGCAGCACATGATTCCCTCTCCTATCTCTGGCACAGCCCAGGGTTGGTTGGCCCTGGAGGCGGCTCTGCAGAGCTGAAACGTTTCTGGGCTTTGCAGCCTGGCAGGGGTTTGCCGATGGCCATTCTCCTGCCTGTTATCTCAGCCCAGCCCCCTGCGTCTGTACCAGCCTTTATCTCCCCCCAAACACTCTCCCTGTGCTTATAAACAGGGGGTACTTTTAAACTGGGAGCACATCCCTTCCCTGCCAGCTGGTTTGGCAGCAGTCTGGGCAAGCGCAGTGGCACGGAGGAGTGATTTGGGGCAGTAAATACGTTGTCGTCGCCATTTTTCCGTCTATTTTTTTCTTCTTTTTCTCTTTACATCACCACTTTGGTTCTCAACCTGGAAGCCAGTTTGCCCCAGCCTGAATGCACTGGGAGGGATGGGAGAGGCGTTCCAGGAGGTATTTCTGGAGGAGAGGGACCTCCAGCCCCCCACGCATGGAGCAATGCAGGGCTCGATGTCTCTATCCCCTTATCTGCGGTGGGTGAAAGGTGCGAGATTCCCCCTAAGGCACGGAGCCAAGCGGCCCTGGAGGACAAGCACAGGCTGGAGTCAGTGCCCGGTGGGAACGGGACTGTTTGGGCTAAGGGAGAGGCTGATGAGAACTGCTCAAGGCCCTCGGACCTCGCTGCAGCAGCAGCAAGAGTGAGGAGCTGGAGCAGAGGGCCCAGCTCGGACATCCCACCATACATGGTACCTGCTCTGCCCCCGATGGTCGAGGCCAAGCATCCCAGGATTTGTTTTCGCTGTGATTGCTGGAGACTTAGTGATCTGGGGGCATTTGTGGTTGCCTGATACCCCCTCCAAGCCTTGATCAGCAATGCTTTTTGGGAACCAGGTGACTGGTGGGCCTCTGTGTCCCCTAAAATTGCCTGGGGCCACCCAAAGCATCACTGCTCAAGCACCAGTGGCACTTTGTGCCCTGAGCCACGTGGCTCACGGCCATAACAGTTCTTCTGAACACCTCCTGGGAAAGCATTGAGCTTCAGCCCTTTGACTCTCCCACCCAGAGCAACCTTCCCTGCCCCGCTCCCCTCTACACCCCATGTCCATGGTGTCGGTGAGGTGTGAGAGGCCCTCGAGGGACAGAAAGTAGGAAGTGGGGCAAAGAATAGGTGCCTCTTCGTGCCACAAATCCTTCTCTAACCTTCACTTAACCAAGTAGTTTCTCATCAGCCCAGTATTTCACTTGCTTTCCCCCCAAACCAGCTGCGACGTTGGCTCTTTGTGCTCAGCCTTTCACCTAAGCCACCAGCCTCCAAACTCAGGGGTTACCTTGGTCCAGCCGAGGAAGACAGTTGCCACCAATGACAGCAGCCACAGAGAGCCTGGGGAGGAAACACCTAAAGCAAAGGAGGCATGAGAGGCTTTTCTGTGGTGTGTATAGACCCATGTACCACACACATCCTTCCAGCTTCATCCTCATCTTCATCCTCTTCTTACTTTCTATGAGTGTGAAAAGTTCTGAGTGAACATTCTCCAGAACAGCAGTCATGGGAATTTGGACGTGATTGTCTCAAAAGCCCCAAGGTTGACGCTTTCCACAGCCTGGAACACATCTTTAAGGCGACTGGGATGGTGAACCTGGCTTGGCAGAGCATCTGGATAAGTATGGATGCCTCTCCTGGGGGAAGGGGGGTCATCTGTCCTGGTTTCAGCAGGTAAATTTCAACAGTTGGAGTGTGAGAGGACTCTCTAGCACCAGAGGAGGATACTTCAGAAAGAAAGCTGATGCCATCTCCAGACATGCAAGGTGAATCATGCTCTGGAAGCAGCTGGTTCTCCCCATGGTCTGTAGAAGCAGCCCCAAGACTCAAACATGGACTCATCAGCCCAAAATTAGGCATCTAGGATTGATGTCCACCCGGTGTAGCTACCCAGACTCTCCGTCAGGAGGGATGTAGATACTTCCCAGAGTTATTCACCTCCAGCTGTGACCATACTGCCTCTCCAAACCAGTTGGAAAGGGACCCACCTCCAAGTGGAGCAGGTCGAGAAGCCGCCATTCCCAGATGTTTCTCCAGGAGCAGCCCCCTGGCTCACCTCATGAGAGCGCTGACATCTCTTCCAGCTGTGCTAACATCTGGGCTTTGCTTTCCTGCAGGAGCACTTGCTTCAGAGGACAGAAGTTCATCCGCTTCAGCCAGAGCTTTTATTTCTGATCTAATGACGAACCCACGGCACTTATCCTCTGCAGCGCGCCTGGAGGCTGGCTGGGATTTACTGGGGAGGGTGGAGGAGGGCAACGAGCTCACCGTACCCTCACAGGGCCACCACATGGGGCAAAGCAGCGCTGCCTGCAGCTCTGATGGGCAGGAGAAAGCCTGATATAACTGCTTGGAAAGGGCTGGCAGTAGCAGCCCCTCCACTTTGCAAAGGAGCAGACAGAGCCTAGGACAGTGTGTCCCCATTACACCAAACTGTGGCTCCCAAGGACTTTCCTGGTCATCTCCTAGGCACAGAAGAGACTCCCACCTTCCCACATAAATGGATGGGTTTTATTTCCTAAGGGTGTCCTTTCCTCCCTTCCCTTCCTCAGAATGGCTGCAGGAACCTCTGGAGACCACCTAGTCCAAACACATGCTCAAGTAGGTTGACCAGGAGCAGGTTTCCCAGGGCCATGTTGAGGTGGGTTTTGAGCATCTCCAAGCATGGAGTCTCCACAACCTCAGTGGGCAGTTTGTGGCAGTGCTTGACCACCCTCACAGTAGCAAAATCCTTTTCTTACATTTAAACAGCTTTTCTTGTGTTGCAGTTTGTGCTCATTGCCTCCTGTCCTGTCACTGGGCACCACTCAGAAGAGTCTGGCTGTTTTCTTTATTCCCACCCCATCAGGTATTTATATAAATGATAAAATCCCCCCAAGCCTTCTCGTCTCCAGGCTGGACAGTCCCAGTGTTCTCAGCCTTTCCTCCTATGAAAGATGTTCCAGTCCCTTCATCATCTTCATGGACGCCCATTGGACTCACTCCAGTAAGTCCATGTCCTTCTTGCGCTGGGGAGCCCCAGAAGCCCACCAGGACACCCACGTCCTGCTCTGCAGAGCTTCTTTCCAGCTGCTCATCACCAGCCTGTCCTGGTGCCTGGGGTTAATCCTCCCCAGGGGCAGGACTTTCCAATTCCACTGGTTCAACTCCATGAAGTTCCTGTCTGCCCCTTTCTCAACACTTGGCCAGGTCCCTCTGGATGGCAACACGTCCATCAGGTGTTTCAGCCACTTCTCCCAGTTTCACATCACCTTTCCCTTTGTCAGGGCTTCCTAAAGGACAGGGAGTCATGGGCCATTCCTGGACTGGTAGGGCAAGGAACTTTCCTGCCAGGACCCATCCCACCATCCCCAAGAGAGGTGACTAGGGCAGACCTAGAGAGGGGACAGCCAAGGGAATCTCCCAGTCAGGCAAGTTCATGGTCTGAGACCAAACCAGAGCATCAATCCACAGGAGCCCACAGCCTAGCAGGGCCGTGGTGGGGCTGGAGACAACTACAGTGTCACTGGGGCAGGTACTGAAATGGGGGTCCTGGGTCCCCGGGCAGGGTTGGAGGACACCCATGGGGAGGCTGGGCAAGGCAATTAAAACAAACTAGTGTCCCCAGGGCCCCAACACTTGTCTGTTCTCTCCCAAGTGGCCAGGACTGATGACAAGCAGGAGGCAGCAGACCGGATGGATGAGGACACAGACACGGGGCAGGTCCCTTGAAGACCTTGTGAGCCTTGGTCATCTGCTTAAGATCATAATAGCTGAGAGGTTGATGGGGTCAAGAAGAGATTTTCCCTCCTGGTTTGGGATGTGGAAATTTTCATGGAGGCTTTGGCTCAGTTTCTCTCCTTCCACAACACCAGCTTCAGCTGAGATGAGCGTGGCTCCATGCAAAAAGACCCCATGGCCCAAGGTGATGGTAGTCTTGTTTCTGTTAGGGATTTTCCGTTTTCTTTAGATCTTTATCTTGCAAACAGGCACAAGAGTCACTTCCCCTCCTTAGCACGGAGTCGGCACCATCAGAGAGACAGACCCACCTCAGCTGGGACCTTGGGGTGGTCTCACCCTGTCTGATCTCCAGCCGTGACACTCGGGAGGGCTCTGGGCAGGCTACGATGGATGAAAGCGATTTGGTTCCCCATTGTCCTTGTATGGGAATTTGGATGGAAATAAATGCGTAAGAAGCTAGCCAAAAGGAAATACTCCGTGAGAGATGTCAAAGCAGATTTTCAGAACTGTATACAAACTTCCCAGCAGCCAAGAGCGGGAATAAAGAGGGAAATAACTACAGAAAAGGACAGTTTTACTATTAAAAACTTCCTGAATCATTCCTACCCAAAAGAACAATCAACTCTTACTCATTTTACTCGAAAATAGAGACCTAGGACAGGGCTGCATCATCCTGCACCAGAGCAGGCGAGACATGTGGCGTGTGGAAGAGGGACCTTCCTAAATCTGGAAAGGGGTCTGTGTCCCTGCGGTACCCATGTGCCTCTCAGGGACAAGGTTTTTCTTCTCAGTGGCATCTCTCCATAGCAGGGATGTCCTGCCGGCTCCTCTCTGCTTGAGGAGAAGAGGTCCTGGGCACCAGAGCTGGGGAGGGGAGAAGTTTTTCATCTCCTCCAGCTGGCTTTAGAGAAGACACCCATCTGGTGTCTTCTCCAGGACTATGTGGATTTTAACACCGAACAATTCCCAAAGCTTGGCTGAGGCCTCTGCTTTTGTGCTTGCCTTGGCACGGGGCCATTGCATGAGTCATAAACCGCTCGCTGTTTGTTTAATGTACCAATTCCGGCTCTATTGGATCTCTAAGAGGGAAGTTAATTCATAAGCCAAATCAATATTAACTGCCTGAGGAGGAGGAGGAGGAGGAAGAGAAGGAGAAAGCAGCCGGTTCGATGCTACAGCCACACCAGTGCGCTCTTTCACGTTGCCTGCCGCTGTGAACACATCTTCCCCACCCAATGGTCCTAGGACGATGTGACAATCCTAGGATCTCTGTCACAGGACATACGTGGATACCTCCTCTCCAGGCCCTGTGTGATACCCACAAAGACTTTCTGGGGACCTAAGGGAGGAACACAACCCGCTGGAGCCATCTGCTTGGAAGACGCCCAAAGAAATCCGCCCGTCTGCACGCGGGTCCCAGCGCCCTTAAGAGTGAGTTGGTGACGTCTCTGATACCTGAGAGCTCTCCTGTGTGACTGCCTGGCGAGCAAGGGGCATGCAGAGAAGGGAGGAGCCGGCTGGTCTGCCGAAATGAGCAAGGAAGAGGGAGAAGAGCCAATGGAGGAACACATCAGGGAGCCAGCGGGGTGGGAGCCAAGCCCTGGAGCTGTCCTGTTTGTTTGCAGCCGTAAAAACCTCGCGCACACGTGAACACGACGGACGTAAGCGCTGCCTCTGGAGGTTGTGAGCTACCAACGTGGGAATGGCCAAAACAGATCATTGCTGCGTGGACTCACGGGCCTCCTGGTGCCTCTAAAATACCAGAGATTGGGGCGTTTGAACCCTCACCCAGGAGCAGATCAACCACACGGGAGGAAGTTCAGCCATTACACTTGGACCGAGCAGAGAGGCACGTTCAGGCGCGCCAAGGTGAGAGGAGACCGCAAGGTGTGTCATGCCCAGAGGTCTTGGTTAGCCAAGAGTTGTTTGCACCTGCTCGTATCCCAGCGGAGAAAACCAGTGTTTCCTCTTACGTCTGCGTTAAAAAACAGATGTCAAGGTGCCTGGAAAAAAAAAAAAAAAAAAAAAAAAAAAGAGGTTTAACGACATGTTTAATTGCAGCCGCCTGCTCACAGCCTGTTCCCGCGGTCTCTGGAAGACGAGGTCCTGTTAGTACGTTGTGCTCAGAGCCACGGGTCTCAGGGACGGAGCCCACCACAAAACATTTCAGAGACCATCCCATGGCTCTTTCTCCCAGCACCCCGCTGAGATGAGCCAGTTCGGACCAAACAGGTCCAAGCACCAGCTGCTGCAATTGCAGTTGGTCTTGAAGAACAACGCAGCACCTTCAGCTCCCCCCCTGCAACAGAGGTTTGGAGTAATGCACAGTCACATCCCCCGTGCGAAAGGTTCTCCTCAAACCTTCCTGGAAGCCCAGTCAGCTTCTCGTCCATCATTCCCATTATTATTCTGTTTTTATTTTAATCTCATGTTTGTTATTGTTCAGTTTTCCTTTTAATAAATTTTTCTGAATATCCAAGAATAGAAGATCTTGTCAGATAATAAGAATAGAAGATCATGTCAGATAATAACAGGAAGGACATGAGAATGCGTAGCGTTACTGGAATTAAACTTATTTCACAAGGATTTTTTTTCTGTTTATGCTAAAGACTCGTCTGGGTCTCTATTCCTAAAGTTTATGTTAGAGCAGCTGCCACCCTGCTGAGATCAGGGCTCTCGGGTTGACGTCCGTGGAAAGGCAGGCGCCCAGCCACTGGCAGCTCCCAGCCTGAATAAAGAGGGTTAAAATGCTGCGTGTCTGGGTTAAAATGCTGCGTGTCTGTCCTTCCCCAAGACTGGAGCTGCGTCTGAGCTGTCTGGCGGTGTCCGGGTGGGGCAAAAAAAAAAAGAGGAAAAAAAAAGGATAAATTGGAATAAAACCAAACAAACCCTTTTTTGCAGGAAGAAGAATGAAAAACCCGTGCGCATTAGAGAGCTGATACCCTGCAAAAAACCAAAAAGCTAATTCACGGCACGCTGGAGCGGCGTGGTGAGTTCCGTCCCCCGCTGCTGCCTGCGCTGCCCGAGCAGAGCGCTGCCCACGCTGCCTGCCGGCACACGCGGGCGTGGGGGAACGAGCCGAGCTTGTTTGCCATCGGATTCCTCCTCCCCTCCGTCCCCTCCGCTGCGCGGAGCTTTCGCTGCCGCCTTGGTTTTGCAACACGTCCCCAACGGGACGGACCTGCTGGAACATTTTTGGTTTGGGCGGGTCTCGGGTGGCCCAGGACAGGCAGGTTGAGGGCAGGAGGGCTCTGCCTGCTGATCCAGGAGGCTTCACCCATCGCCGGCACGGGGGACAACCCTCTATTTGAGGGTCCTGGAGTGTTTTCTAGGTGTTGGCTGAAAGCTGGGCGTTTACTTTTGTGCAGCTGGGGAAACTGAGGCACAGATTGAGGTCATCACAGTGTCGCCCCGGGAGCTCCCCGGTCCACCCTCCCACTCCCAGCAGTCGTGGGTACAGACCTCCTTGCTCAGGATGGTCTGACAAGCCCCCCAGGGATGCACTTGACCTCCGCGTCGGCATCTCCTGAGCATCTCCTGGCCACGGCCCTCGGCCGGACGGGCCCCCAAATATCACCCTCCCTCCCTCCCAGCACCCAAACGCGTGCAAGCTGAAAGAGAAGGTGCAGCAACCATGCCTGGCTTTGCCCAGACCCAGACAACTGACGGCCAGGACCCCCCAGGCTTGTGTTTTCCTTGTTATAGCTTCACCCCTGTGTTTGTACAAAAACGTCTGGGCACCAGCTCTGCTTGGAGGTTTGTTTAGAAGATGCTGCCAAGGGTAACGCTGCTCCCAGCACCGTTGCATGAGGACCATGTCCCTGCAAAATCTGAGTCCATCCTGGGATGCTATTCCTGTCCACCTCCTTACCCTGGGCAGCAAGCTGGCCCCAGACCCCTAGTTCTTACTCGTATAAGGGTAACGTTGCCCATAACCCAGAGAAAACCCTACAGCAAGCCCTGAGTGGGTTTGCTGGAGCTTCGAGCCCTTCTCTGCTTGCATACAAGGGGATGTGAGGGGTTTCCTGATGGATTAGGTGGGGAGAAAAAGATGGGAATCGTCCCTATTTGAGGATGGAGGACGTGAAATGGTGCCTCTGTGGGGCTACTCCCAGTAAAGCCTCCAGCACGCCATGGTTCAGTCAGCAAGCAGCACAGAACAGTCTGTTATCCATAAATCAAGGTGTACTAACATCAGGGATATCTCCAAAATCTTCCTATAAGATGTTTCCATCGCATCTGGTTTAGCTGGGTAGAAACCTCAAGCGCTGGTTGGTGGTTTTTGCCAACCTGTGAGTGGTGGAAGACGAAACTTGTGTCTCAATTTTGCCCTCTTTCTGTAATTCTGCTTTTTTCCAGATAAAAGCAGTTGCTTTCATGTAAGAAAGAGACAAATTCTTGAAATAAATAAAAAAAAATTGGGATGGGACTTCCCCTTTCGCTCTCTTCAAGGGCATGGCGTGATCTTCTGGGAAGCAGAACTGAAAGGGAGAAGCGAGGACACGTGAGTTGCTCCACACAGAAAACTTTGTCGACCATGCTGGACATAAACCAGATGGTTTTTTCCCCAAAATAAATGTCTGGTTTGGTCGCCTTTGCAACGGCAGGAACAGGACACTGTGGCTTAAATATTTGCCTCAGTGGCTGAGTGCGATGGACCTACTGCAGGCAAAGGAGAACCAGCCCAAGAGTTGAGCAGGTCCCTGTGTGCTCCTAGGAAGCAAGTTGTCCATGCTCTGAGTTTTAATTCCTGGAAGGTTTTGGTCCCTATGAGAGATGCCCCATGCCCGGGTGTTGTTTTGGCTGCTCAAGAGTTCCCAGGGTCCCCACCACATCCTCACAGCCCTTGGCGAGGGGATGGACAGCCTGAGTCAACAGCATTGCGTTTAATGGTGTTGATGAGCAAAAACAGCTGCAAAAGGCTTAAAATTCCCATTACAGAAAGGCACAGACTAATTGCACGGGCTAAAAATCGCGCGTCCATCCAGCTGGGCGATTGGAGCCATGGCTGGGAGGTGCCAAGTGAACCCGGGACACGCAAAATGCCTTCTCGCTCGCTGCAGGAGCAGCAGAACTGGGGAAGTGACCAGAAGTTGCACCAACAAGGAGGTTTTCATGCTGAGCATTAAATTCGTGGTGCACAAAATTGCTGGGTTCTGGGTGACTTCGCACCCCGTCGGGTGAAAAACGCGCCTGCGCTGCGCTCGGGCCGCCTCAACCCGTCCATAAGGACCCAGCGTTGGGTGGCCACCAGGCAGGTGACAACCTGTGCTCCTGCAGCAGCACGTGGTGCCAAGTTGAGACACTTGTGGTTGGCCCTGGTTTATGGTGATGGACCATGGCCATGGAGCCCCTCGGGCTGACCCATAGCTGAGATGCTGGTTTTCAACCTTCCTATAGCTATTTTCACCCTACGAACATGCCCGGGTGTGTGGTCCTTCTGGGATGGTGGTACCCCAAGAGCAGGCACCTCCATGAGCACTTCCACCCTTTGCCCCTGCTTGTAACTGGGGGGGCCAATCATTTCCCAGAGAAAACCCTCCAGCTGGAGAACTCCCTCTGGTCCGACAGCCAACGCAAACAAGCTATCAAGGAAACAGCAATGACTTGCGGGAAGTTATTTTAAATCTTTCCTGGATGGGAAATAGCAAAGGTACCTGCACGTCTCGTGTGCTTTGACCTCCTCATTCCTCCCTGCGGACACGTCCCGGAAAGCGGAGGAGCTTGGAGGTGGTGAGCCAAAGGGACATGGCAAGTTCCACCATCACCCCCAGGCAGCTGGCAGCAGGGCCGTATCCTGCAGGTCCCCGTGGGGTGCTGAGCCTCCTTTTGGGCACCCTTTTGTTATCACCTGATACCTGGACCCATCCTTGAAGCTGCTGGCAGAGCCCAGTTCTCCCAGCAAGGTGGTGGTGGAGCTCCATGTTGGGCTGCACCTCTGCTCCATACCATGGTCTCCCACCATGGGAAATGGAGACAATGGGTATTTATGAAGAAGTGCGTTGGTGAGAAGACCGAGATGGCCACCTCTGTGCTGAGCCTCCGGAGCTCTGGGCTTTCCCAGGGTGGGAAGAGCCACAGAGGGGTGAAAACACAAAAGGGCTGGGTGATCTGCTGACATGGGATGGAGGGGAAGGAGCCAAAGGAGGGAATTGTGGACATTTGGTTTCCATTCAACCATGCAAAGTTCAGAGATGTCCCCATCCCAGACCCCAGCTCTGTGCAATTATTTGTGAGGATGAGGCAGTGAGAGCCAATGACGTCTCTCTTGGCAGAGCCTCCTGGCACTGGGGGTTGAGAAGACCTCTCCTAGGTGGTCGCAAAGTGTGAAGGCCTATCTCAGAAACCTCCGTCATAAGACCCCCACGTGCCCTGGGTTTTCCTGCCTGCAGAGACCCACAGATGTAAGTCCCAAAATCTCCCTTCCCAATGACAAGGTCTCCTGCACCCAGGCCACCTCCCAAACACCCTTCTGCTGAAGCCACGGAGGAAAACGGAGCCTGAGACGCCACCCATGCCTGGATCCTCGCGCTCTGCGCTGCTTCTCGAGGATTCCTGAGCGAAGGAAAGCGACGAGCGGAAGCGACCTTGAGTCCCCGAGGCGCATCAGGGTGTGCCGGCAGGAGAAAAGGAAGCCCGCAAAGATCAAGGCGTTAATCATCTACGTGCTGAAGGGAGGAGAGGCTCAGCAACCCCTTCCTCCCCTGCTGACGTCTGCAGGGCTCTAGGAAAGCAGGTTGGAGAGGAAAACGAGCTGAAACACACTTCTTGAGAAACACTGAGGTGTAGGAACAGCAGGTCGGGTCCCGCTTGGAGCCAAGCCGAGGCTTTTTTTGGTCCAAATTCCCATCAAATCCAAAGTTTCCCGATGCTCCTGCAGAGCCCTGGCAGAAGGGGTGCGTTGGGCTCATAGGTTGTCACTGGGGCCTCGTCACCACCAGAAGAAAATTTGGGCTGGATGGATAGAAACATGGGCCCAGGACCCATCCTGGCAATGGAGGCTGACCAGTGTCTCCAACACAGAGGTCCAGCCGTGAGAAGACTTGTCTTCTTCTGTTAGGGCTTTCCCCCCGGGTAGCTGCACTGGTTTGACTGTGGGGAACGTTGATTGCAGCAAGAGGATGGAGAGCACCATCAGAGCGGACCTCGAGGGATGAGACTTTCTCCACCAAATACCTTCTCTGACAAGAATCTGGGGGCTGAAAGGCAGGTGCTCGGGTAGCTGATGCCTGGGGGTGAGCCTGGGGTGACCATCTCCTCTGAGAGGGTTAAAAAGAGAAAGCTGTCATCAAACGTCACCTCCTCATGAGCAAGCTCAACCAGGTCCACCACCCTGGCAGGCTGGTGTTGTCAGAAGGACACGACAAATTGACCCCGTTTCCGTTAGAAACAGCTTTTAGCCGTAATGACATTTTTCATGCAAGACATCTCCGGTCTGGTGAGCCACAGCAGAGCCTGAGGCAGAAGGGACCCAGCCTGGTACGTCTGTGTTGGGGGAGAACCTGAAAGCCCTGTAGGACCCTCCCCATGGGGACATCCAGTGGCTGGTGGTGGGGACATCCCAGCCCCGAGGCTTTTTGCAAAGCTTCAGCATTTGAAAAATGCTGCTTTTCGCCTCCAAGGAGAGTTTTGCGTCGGTTGGAGGAGGATGGTCCCAGCTCCCGGCTGCCTCCGTGGCCTCGACCGCGGGTGCTCCTCTCTCCAGCCTCACCACCTTGCGACCCACCAGCAGCTGCCGGCCTGGAGCGCGGTGGGAAGGTGCAATAACCCTGGGCAGCGGCAGCAGCAGCAAAGGGTCACCCACCATCAGCCACCGACCCAATTACCAGCAACGTCCAGCCGGAGGAACAGAAACCAGACGGCCAAAGAGTCTCACGAGGCCAAATCCAGCCACCGGGCCAGGCCTTTCTGGCAGGGATTAATTCAATCGGTGAGACTCCAAAAGGAACCCAGGCTACTCCCATTCCCCGATTATTTTTCCCAATGAACCTTGTCTGCCTTCTGCATGGATAAAAAGAGGCGGAAAAACGATGCTTTGCTTGAAATCTCTCTTTTAGCCTCACCACTGCCTCCAGATTTGCCTCTCCCATCCTTGCTCAATCCCCCAAAATGTCATTTTTTTTTTTCGGGGGGGGGGGGGCGGGGGGGAGCTGTTTATTCCAGGTGCTGGGCTTGAGGCTGCAGGTCCTGCTGCCGGTTCTCAGTGGAGGCAGTCGGGGCTGGCAGGCGGCCAGGAGCTGCTGTTTTATTTTCTGTTTTTTAACACTCCTTCCACTATTTACAGTGCCGCCCCAGCAGGACAGCTGGCTGCGAGGCGTTCACCTTGGGGACCTGCAAGGACACCCACCATGCCAGGAGGGAGGAGGACACCAGCTCTTTTTCACCAGCTCGGAGCTTGCCCTGGAGGCGGCGACAGCGCCGGAGGTGGGATAAGTGCTCTCGCCTGTGGCTCATCGGAGGAGTGAGTTGTGTCCGTTCTCAGCTGCGTTCCCTGGATGCTCGCGGAAAGCCCTGGACTCCCCATGGCGGGCTGCTGGGCTTGTTTGCACAAGGTGTGTTTTCCGCTCCACTCTGGGGAAAAGGCGCTTTTCCACCCAGTTTCCGTCTCCCCGTGGCGGCTGAGGGAGCAGGGAATTTCACAAGGGCACCGAGCCATCGCCAACCCAACCCCACAAGCCCGGGCAGCCCCGGGATGAGGGTGATGGCTCCAGCCTGGCTGGGACTGCAAATATTCACGGCCGCTCGTGCCAAAGCCCATCTCCCCCGTGGCCCCGCTACCCGGCTTGGCCGCGGGCTCGCGCCAGGATCGATGAAAGCCCGCGTTGTCCACCGCAGCGCAGGCGCCGGCGGGATCCAGACGGGCCACGGCACCTCCTTCCACCTCCCCACCCCACACCACGCCGCCGAGCCCCTACCCGAAACTCCTCGCCTCACATGGGGGTGCCAGCGCCGGGGTGCATCGCTCAACAAGGCGACGCTGGGGAGCCCCCCACACGGTGCTCCGTCAGCTGGGCGATGCCGCTCGTCACCTCCTTGCCCTCCACCTCTACCGAGACCCATCACAAGCCCCAAAAAAGGGAGGTGGGGGATAATTTTGAAGGGCAAACGGGGCTTCCAGGAAAAGACGGGCCAAGCCGGTCATCCCAGGTAATCCCAGCATCCCTGGACTGTTTATGCGCTATTTCACACCCGACACATCCCCCCCGGGGATCCTTTCCTTGTTGCTCTTTAATGGCCCTTCCCAGGAAGCGCCGAGGCTCCAGGGCCTGGTTAATGAGTGATGAAGCCACCAACCCCTTCAAGCCGAGACCCGGGGTCGTGGGGGACACCCTGTCCCCACCCCCCAGCCACTCCACCAAAGGGCTCCGACACCTCCCAGCCGCCGGCCAGGACAATCCAGCTGTTGACTGATGCATCAGCATCCCACCCTGTCAATCCCACTGTTGGGGTTGTTGGAAGCCCACCCCCCCCCCCCCCCCCCCAGTTGGATACAGATGTTTGCCCACGATGCCGAGCCAGATGTTTGCACGGCAGCCCCCCCCCCCCCCCCCGCCATGCAGCTGTGGCCCCCCCAGCCCAGCTGTTCCCCCCCTCAATCCAGCTGTGCCCCTTCCCTGCTCCCTCCGGGGCCCTCCCGCAGGTGCCGGGGCCGGAGCGGGGCGGAGCGGGGCGGCCCCGGGGCGGAGCGGGGCCGGCGGCGGGCGGCAGCGGGGCGGCCCCGGGCGCTGAGCTCCGCTGCGGCTCCGGTGCATCCCGCTGCCGGTAAGTGCTGCGTCCGGGAGGGACGAGAACAACCGAACCGGGGCGGGATGGGACCCGAGAGGGACGGAACGAACCGGGAGGGATGAGGCTGGACCGGGCGGGATGGGGCTGGACCGGGCGGGATGGGACCCGAAAGGGTCAGACGGAACCGGGCAGGACGGGACCCACCAGGGTCAGACCCAACCGGGCAGGATGGGATCCACCAGGTTCGGACGGAACCGGGCAGGACGGGACCCACCAGGGTCAGACCGAACTGGGCAGGATGGGACCCGAAAGGGTCAGACCGAACTGGGCAGGATGGAACCCGAAAGGGTCAGATGGAACCGGGCAGGATGGGACCCGAAAGGGTCAGACCGAACTGGGCAGGATGGGACCCACCAGGTTCAGAGCGAACTGGACAGGATGGACACACCAGGGTCACACCAAACCGGGCAGGACGGGACCCACCAGAGTCAGACTGAACTGGGCAGGATGGGACCTGAAAGGGACAGACCAAACCAGGCAGGATGGGACCCACCAGGGCCAGACCCAACCGGGCAGGATGGGATCCACCAGGGTCAGATGGAACCGGACAGGATGGGAACCGACAGGGTCAGACTGAACCGGGCAGAATGGGACCTGAGTGGGTCAGACCAAACTGGGCAAGATGGGACCCAAAAGGGTCGGATCGAACCGGGCAGGATCAGGTCCGAGGGGATAAGATCAAACCGGGCAGGATGGGACCCGAGCAGGGTAGACCGTACTGGGCAGGACGGGGTCAGACTGGGCAGGATCAGACCCAAGCAGGTGAGAGTGAACCAGGCAGGATGGGACCCGAGGAGATCGGATGGAACTGGGCAGGACGAGGGACAACTGGAGAGGATGGGATAGGATCCAGAGGACATTGGGTCAGATCCAGAGAGCACCGGTGCTTCGGTTGGGCTTTGGGGCAGTCCCAAAGCCACCCCAACTTGTAGCTGCTGGGTTTCGCTTGCAGGGAGGTTTAGCAGCTTTTACTGCAGAGCAGGGCTGGTGCAAAGCTCAGCGGGGTGGGTTCACCCCCATCCCTCTGCTCCCATGGCCTGGGGTGCACCCGGGGTGTTCCTGCAGCTCCCAGGACATCCATAGGGATCAGCCCCACGCTAGAGGTGGTGGAGTGTCCTCAAATCGGCTGGAGGGACTTGGTCGTCCCCAGCGTCCCCGCTGTGGGTGCCAGGAGCCTGGCCTCTGCCTTTATATGTGTCTCTCTATATTAGTACACGTATACATACAGAGGTATAAATATATTTGTGTATACAAGCGTGTGTGCATAGACACATGTAAAGAAGCATAAATATATTTGTATATATATAAGCAGAGTTATGTATATACGTGTGTGTGAGTTCCACGTGCTCAGAGACATATATTTGTGTATATAGGTATAGAAGTTTGTATATATGTGTGTGTGGATGGAGACATACATATTTCTATATGTACAGAGAAACATATGTGTGTGTAGAGCCATATATATGTTTGTGTATATATGTAGAGATTATATGTATTTATATATATGTAGAGATATATATGTATTTATCCATAGAGATAGAGAGAGAGAGAGGTCAATTTATATGGGGTGGTGTATATACTTGTATATATATGCTTATGCATATGTGTGCACACGTGGGTGATCGTGTGGCTGTATATGTGCCTATATGTTTCTGTGTGTATATATGTATGGGTTTATACAAGGCCAGCCAAAGCCTCAGCGCTGCCAGCTGAGATCAGGCCAACTCGTTGCACTTTCCCCGGCCCCAGCATCGCCTGTTTCCAGCAGGAAAATGCTGCCTGGGTTGCTCAGAGCAACCCTGAGATGTGGATTTACTTTTAGAGATGGGGCACCAAAGCGTGGGGAGGTGAAGGGAGTCACCCAAGGACAGACCGTCAGTGGCAGAGTCACCCAGCGTTGCCAGAGGGACCATCCCTGCGCCCTGTCCCCACAGGTCCACGTTAAGCACCCAAAAATGCCAATCTGGCCCAATTTGCCCACATTGTTACACCTTTGGGCTTCTACAAATGGAGATTTCCCTTAAAACATCCAAGCCTGGGTCCCAAACCACTCTGGGGCAAGTGGGCCATGTCCATGGGCACCTGAAGGTGTTCTGGGACCGGCCAGGAGGTGGTTGGAGACAGGGACCTTGTGGCTTTGGCCAGGTGACCTGTGGAGTGGGAGCATCCCCCCCTTCATCCCCTTTGAAATCTGCTGAGCTGGAGCTTTCACTTTCACCTCCACCATCCCAGCTCTGCCGTGAAGCCACCAAGATCTCCTTGCCGTGGTCTCCTCCCAGGGCAGGGCAAACCAAGGAGGAAGGTTCCCAAGGGAGGAAGGCATCCCCTAGATCCTGTTCGAGGGCAGCAGCAGCCAAAATATTTTTCCCCCTATAGCAAGCTTGCAGAAATCCCCTTTGTTTTCATATCAGGGTGTTAATTAAAGCTAATTTCACCAGAGAAGGGCTTGCATGAGACAGTTTGAAAGCACCTCTCTTAACCCCATTCCCCCTTTGCAGGCACCTTAAAAGCCTCGGATAAGGGTGATCCCATCCTAGAGAGTACCCCAATACCCTGGGCACCCCTTTTCCCCCCCCCCTGCAAGTCTCTTTTCATGATGGGTTTTGCCTGGCGCCCATCACCGCGGTGTCAGGGCACCAGGACCAGGTCTCCACAACCTCACAGATGTCTGCTTTTAGGGCTGATAGGGATTCCCGTGAATTGGGTGGAAAAAAAAAAAAAAAAAAAAGGGACTTTTTGGATAATCTGCCAGGCCAGCTGAGGACCCGGGGATGTGCCACGGGCACGGCAGCAGGGGGAGGCCTTGATGTGGTTCCGCGCACGGGCGATGGCAGGCTGCGATTGCGGGGTTACGGGTGGCTTCAGGCCGTGGGTGCAGTTGGGGTGGGGATTCTCCGGTGCCTGACGGAAAGGTTGTGCTCGGCACACCCTGCAACTGGGTTTTTCCTAGGATCCAGAGGGATTTTTTTCCCACGATCCAGAGGGATTTTTTTCCCACTTACCTCCGGCTTTCCTATCCCTCCCAGCCCGGCAGCACTGGGGTTTGGTGCCCCATTTCCCTCTTACAGAGGTTTTTTTGCTTATTTGCCATTTTTAGGGGATGGGTCCCTTGTTTTTCAGCCGCTCATTGTATTTTCGGCTCAGCTCTGGCTACGGATGCCCTCTGCCACAGAGGAGCATGCGTAGCCTTGGGCATGTCCCTTAGCAAGCCCCCACAAACACCCCTCCAAGGGGTGTTTTCAGGAGCAAATCTGTTCAAATGGGGCGTCACTGATTCGCTTCAAACCCAGTGCCCGTGCCTCAGTTTCCCTTGTGTGGCTGCAGCAAGAGGGGCCAAGGCAACTGGAGCATCTTCCTCCTCTTGGTGCCACCATGCCAGGTGACCTCCCTGTCCCCACCATCTGCCCCAGATGTTTGCCTTTGGAAGGAGCCAAAAATGGGGGAAGAGACCCCAAAAATGGGGGAGAAGAGCCAAAACTTCATGGGTCTGGTGGCACAGTTGGGCATGCCAGGATGCATCCCAGCGGGCCCAAGGTGGGTCTGGGGCGCATTCCCTGCCCCGGTGGCTTTTGCCAGCCCTGGATGTCCCTTGGTGTCCAGGCAAGGCTCTTTTGGGGGTGCAGGGTGGGTGCATGGGGGGGGGTACCATGTGTGGGGCATGTCCACGCGTGTCTATGCGTGTGTAGGGAGGCTGCATGTGTGTGTATAGGGGGCACACGTATGGGTGCAGGGGACGGGGATGTGGAGCCGTGATGGAGTTGCTGGCGTGGGCTGTGCCGTGCCATGCCATGCCCACGTGGCCGTGCAGTGCTGTGCAGTGCCATGCAGTGCTGTGCAGTGCCATGCAGTGCTGTGCCGTGCAGCGTGGTGCAGTGCCTGCCCTGCCCTGCAGTGCCCGTGGTGCTGTGCCAATGGTGCTGTGCCATGCAGTGCTGTGCCATGCAGCATGGTGCAGTGCCCGCCCTGCCCTGCAGTGCCCGTGGTGCTGTGCCAATGGTGCTGTGCCATGCAGTGCTGTGCCATGCAGCATGGTGCAGTGCCTGCCCTGCCCTGCAGTGCCCGTGGTGCTGTGCCATGCAGTGCTGTGCCGTGCAGCATGGTGCAGCGCCTGCCCTGCCCTGCAGTGCCCGTGGTGCTGTGCCAATGGTGCTGTGCCATGCAGCACGGTGCAGTGCCAACGTGCCGCCCTGCAGTGCCCGTGGTGCTGTGCCATGCAGTGCCATGCAGTGCTGTGCCGTGCAGCATGGTGCAGTGCCAACGTGCCGCCCTGCAGTGACCACGGTGCTGTGCCATGCAGTGCTGTGCCGTGCAGCATGGTGCAGTGCCTGCCCTGCCCTGCAGTGCCCGTGGTGCTCTGCCAATGGTGCTGTGCCATGCAGCACGGTGCAGTGCCAACGTGCCGCCCTGCAGTGCCCGTGGTGCTGTGCCATGCAGTGCCATGCAGTGCTGTGCCATGCAGCACGGTGCAGTGCCTGCCCTGCCCTGCAGTGCCCGTGGTGCTGTGCCATGCAGTGCCATGCAGCGCCGTGCCATGCCGTGCGGTGCCCACCCTGCTGCGCAGCGCCGTAGGACGTGGTGCAGTGCCCACCCCGCAGTGCCACGCGGTGCCCACGGTGCCGTGCCGTGCAGTGTCCCCCCCCCGCCACGCCGTGCCGCACAGCACCCACGGGGCCATGCCACCCAGCCTGGTGCCCACCCTGCCGTGCCGTGCCCCGCGGCAGCACCGTGGGTGCCCACCCTGCCACCCAGGTTTCCGTTCCACGTCGCCCCGCGGCGCTGCCGTTGGGTGGAAAGCGGAAGCTCGGCGGGGCGAGCGCAGCACCCCGAGGCCCCAGATGTGGCCGGGTGCTGGGCAGAGCAGCAGGTCCCAGCACCCTGTGGCACCCCCTGGGACCCACTGGCACTCCAGCAGGTAAGACGCGCTCCCAGGTCCCCCACGACCCCTCTTGCCAGCCACTTTGTCCCCAGTGTCACCGCGGTGCTCCTGCAAGCACGGGTGGGGTGGCAGAGGCTCCCGTGGGTGCCCGGGGTGGGGGGGCTGGGTGGGTGCTTCCCCGGCCTGGGGTCCCCGGGGAGATTTGGGGCATCCCAGGGGATGTGGCAGTTCACAGCCCTGGGGCACCTATTGGCTTGGAGGTGGCAGAGGTGGGGGCTGGGACTGCCTGCGGTTTGGGGGGACAACGGGGTGCAGTGGGGTGCAGGAAACCCAGCAGGGTGCAGGGGGGGCTCGGCAGGGGGCAGGGTGCCAGGGGGCTCAGGGGGTTGCAGAGGGCTCAATGGGATGCAGGGGGGGCTCACTGGGGTGCAGGGGAATCAACAGGGTGCCAGAGGGACATGTGGCAGCAGGGAGAGCAGAGGGGGACTGATCTACAAGCCTGGAGCACCCCTAAAAAAAATGGGGGAGCCTTGTGTGTGTCCCCAACGCTCTTCCCGAGCCTAGCCCCATGGCCAGGCTGTGCTGTGGGGCTGGTAAATCCCCAAAGACCTGAAATGGGGCCACCAGGGTGGTACAACGGGATGGCCCCTGGACTTGCGTCTGTCCCCACGGTCCCCTCTGCCCCGTGTACCTGGCTGGAGCTCGGCCTCTTCCCTCCCTGCCTCAGTTTCCCTTCCCAACCGGCACATAGACACCGGCCACCCCATTTCCAGGCAAGCTCGTCCCCTCCAGGCATCAGGGTGGCCGCCGGGGCGTGCAGGGGGAAGCGAGTCCTGGCCCCGCACCACCGCAGGTCTGCCGGCGACGGAGGAAGCGAGAGGAGGAAGGAGAAGTAGCTCGGTGCGACCCGGGAGGGTGCAGCACCCATGGGTGGCACAGCGAGGGATTCGGCCAAGTGACGTGGCTGGGGTCAGGGGTCTCTTCACGCCGTAGGACCACGTCTTTTGCGCTAGTCTCAGCCTCTGAGGAAAGCAGATGGCCTCTTCCCCAGCTCCGAGCAGCCCTGAGGCCACGTGGATGGGCTCTCTTAGCCCACAAAACCAAAAACTTCCGGGACCAGAGTGTCACCAGACCCTATTCTTGGATAAAAGTAACTGCAGGATGTCTGTGGGTCATGCTGGCCTCCGTGCAGGTGGCATCTCCGGAAACTTAGGGGACGCAGCTCGCTCGGGTGACCGGCTGTAGGGTTTTGGCACCCCCTGCAGAGGAGCAGGACGCCATGCCATGATTTCCTCTCCTGCACTGGTACGAGGGCGGTTTGGCCTTCTGCGGGGGTGTGAGTGTCGGGGGAAGGATCATGGCGGTGATCACGGCCACCGCACTGCCCTGTGTGCCACCACCCCCGCTCTCTTCACCTTCACTCTCCTGGTGGACCCCTAAATCCATCGTCATGGTTTTACAGTTGTAGAACCACAGAAGGGTTTGGGTTGGAAGGGACCTCAAAGACCATCCAGTCCAACCCCCCTGCCCTGGGCAGGGACACCTCCCACCAGACCAGGTTGCTCCCAGCCCCATCCAGCCTGGCCTTGAGCCCTGCCAGGGAGGGGGCAGCCACGGCTGCTCTGGGCAACCCATGTCAGTGCCTCAGCACCCTCACAGGGAAGAATTTCTTCCTAGTATCTCATCTAATCTCCCCTCTTTCAGTTTGAAACCGTCACCCCTCATCCCATCACCACACCCCCTGACCAAGAGTCCCTCCCCACCTCTCCTGCAGCCCCTTTCAGCACTGGAAACCGCTCTAAGGTCTCCCCGGCCCCTTCTCTCCTCCAGGCTGAACACCCCCAACTCCCAGCCTGTCCTCACAGGGAGCTGCTCCAGCCCCTCAGCATCTTCGTGGCCTCCTCTGGACCCGCTCCAGCAGCTCCGTGTCTGTCTTGTGCTGGTGCCCCCAGAGCTGGACGCAGCCCTGCAGGGGGGTCTCACCAGAGCGGAGCAGAGGGGCAGAATCCCCTCCCTCGCCCTGCTGGCCACGCTGCTCTGGGTGCAGCCCAGGAGGCCGTTGGCTTTCTGGGCTGCCAGCGCACGTTGCTGCCTCATGTCCAGCTTTTCATCCACCAGCACCCCCAGGTCCTTCTCCCCAGGGCTGCTCCCCATCCCTTCATCCCCCAGCCCATGTGGATACCAGGGGTTGCCGCGGCCCAGACGGATGGGGCTATGGGGTTGCACGCACCGGTCCGGTTTCATCCTGCTGGGGTGGATGTGGCACCACGCAGCCGAGTCACCAACCATCCCCTTTGTCATTCGCAGGCGCTGCTGAGGGGCTACACCAGCAGAGAGGACGCTGGCCGAGGGGACCACCACCATGGCGGCCAACCTGACGGCCCTCGTGGGTGCTGGGAGGAACTCGTGCACCTTCCACGAGGAGTTCAAGCAGGTCCTGCTGCCCCTGGTCTACTCGGTGGTGTTCATGGTGGGGTTGCCCTTGAACGCCGTGGTCATCGGGCAGATCTGGGTGGCCCGGAAGGCGCTCAGCCGCACCATGATCTACATGCTGAACCTGGCCACGGCTGACCTGCTCTATGTCTGCTCCCTCCCGCTCCTCATCTACAACTACACCCAGAAGGATTATTGGCCTTTTGGGGACTTCACCTGCAAATTCGTCCGCTTCCAGTTCTACACCAACCTACACGGCAGCATCCTCTTCCTCACCTGCATCAGCGTCCAGCGGTACCTGGGCATCTGCCACCCCTTGGCCTCGTGGCACAAGAAGAAGGGGAAGAAGCTGACGTGGCTGGTGTGCGCTGCGGTGTGGTTCATCGTCATCGCCCAGTGCCTGCCCACCTTCATCTTCGCTTCCACCGGCACCCAGAGGAACCGTACCGTCTGCTATGACCTGAGCCCGCCGGATCGCTCCGCCGCCTACTTCCCCTATGGCATCACCCTCACCGTCACGGGCTTCCTCCTGCCCTTCGGGGCCATCCTCGCCTGCTACTGCAGCATGGCCCGGATCCTGTGCCAGAAGGACGAGCTGATCGGCTTGGCGGTGCACAAGAGGAAGGACAAAGCTGTGCGTATGATCATCATCGTGGTCATCGTCTTCTCCATCAGTTTTTTCCCCTTCCACCTCACTAAGACCATCTACCTGATCGTCCGTTCCTCGCCCAGCCTGCCCTGCCCGGCTCTACAGGCGTTTGCCATCGCCTACAAGTGCACGCGCCCCTTCGCCAGCATGAACAGCGTCCTCGACCCCATCCTCTTCTACTTCACCCAACGCAAATTTCGCGAAAGCACCCGCTACCTCCTCGACAAGATGAGCTCCAAGTGGCGGCATGACCACTGCGTTACCTACGGCTCCTAGGCGAGGACAAGGGCCGCCTCAGTGTCACCAGGACCAGGCATGGAGCAATTTTGGCTTTCAGCTCCACGGAGCAGAGATGGCTTCATCTGGGGATGTGCTGCAGGACAGGAGGACGGCGTCTCCCAAGCTTTCAGCACTTTCATCCCATCTCCAGCCCACAGGGGTGCAGTATCAACCCCATCATGGCACAGATTCGGTGTCCTCTCTCTGGCTTCGTTGCTCAGTTTGAGAAGCTTAGCACCACGTTTCCCTGGTGGCCAAGCCACTGATGCAATAAAAAACCCTGGTGGGACCATGGAGAACACAGTGGGACCATGGAGGACGCTGGCTCAGGGCGAGCCGCGGGGGGTGGATTTCTCCCCCTTCTCATCTAAAGCTTCCCTGATGGGGCCAAGCAAAGGCTGGAGAGGGTTTAGTTCAGCTCGTACCTGTCTGGGGAACACGGGGCCGTGTGTTTCTCCAGCTCAAGATCAGTGTCACGGATGTCTTTTTGGGGTAATACTGGGACACGCCTATCCCCCAGTCCCCAGAATGGGGCTACACCAGTAAGAGACATGGACCCCCTGGTACCGCTGGTGCTGCAAAATGGTGGGAGAGCATCCGTGGCCAGAGTGGGAACTGGGAAAAGGGACATAAGGGCAACTGGGACACCCACGCTGGATTTCCCACCCAAATGATGACCTTGGGCTGGGTTAGACACAAGCCAGCGGTGTTGTCACCTGCCTGGGGACTTCCAGCACTTCCCGGTCCAGCTCTCTGCTTAGCCCAGCACCCCGAATCCCACCCATCCTGGCATTATTGGTGCCCTGCTGTCACCTCCTACCCAGGATCCACAAAAACCAGAGCCGGCACACCCAGCCACAATGCCCAGCGTCGGCAAATCCCCGTCACCGAGCTACTCGGTGTCCTCGGCCATGCCAACATCCCAGTGTTGGCTTGGCCTCTCCACCACCCCCACGCTGGGTCGGGGCTTGAGCTTTGACAGCGCAGGGTTGTACCACTAATGGCTCTGCAAGTCTTCTTTAACATGTAGGATGTATAAAATAAACCCCCCCTCCTTTTTCAGGTGGGTCTGGACACACATTGACACCCGCTGTACGCACAGACCTGTGATTCCCGCGAGCGGGGGGCGGTTTGGAGCCAAGCACAGGCTACGCAGAGCAGATATTCTCTGCCCTGAATGCGCTATATCTATCTATACGGTGTATGTATGTATATTTAGTATGCATACATATTAGATATGGATAGGGATAACTGGTTTGCTGCATTTCCCGCAGGTTATCTGACAGTAATAATCACGTCTAAATCGATCTAAGCAATTCGCTTCAGATCTCCAGGGACGAGTGCCCCTCCAGCTTCCCTGCCTGCACCCAGCCAAGCGCCCTGACTTCATCCCGACTTGCTCCCCGCAAGCGCGCCGCGTCTTCCTCGGGGACCCAGCCACCAGAATGCAGGGTTGGTGGTCCCAGAGTGGCTCCTTGCTGTTGCGAGGATGAGGAAAGGGCCCAGGGTGGTCATCGTCTCGTGGGCGCTGCTCAAGGACCTCAGCGTCGCGGCGGGCTGGAACAGGGGGATCCTGCGACGGCGTTGTCTCCAACTGCCTCGTTCTGCAGGAGCGGTGGCCGTGTCCTGGTTGGGAGGACCCTGCATTGTGACAACGGCTTTGGGTTAGGGCACAGAACGTGATGGAGGAGGAGGCAAAGCCAGCCCTGGGCTTTCCCTTGGCCAGAGCTCATCCGTGCCAAAATCTCCTCTGATGTATTTTTGGGGTCCTGCAGGCGAAGGGCAAAATGCTGGGGGGGCGGGGGGGGGGGATTGTCTGTGAGAGCGGCGACCGGTGGGACAAACCCAGCCTGGTGTCCCCATCTCCTCCCAAGACCAAAGGAAGGTGACAGGGTGGGAGGCGCCGGGCCACGCCATCCGGACCCAGGAGAGGGCGCAAAATATTTAGATTTGGAGAAATCCAGCTGGGTCGGGGGGTGCCCACCGGGCTCCAGGGAGGGGTGGAGGAGCCCTGCTCCATCACACCACCCCACGTCTGGACAGCACCCGCGGGACGAGGTGGCTGGCCAAAATCTAACCACACTAAAGCTCTGAGGGGAAAAAAAATAAGCAGCTCCTCAAAAGGCTAGTGGTGGCTGCAGGGACACCATGGGCTCGGACGGTGACATCCAGCCACCCCAGGACACCCCAATCAGGTCCCTGATGGTAGAATTGCCAATTTTGGATGTTTTTAAGGGTAGGAGGCACATGGAGATCACTTTGGGTCTGACCACGTCCTGCTCGGCCTTGGGGACCTGTCAGCAGTTCCCTTGGTACCACCAGGCCTAGAAGCCAGGGTGACGGGCACAGCGGGGTGCTTTAGAGACGGGGTGGGTGCTTCAAAACATCTTTGCTTGTGAGATGCTCAACACGAGCAGCCTGAGGATCAGCTCCTACAGCACCAGGAGGGGATGAAATGCGTGGCTCTTCCCAAAATCCCATCCTGAGCGCCAGATGACCATGGGGACATCATGGGGGCATCGTCCTTACGGCCGGGAGACACCTAGCCCTGGGGGAACCAGGGGAGGAGGGTGGAGGGAGGGAAGGGAAAGCCGGGGAAGGAATACCCGCCAGGGTGGTGCAACTCAGGGCATCGCCAGAGGCACTTTTTAGGTCCTGAAAAATGGGGGTTGGGTCGAGGCGGTGGTGTTGGGTTATTTTTTTAAATCCTGACCAGTTTTTTGTGCCAGCAATATCCTTCGTGCAGCCAGGACTTCTCCAGCCCCATCCACGCTGCCAAGGCCTCAGCTCCTCCATCCACTGCCCCACCACATTTTTCACATCCCCAGCGAGAAATCTGGCGTCTTGGGGGAAAAGGGGGTTACAGGCTGCAAATAGCAAGTGCTGACAAGCTGACACTAAAAAATCCAGGAGAAAGTCTGTTCGCAGGGCAGCGTGTCGCCGGGGCTCTTTGCGAGTTGGGAACAAGGTGTTCTGCCATCCCCGAGATAAGTTGCAAAGCGGGGGCCAGAGAAAGCCACAGCAAAGGGAAGGACCTCTGGCTGGCACCCAAATTTTCGTCTATTTATTCTGTTTTCCCCTAAAAAAAAAAAAAACAAAAAAAAAAAAAAAACAAAAAAAAGAAAAGCTGCGAGGAGGTGGAGGGAAGGGATGAAGAATGGGGGGGGGGTGAAGAATGCGGGGGGGGGTGAAGGATGCAGGGGGGTTTGTGAAGAGTGTGGAGTGGGGGGGATGAAGGATGCGGGGGGGGGGGGGTGAAAGATGCGGGGTGGTGGAATGAAGGATGTGGTGGGGGGGAAGAAGAAGGATGCGGGGGATGAAGGATGCGGGGGGGGTGAAGGATGAAGTGGGATGAAGGATGCGGGGGGGGGTGAAGGATGCAGTGGAGGGGTGAAGGATGCAGTGGGGGGGTGAAGAATGGGGGGGGGGTGAAGGATGCAGTGGGGGGGTGAAAGATGCAGTGTGGAGGGGTGAAGAATGCGGGGTGGGGGATGAAGGATGCGGGGGGGGGATGAAGGATGCGGGGGGTGGATGAAGGATGCGGGGGGGTGGGTGAAGGATGCGGGGGGGGGGGGGGCGTGAAGGATGCGGGGGGCATGCGGAGTGCTCCTGCTTGGCCCGGGAGCAGGAGGGCAGCTCTGCGGCCCCCACCACCCCCCCCCCCAAAAAAAAAAAAGGAAAAATTAAATAAATATTTTTTTTTAAAAAAAGGGCAAAATCTCCAACCATCCACCCTCCCCCTCCGCGGGAGGAAACCCCGCCTCCGGGGAGGAAAGTTTATTTGAATGCAACAAATAAAAAAGCAGGGGGGTGAGGGAGGAGGAAAAGCCAAAAAAAAAAAAAAAAAAAAAAAAAAAAGAGAGAGAAAACAAAGCGGGAGGGATGAAGCCCGCTGGCAGCCCGGAGGAGGAGCGGGGCCGGGCGGTGCCTGCGGCGGGGCCGGGGCCGGGGCGCGGCGGCGGCGGGGCCGGGGGGCGGGCGGAGGCGGCGGCGGCGGCGGCGGCGGCGGCGGGGGGGGGGGGGCAGACAATGGCGGAGGGGGGCAGCGGCCGGGGGGTAGCGGCGGGTCGGTGGCTCCTGCCCGCCTCCTCCCCGCCTTCCTCCTCCTCCTCCTCCTCCTCCTCCTCCTCCTTCTTCTTCTTCCCGGGTAGGAAAGTTTCAGCGTCGATCGCGGAGCAACAACCGGGCCGGGCTTTGGGCAGCCTGGCCCCTTCGGTACGGCAGCTTTCGCTTCGTTTTACCGAGCCGGAGCCAACGGGCCCGGTTCATGCCGGGGCTCAACCGCCCTCCCCGGTTCCGCCACCGCCGCCGCCGCCGTCGTCGTCGCCGCCGGGCCCGGGGTTAACCGCGGAGCCGCCGCCGCCGCGTTGGCCCAGCGTCCCGGCGATGCGGAAACTCTTCGGGGAAAGCTGCCGGCAACCTCCGGGGGGAACCGGCCACGGGACCGGGAATGGGCCCGGCAGCGGGATGGGGAACGGCAACGGGGCTGGAAGCGGCCCCGGCGCCGGGAGTGGAAGCGGGAGCGGTCGCGGAGCTCCCCCGCCGCCGCCGCCTCCACCCCGCAGCCGCGTCCCGCACCCGGCTCTCCGTTCTCCCCGCGGAGCTCCGCCGGAGCCCGGCCCGCATTCCTGGCATAACTCGACTCGACCGCAACCACCCTCCTCCTCCTCCTCCTCCCCATCGCCCCGCTCCAACGGGGAAGGCGAAGCCACGGCGGCCCGTTCTCCCCGCGCTTCGTCCGGCAGCGAAGGCGAAGGGCAAACCGGTGCCCACCGGCACCGCGCCGCCCGGAAGAAGAAGAAGGAGAGCGGTGGTTGGGAGAGCCCAACGGCGGATGGCGGCGGCGGCGGCGGCGATGCTGAGGCTGAAGGCTGCGCGAGGGTCGTCCCCCGTCACCCGTTGCCCGCCGTGGCCCGCGTCTCCAAGGTGAACATCCCGCCCTTCGGCAGCCCCGGTGGGTCGCGGAGCAGCAGTCGTTATTCCAGCACGGAGACGCTGAAGGAAGAGGAGCAGCTGGGGAGCTGTTGTCCCAACCTGGGACGGACTCTCCAGGCAGGCTACGGTGTCTATCGATCCCCCAGCTTTGGGACGAGCGATGGCCTGGCGTGGGGACAGCCAGCGGTCCGTGTCCGGCCCAAGCTGCCGCAGGGCACAGCCAAGGCAAAACCGGACTTTGGGAGTGAGAGCCTGCACCAGCCGGGGCTGGAAGGCGAGCGGGCCAAGCACCGCAAGTCCTTGTCCAACCCTGACATTGCCACCGAGACCCTGACGCTCCTCAGCTTCCTCAAATCAGACCTCTCGGAGCTGAAGGTGAAGAAGAAAGGGGTGAGGATCGGCCTTGACGCGGGTTCCGACGGCTGCTCCGGCGTCGCCAACCCCTCCCCAGGCAGCCGCGGCACCACTCAGCCCCTCAACCGCTGGGCGCCAGGCGAGCGACCAACCCTCAAGGACCTGACGGCCACATTGCGTCGCGCCAAGTCCTTCACCTGCTCCGAAAAACTGGGGACGCGGCGGCTTTTCCTACAGAGCACCATGAAGCAGAGCTCCTCCGAGCTCCTCCTGGCCACCGCGGACAGCCAGGAGCAGGTGGCTTCGGATGGGGGACAGCGGGGGGACAAGGATGCTCTCCCCATGGTCATCCAGGACCAGTACATCCAGGAAGCAAGGCAGGTCTTTGAGAAGATCAGCAGGATGGGTTCCCAGCAGGACTACAGCTTCACGGCTGAGCAGAAGGACAGTGGAGGTGTAGAGAGCGCCGAGGTGGTGGCACCGACGGGGACGACAGACGTGACCCTTCGGGGACGGGCGGAGAGCACGCAGTGTTTGAAGGAAGTGGATTCGGAGGAGAACCTCGCTCGAAGGAAATCCGTGGAGGAGCTGTCGGGTCATGAGTCAAGTGTGACGGACGAGGGCATCGTCACGGAGCCAGAGCCTGTGGGGATGCCCTTCCAAGACCTGCGGGAGGCCGTGGACGCCTGGACACTGCCCAATGCCGGGCCGGCAGCCAGCGACACCGAAACGCCACTGCCCGCTCACTCGGCATCAGCGGTTGAAGACCTTCCAGCTGGCAAATCGGAGACACCGAGCACCCCCGGCAGCTTGCGGCGCCGCCGTAAGTTCCCCTCGGCGGGTGCCAATGGGATGGAGGGTGGCGGCGAGGGTGGCGCCGAGCCCTACCGCTCCCTGAGCGACCCCATGCCCCACCGGAGATGCTCGGTGGCGGAGGAGGCGAAGAATTTCTCCGTTGACAGCAACCTCCTGGGCTCGCTGAGCGCCAAGGCGGGCATCCCCCAACCCACCACCATCGCGGGCAGCGCGGGCAGCGCGGGCAGCGACCTGTCGCTCGGCAGCGATGGGCCGCGGGACTACAACAGCCTCATCCGAACCATCGTCAGCCAGCCCGGCGCCATGGCTAAGCTCATCGATGAGAAAGGCAACGGCAAGACCATCAAGAAGAAGTCGTTGAGCGACCCCAGCCGCCGCGGCGAGCTGCCGGCTGGTGCCTTCGAAGGTCCCGGTGAGGCCATCAGCGAGCTGGAGCCCAGCATCCCACCGTCCAGCAGCGAGCCCATCCTTTCGGCACAGCCAACAGCGCCAGGCACCGGCCGCGGCTACGGCTTTGACCCTAAGCTGGCTGATGTGCTGTCCCCTCGCATCGCCCGGCGCAGCTCCAAGAAGCGCTCCAACCGCGCGGCTCACCAGGAAAACCAACCGCCGCCGGTGCCCGCCGTCCTCACCAAGAGCCGCCCGGCCACCAAGCACGTCCGTCACACCAGCGAGCCCGCCACCTTCGTCCCCATCACCGTCCCTGAGCCGCACGTCCCCTCCAGCCATCACAGCCACCTCCCCGCGCCAGCTGCCAGCCGCTCGCCTGGCAAATCCTTCGCGACCCTCCAACCCCCTTCGCTGGAGGATGTCACCAAGCGGTACATGCTGGCCCTCAACTCAGGTGATGCATCCCCCAGTCCCGGGGATGGACCCCGCTCTCCGCCCGCCGCCCCGCCACCGCGACTGCCCCGGTGCCCACGGCCGCCCGACGAACACGGCCCCCGGACCAAGCCGCAGGTGGTAAGTGCCCATCCGTCCTAAAAATACCTTCGTTTCACGGGGTGCGCGACCCCTCCAAAGTGGTGGTGGCTTTGGGGGTCCCTCGCGTGTCCCTCACTGGGGACAAATTCCCGCCTGCAGATGCGCTGCTGGGTGGCCAACAGCCTTCCCAGCCCTTTCAGGCGATCCCAAGGGGACGAGCTCTTGTTTGTAGGAGCGACCTCCCCCCATAAAAGGTGATTTTTGGGTGGGAAGGAGCAGTTTTCGGGTTAAAGAGCGCCAAATTTTGGTGGAAGGTGGTTTGATGGATATATACATTACATGTTATATTTATATATGGCATCTCCCGGTGATGTTATATAAGGTCCTGGTAAACGGGTGTGCTCTTGGCTGGCGCCAAGATGCTGAACCAAAGATCGCCGTTTCCTTGGCAGGGAAGGCTTGAATGGTCCTTTTCCTTGGGATTCCCCATCTCATACCCACTATTGAGCAAATCGGCATTTTCCTCCCCAGAAAAATCGCCATCCCTCTGACCGGAACTGTGAGCTTTGCCGTGTCGGCAGCGTGGGAAAAAGGGGAAAAACTATTTTTGTGCCTGCGCTGTGTATTTTATCGATGGGTAAAGTTTTATCCTGTCCGTGGAAGAATTAAGGCTGCTTGGGGGATGCAAAGGTGCGCTCGCCCCGGCGTGCGGCCGTGTGCTTTGGGGTCTTTTCTGGGCTGGGTTTTTGGCATCGCTGTTGTTCGAAAATGGACTTGGGTTCCCATCACTCCGGGTGTTTGTGCTGGGAAGTGCTTGGAAGCGCCACCTCCTCCTGCGGCACAGCAGTGCCGGCACCCACGGGGCTTTTAATAGCTCCGGGCGAAGCCCAGAAATACCCGTTCCTGCGGGGGATGAGCCGATAGTTCGCGGGGAGCGGGGCTGGCAGGGCTCTCTCGCCCTGCTTTGATGCCGATTTAAGAGGACGGGCTGGACCGTTCCCTTCAACAGCCGCCAGCAACCAAGCGTGAAGTCCCCAGGGCTGAGCCTGACGGCGTAACCCTTGCTGGCCGGGGCAGAGCCACATGCAGTAGAGATGTTTTTCTTTGCACGCTTCCAAAATCCAGATCCCTGTGTCCTTCCACCGACTCACAGAACGGCAGGGGTTGGAAGGGACCTCTGGAGATCACCTAGTCCAACCCCCTGCCAAAGCAGGTTCACCTGGAGCAGGTTGGAATATTCCCCCAAGATATTTTCTTGGAGGCAGGCATCCCTGCAGCGTTTTCCCCCAAGATATTCTCCTGGCGTCCAGCATCTCCACAGCTTTATTCCCTGAAGATATTCTCTTGGGATCTGGCATCCCTCCAACATCATGCCCCCCAAGATGTTCTCCTGGGATCCAGCACCCCTGAAGCATCATGCTCCTAAGATTTTCTCTTGGGGTCCAGCACCCCTGCAGCATCATTCCCCCAAGATGTTCTCTTGGGGTCCAACATCCCTGCGGCATCATGCCCCCCAAGATGTTCTTCTGGGATCCAGCACCCCTGCAGCATCATTCCCCCAAGATGTTCTCTTGGGGTGCTTTGTCCCCCATCCATCTCCTTCCCCAGCTGGTGTCCCCATTGCCAGACAACGGCCACTGGTGGCTGAGAACTCGTGGCTCCTGCATAAAACACCCTTGGAAATACTTTTGGGTGAATTTTGCAGCGTTTTTTGCCCAGCGTACCAGTTCAGAGCAAGGCGCTTGTCCTCTCTGATCTCGAGGTGAAAGGTGCTGTTGAAGTGTCAAGCGTTACAATTAAGTGGGCTAACGAGGAGCCTCCCGGGGCCGCAGCTGGTGGCACCTTGGGGACATCGGCAGGTCCCCAAGGTGAGGCAGTGCACCTGGCGGCATTTCTTTATAAAGAAATACGTCTTCCTAAATTATTAACATGTGAAGTTGATATGATACATGGTTTATATTAATAATTTACAAAGAGATATTTCTTATTCAGGCAGCTCCCTGCAGTGCCCCAGGGGTGGTGCCCACCCCGGTATCAGGGGTGCTCTGCTGACCCTGCACCCCCATACGCCCCCCCTCCAACTCTGGTCACTTTGGGGTCATTTCAGGTGGATTTTTACCAACTCCAGCACTGGGCTCTGGCAACTGGGAGCCCAGTTTGGCCAAGCATCACCTCGGGGACATGGGCCACCCCACGGGGCTGGACCCCGTGGATGCTGCTCCTCACCTTGCTTGAACCCGCTGGCCTCAGCGGCGAGGGTGCGAATTTTCCCTTTTAAGGGCAACGCCACAGCTGTATCTTCAAATCTCGCTCCTGCCTTTGAATTTCTTTGTGCTGCAGCCATAGCATAACTGAAACCAGGGGTTTTATTTCTCTTTTTGATTTATTATATAGTGAAGCTGGGATGTTTTATTTCAGATGGCACCAGCCTTGGCCGGGGGGGGGGGAGTGGAGGGGAACCGAGCCCTGCAAGGGAGCTGCTTTAATTATAGGCAAGAGCGTCGAGGACCGGATATAACTTGGCACCAGGACGGCTGACTGGGAGCAGAGATTTACATGCTCCCTGCCTGACGGCAAAGTTTATTTTCTAGTTTTTATTTATCTTTTTTTTCCCCCTCCCTAATTTGATGGAGAGGGCCGGCGTCGCGGGGTCGGTCGTCTGCTGGGGGAAGTGGTCATCGCCGCTTGGGGATTTGGGGGCGTCAGAGCATCCGTCCTACGTCATGGTCCGTTCGTCCTGGGGTCCAGCAGGCAGCGCTGGGAAGAGAATAATAATGGGGTCTGGCAAGCGTGTGGCAATGCTCCCCCAAAATATTATCTCTCAAGATATACCTTGCTCCCCCAACATATTCTCCTGGGGTCTGGCATCCCTGCAACATCGTGCTCCTCAAGATGTTCTCCTGGGGTCCAGCATCCCTGCAGCATCATCCCCCCAAGATATTCTCCTGGGGTCCAGCAACCCTGCAGCAGCATCCCCCCAAGATATTCTCCTGGGATCCAGCATCCTTGCAGCATCATTCCCCCAAGATATTCTCCTGGGTTCCAGCATCCCTGCAGCATCATCCCCCCAAGATATTCTCCTGGGGTCCAGCATCCTTGCAGCATCATTCCCCCAAGATATTCTCCTGGGGTCCAGCATCCCTGCAGCATCATTCCGCCAAGATATTCTCCTGGGGTCCAGCATCCCTACAGCATCGTCCCCCCCCGAATATTTTCCCAGCCCCCATGGTTTTCTGGTGGTTTTCACAGAGGTGAGCACTGCCATGCCGGCTATTTGCCGGGTTCGGCCACCCGGCACATCCTGGCGGAGAGAGGTAACGTGCTGTTCTCCCTCGGCGGCAGGACTGTTTGTCCTGGGTGCTTTCCAGCGATCCTCTGTGGGGCTGGAGCCGGCTAAGGCATCCTGGGTGCAGTAGAGCTCCTTCACTCTGTGTCTGATGCTGGGCACGAGGCTTTTAATTCCCTGGGAGCCGATAGCAGCATGTCCCACTCTGGCGCACAGCGCGGCTGCTGTGGGAAGAAAGGATGCTTTCAAGAAAGCAAGAAAAAAAAAAACAACAAAAAAAGTCGAAGTAGAGAAGTTTTTCTGCCTCCAGCATCCCCTAAGCTGCTGGGGTGGGCAGCACACGTGTGCACACCCATGCACATACGTGTGCAGCAGCCCGGCACCACGCAAGGGTGCCTTTGGGGTGGCTTTGGGGTCCGTTTGCTGCTGGGTGATGTTGTGAATGGGATGCCAGGCTGGCCACCCCTCGGAGCTTTCTTTCCCCCATGGCTGAGTCCGGCACGGGGTGGAAAATTAGGTATGTTTGCTGCCATGCTCTGTTTGTTGACTTAGCAGCAGTTGGATTAAACAGGAAAATATTGATTTAAATATAGCACCTCGCGGGAGCGGAGGAGTCGTGGGAACGTGGCCCCTGGCGCCCCGGCCGCTGCCTTCCCCACCTGCCGCTCCCCGAGCGGGGCGGACGCACCCCGAAAAAGTCGTTGGGGTTGGAGGGGGATCCCTGGAGGGAAACGCTGGGGTCACGTTCCCAGGGCTGCTTGCGTAAAACCCCCCCATCCCTCCTGAGCATCCGAGCTTACCCCGGCGTGGCTCATCCTCCAGAAGCTCATCCTCACTTTGGGGACAGCTCGAGGGCCGGATCCACGCACCGGACATACACGCCTTGGCCAAAGTTTGGCATCTTTGGACCTATTTATCCCTCCGTTGCCTTTCCGTAAATCTCCATAGAAACCAGGTTTTGGGCCGTGGCTGGGAGTTTTCTCATTTTTCGGCGGTACTGGAAATCTATAATTAAAGCCGTTGCGGGGAGGAGGATGGCAATGGGTAAATCTTAGCTTTCCTCTCCCAGTGCCTCCGCCAATGGCTCGCCCGGTTTTTGTGCCCCTGGCTCCGCCGTGCTCAGCGAGGTGCCGGGGTGGGGGTGGGGGGAAACTGAGGCACGCAGGCAGCCCCCGCCGCCCTTCAGAGGGAGGTCGGAGGCGGGATGGAGCGAGGAGAAGCTGGCTGACGTCGCCTGTGGGTGATGCTACCGATGAGCAACACGGAGCGATGCTGGGCCTACCAGCGTGGGGCCAAGCGACGCAGCCGGGAGGGGCGAACCAGCCCAAATCCCCTTAACTCTGCCCATTTTTGCCCCTTTCCTTCCCTGGTTCCAAAATCCCCGCAACTGTGCCTATTTGTGCCCATTCCCTTCCCTTCTGCCAGCGTTTTGAATGCCCTTGGTGACACAGAGGACATGTCTGGTGTCACCCAGAGCCACCCCCTCACTCCTTGTCCCCACCCCCACTTTAATTAAAAGCATCTAATTAATTAGGCAGCAAACTTCAACAGAAAGGGTGGCCCAGCCAGGATACCCATCCTTCGAGCCACAGCACCCCAAGGTGGCACCCCATGGGCGGGGGGTGCCCTGTGACGGTGGGGCAGGATCCGTCCCTGGAGCGAGAGGGTTAGCGCTGGGCTGAGTTCGGTGCCGGGGGCCGGCCTTGGCCCGTGGCCACCTGGCCCAAAGGTCAGGCTCTTGGCGGGACGCCGCGGCTGCAGCGAGGGTGGGAGGCCGGGACGGGCTTGGCGTGAGCTCCGCTTCCAGCCTGCGGAGACACCCATCGCCCTGCCCAGGTGCCGGGGTGCATGTGCAGGGGTGCATGGGGAGGTCCCTGGTTGCAGAGGTGCACATGCAGGGGTGCGTGGGGAGGTCCCTGGTGCAGGGGTGGAGGTGCAAGGGTGAACAGAGAGGTCCTGGGCGCAGGGCTGCACGTCTGGAAGGCCCCTGGTTGCAGAGGTGCACATGCAGGGGTACATGGGGAGGTCCCTGGTCTGGGGGTGCACATGCAGGGGTGCGTGGGGAGGTCCGTGGTGCAGGGGTGGAGGTGCAAGGGTGAACAGGGAGGTCCTGGGTGCAGGGCTGCACATGTGGAAGGCCCCTGGTTGCAGAGGTGCACATGCAGGGGTGCATGGGGAGGTCCCTGGTGGAGGGGTGGAGGTGCAAGGGTGCACAGGGACATCCACGGTGCTGCTGCCCCTGCGCAGGGAGGTCTGCAGTGCTGGGGTGCATGTGCAGGGGTGCATGGGGAGATCCCTGGCGCAGGGATGCCCATGCAGTGGTGCATGGGAGGTTCCTGGTGCTGGTGCGAGGGTGCACATGCAGGGGGACATGGGGAGATCCATGGTGCTGCTTATCGTGTGCATCCCTGCACAGGGAGGTCTGCAGTGGCTGGGTGCATGTGCAGGGGTGCATGGAAAGGTCCCTGGTGCAGGGGTGCCCATGCAGGGGTCCAGAGGGAGATCTCGGGTGTTGGTGTGCACACGCGGAGTTGCACGGGGAGATTCTGGTGCCGGTGTGCCTGTGGAAGGGTGCGAAAGAAGGCTGGTGGCACTGGTCTGCACACGCAGGGGTGCAGAGGCGGATCCCTGGTGCTGGGGTGCACGTGCAGGGGTGCACGGGGAGGTCCTTGTTGCAGGGGTGCACGGTGGGGGGGGGTCCCTGGTGCCGGTGCAAGGGTGCATGAGGCTGCGAGGATGCGTAAAGGGATCAGTTGTGCCAGTTGGAAGGTGCAAGGACGCACAGGGAGCTCCCAGGGGCTGGGGTGCATGTGCAGGGGTGCAGGGGTGCACAGAGACATCGGCGCTCCTGGTGCACACACCCGGCGTGTGCGTTGCACGCCTGCACCCTGCCGGCATGCGTGCGCAGGGCTTCGTGCCTGGGCCTTGCCGTGCAAAACCGCACGCCTCCGAAGCGTCTGCTCGGAGGGGGCGGCCTCGCTCCCCGCTCTGCTGGTGCAGGGGAAACGGCAGGTCGGCATCGCCGAGACGTGCCCGTGCATCGGTGGTACCTTCCCGCCAAACTCAGCTGGGATGGAGGCTCAAAGCTTCCCGGGTCTTGTTGTCCGTCGTTGCAACGGTTGTGGGATTTAGAGCCTTTCCCAGGGGTATCTCCAAAGCAGGAGGTTTCCCGCAGATGCTGATCCCTGTGGGACTGGAGGAAGCAGAGGGGTGACGTGCCGAGGTCTCCCCTTGCTGTGACTTCCTTGCTGAGCTCCATCGCCCACGCGGCCCAGGCAGGTCCCGACAGGGCAGTTCTCACAGTTCGGAGCTGCAGCAGGGCCTTCTCCTAAACTCAGGCTGGAGAAGGTGGTGCCGTCATGTGAAGGGAAGGTGCAGCGGGGCGGCACTGGGGTTTGGTCTGTACGGAGTTTCTTCGCCTTCTCCCAGGGCTTTCCGCTGGAAAGCGGGACAGGAGACTCCCTTCTTCCCATCCTTCCTTCCTTCCTTCCTTCCTTCCTTCCTTCCTTCCTTCCTTCCTTCCTTCCTTCCTTCCTTCCTTCCTTCCTTCCTTCCTTCCTTCCTTCCTTCCTTCCTTCCTTCCTTCCTTCCTTCCTTCCTTCCTTCCTTCCTTCCTTCCTTCCTTTCTTCCTTCCTTCCATCCATCTCCATCCATCCATCCATCCATCCATCCATCCATCCATCCATCCATCTCCATTCATTTACCAACCTCCACCCACCTATCTCCATCCATATACACATCTCTAGCTTCCCATCTCCATCCATCCAGCCAGACAGACAGCCAGCTCCATCCACCACCACCCATCCATCCCCATCCATCCATCCATCCAGCCCCATTCGATCTCCACCCACCCATCTCCATCCCTATATACATCTCTAGCTTCCCATCTCCATCCACCCATCCATCCATCTCCATCCACCACCACCCATCCATCTCCATTCATTTACCAACCTCCACCCACCTATCTCCATCCATATACACATCTCTAGCTTCCCATCTCCATCCATCCAGCCAGCCAGACAGCCAGCTCCATCCACCACCACCCATCCATCCCCATCCATCCATCCAGCCAGCCCCATTCGATCTCCACCCACCCATCTCCATCCCTATATACATCTCTAGCTTCCCATCTCCATCCACCCATCCATCCATCTCCATCCACCACCACCCATCCATCTCCATGCATCCATCCATCCACCTATCTCCTCCAATCTCCATCCATCCCCACCACCCATCCAGCCACCCACACAGGACAACAGGCCCCACTGGCTATACAGGCATGGTCCATCTTCCTGGACATCTCCTCCTGAAGGCATCAAGCCCAGCTTGCACAGACAGAACCCACTAAAGCAAATACGTTGTGATTTCCACCATGGCGTTTCCAGGCCAGGATGTGTCCGGAGAAGACAAACCATCCCCTTCCACCTCCTCTCCCTCCATGTGGCTCTTTTTAAAGCTCTGATGGTTGGTCCCGGTGGGGCTGTTTCTCCGTGCTCCCTCGGTTTCCATGGAGAGGATGGGTGAGGAATTTCAAAGGGAATGGCTCCAGTAAATGAACTCTCCTCTAAAAATAGCGTGTTTGCTTTTGGGTCTTTGGGAACTGCGGCCCAGCCAATGGGAGGGAGAACGAAAATCAGCATCTGGGTAAAAATATTCCAGTAACTCACTCTTCGTGCAAACTCCCGTCGGAGCTGCTCAGCTTCCGGGGGATGGGGGGCTGGTCCCAGTCTGCCCAGTACCTGCCCACACTGGTACCAGTTGCTGTGTGACCACTGTTCCTGGTTGCAGATGGGGTTGTCCCCGAGCTGCGTGTCCCCCTTTGCCTCATAGATTATTTTAAGTTGAATCCCTTTCATTTGAGGGATGGAAGTGTTGATGGCAGGAACGTGGTGGGCTTGTGTGACCCCCATGTCCTGTGATGTCCCCGAGCCCCTGGGCATGTCCCATTTTGAGAACCAGGGGATGGCCGCCACCGCCTTCCACCCCACCAGTGACATCCGAGACACCGATGAACCCCACGCTAGGACATCTCTGTGGGGATGTGCTGCGAAAAGGACATCTGTGGCAGTGTCCACCACCAGGTTTCCCCTGGAGGAGGAGCCACCATGCCAGCGTGAGAACAGCCACCAGCAAGTCCCACCTGGAGCAGTCACCGTCCTAATGGGTGATGGCCACCACCAAGTCCGATCTAGAGAAGCCACCATCCTGACAGGGGGACGGCCACCACAAGGTCCCCCCTAGAAGAGCCACCATCCACACGCGGGGATCGCCACCACTACCTCCCTGCTGGACGAGCCGCCATCCTGACATGGGGATCACCACCACCAGGTCCCCCTGGAGGAGTCATGATCCCAACATGGGGACGGCCACCACCGGGTCCCCTCCAGAGGAACCACCATCCCAACATGGGGACACCAGCATGGTTGCCGGGGCTGGAGAATGTTTCCTTGGTGGTGCCGTGGAGTTGCTATTTGTGACCGCCTGTTCCTGAGCCCTCTGGTACTCTCCAAAAAAAACAAGAAGGGAGTTGTTTGCATGGGAAGATTGGCATCTCCAAGCCCGGGATATGGTTTCCTGCTTTTTTTAGCTGGAGTAGCAGCAGACTCGTCGGCCTGCCCTGATTTGGCATCCTTCTTCTTGCTCTTTTTTTTTTTGTTTGGAAGGGTTTCATCCTGACCCCTCAGCAGAAGCGCCGTCGCTAGCGGTAGGGGACCAGGTTTGGTCCTTTATTTATTTTTTTTGGTTGCCCAAAACCCCGGTGAGATGGGATGTAGATGGCTCGGAGCCTCAGTAAGTGGAGAGGGGACTCGTCCCTTGATTGTTCGAACCCAGCGCAGGTCAGTAGATGCCAAAACGCCTTTTTCTTGCCTCCCCCCCCCCCCACTCCTGCCCTGGGGTGCTGCTGTGACAATGACATGGGAGGGAGGGCGTCACCTCTCGCCTCGCTGTGATGTGACGTGGGATGTGGGCGTTTCTGGTGAGGTCTGGTGTCCCCTGTGTGTGTGTGTGTCCCCAGCTCCCTGCTGCCCTGGTTGCAGCCATGCTGGGCAAGGGGATCCAGTGAGCATGGGGTGCTGCAGGGCTGGGTGTCCGTGGGGCACAGGTGACACTGGGGATGGAGGCTGGTGTGGGCTCAAAGTGGGTCTTCTCCTAGTGGTTGCACTCAGGCTGCTGTCAAGGGCATGGATTCATGTTGGGGGTGAGGGGCATGAGAAGGGCCGGGGCAGGGGCATGGCATGGGCTGTTCAGGGCTCAGGGCTCCTGGGTGCCCAGCAGCTCCTGGGTGTCCACCAGCTCTTTGGTGCCCATGGACTCCTGGTACCTCTTGGCTCCTGGCTGCCCATCAGCTCCTGGGGGGGGGTCCATCAGCTCCTGGGTATCCATCAGCTCCTGGATGCTTGTGGATTTGTGGGTGCCCATGGGCTCCTGATACCTGTTGGCTCCTGGATGCCCATCAGCTCCTGGGGGTGTCCGTCAGCTCCTGGGTATCCATCAGCTCCTGGATGCTTGTGGATTTGTGGTGTCCGTGGACTCCTGGTACCTGTTGGCTCCTGGTGCCCATCAGCTAGTGGGTGCCTGTCATCTTGTGGTTGCCTGTGGATGCGTGGGTGCCCATGGACTCCTGGTACCTGTTGGCTCCTGGGAATCCATCAGCTCCTACATCCCCATGCACTCTGGGTGCCCATCAGCTCCTGGGTGTCTGTAATCTCCCAGCTGCCTGTGGAGTCATCGGTGTCCAAGGGCTCCTGGATACCTGTTGGATGCTGACCATCCATCAGTTCTTGGGTGCCCATGGACTCTGGATGCTCATGAGCTCCTGGGTGTCTGTTGGCTCCTGGGTGTCCATCAGCTCCTTGGTGCTTGTTGATTCATGGGTGCCTATGGACTCCTGGTACTTATGGGATCCTGGGCATCCATCAGCTCCTGGGTGCCCATGGGATGCCCATTGGCTTCTGGGTGTCTGTAGGCCCCTGGGTGCCCAACAGTTCACGGGTGCCCATAAGCTCCTTGGTGTTGCCACGTCCTGGTGCCCATCAGCTCCTGCGTGCCCATGGACTCCAGGGTAGCTCCTGAGCATCCATCAGCTTCTGAGCATCCATCAGCTCTTGGGTGCCCATTGGCTCCTGGGTACCTCTTGCTTTCTGGTGCCTCTGTAATTCTGGGTCCACATGGAGGCCTGGATGCCCATGAGCTCCTGGTGCCCACTGGCTCCTGGTGCCCACTGGCTTCTGAGTGCCCAGTGGCTCCTGGATGCCTTTTGGCTCTCAGGTGCCCACTGGCTCTTGGATGCCCACGGGCTCCTGGCCCCCATCAGCTCCTGGCCCCCATCAGCTCCTGGGTGCCAGTCACCTCCTGGTGCCCAATGGCTCCTGGTGCCCACCAGCACCTGGGTGCCCATTGCTCCTGGTGCCTATTGGCTGCTGAGTGCCCTTTGGCTCTTGAATGCCCACTGGCTCCTGGCCCCCATCAGCTCCTGGGTGCCAGTCACCTCCTGGTGCCCACTGGCTTCTGGGTGCCCAGTGGCTCCTGGGTGCCCATCAGCTCCTGGAGGTTCTTTAGTTCTCAGGTGCCCAGTGGCTCCTGGGTGCCCATCAGCTCCTGGTGGCCAATGGCTCCTGGTACCCATCACCCTCTGAGTGCCAGGGCAGCACCCCTCTGTGTACCCCAAGTTTGCTTGCACCTCCCCTCACCTGGATCCACGCCACATGCCACCAGGCACCCAGGGCACCTCCTACCCACATGTGCCAGGCTGGCACCCAGCAGCCATGCCAAGGGGTGCCAGCATCGGGCACCCTTCTCCCTGGCTTCCCTCTCCTCCCCAAATCCGATAACGACTGCTCTGGAGGTGCTGCAGGGACGCGGGTGTGCGCCTCGTGCCAGCCCTGGGGGATGCTGGTGGGGGATCCAGGGGTGCTGGGGAGTCGGGGGCGGCGTTACCCCCCTGGTGGGTGCAGGGCCAAGGACATCGGGAGGCAGCGGAGAAGGAGGGCCGGGGCGGGGGCAGGGGAGGGGAGAAGAGCGTGGCTGACCTCAGCATCTGAAAGCTGCGCTCTTGGGCCGCGGCCTGCGTGCCGAAAACCGGAGGCCAAAAAAACCTTCCATATTTGGTGAAAGCTGCTCTAGGGCTCAGCAAAGGCTGGCTGCAAACGGGGGGCCAGCAAGCCCCCGCCGGGCCCTGGCCCGCGGCGACATGAGTTTTGCAAGGCCTCTGCAAACGTGCCAGGGGATGGATGGTCTCCGGGGGGGGGCGGGGGGGAGAGGGGGTCGGGTGTAAATTGGGTGAGCGTCGCAGATTGGGTGGGAGGATGCCCTGAGATGCGCCACAATGACCCTGAGCCTCATATTTTGGCAAGTAGCAGGGGGCGGGGGGGGGGGGGGGGGGGGGGGGGGGGGCAGGGAACCCCTCGCACCCCAGCGGTGGTGCTGCAAACGCTGATTCCAGGTGAAAATCCCGTGGGAAAAGCCCCGCGATGCATTTAGAGGGTGAATTTTTGTGGCTTTGGGAAACGAGCCTCCCACCGTCTCCCTGCTCCCCATCCCACCGGTGCTGCTCATGGCGCTGCCGCTCACCAGGACGGCACCGGGATGCCCAGCATCCTTCCACCCTGCCCTGAAAAAATGGCTCCAACTCCTTTATTTTTTATTCCTGGTTTGGTTTGTTTTTTTTTTTTTTTCTCACACTTAAAAAGCAGAATTACAGCCAGGCTGTGTCCTCCCGGGATGAATCACCACAGCAGGGAAGTCAAAGAAGGGAAAACAGCTGAATTCTCGGTGCATCCGTTCAGGGCTGAAGCTGCTCTCCTCCTCCTCCTCCCCATCCCGGGGGTGGTTTTGCCACCGGGTTTCTCCATGGGAGCATCCCTGAACAAATCAAGGCTCCTCTGCGAGCTGGGAGCCTGGGAAAAACCACGACCGAGGGAAAAGCAAACATCTCCAGCCCCAGGGCTGCGAATAAACACGGGAGTATTCTTAGTAACCGAAGCAGAGCTGAATCAGAGCTGCTGATTTATGCTCTTATTTCCTTTCAAGAAGTTACACTTCGGAAAGCGGCTCGGACTTCTCTTACCCGTGGGAGAAGAGCGAGCGGCTGGGCGGGGAGGGGAGGCAGCCCCGGACGTGATGCTGTATGGCGTCGTCCCGGCTTGCGCACGGCCCCTCTTCGGCAGCACAGGTCCTCGTGTCCCCCCTGGGATGTGGAGGGGGGGTTTCTGCAGGACGTGGTGGTCCCAGGGATGCAGGGGGCTGGTACCCAGGGATGGTCCCAGGGATGCAGGGGGCTGGTACCCGGGGATGGATGACTGGTATTCAGGGATGAGGGCACTGGTAGCAGGGATGGAGGTGCTTGGTACCCAGGGAGGGAGGGGATGGTTGTGACTGGTACTCAGGAATGGGGTGACTGATATTCGGGGGTGGCAGTGACTGGTACCAGGGATGGAGGTGACCAGTCCTCAGGGATGGAGGTGACTGGTACCCAGGGATGGAGGTGACTGGTACCAGGGATGGAGGTGATTGGTAGCAGGGATGGAGGTGACTGGTACCCAGGGAGGGAGGGGACTGGTACCAGGGATGGAGGTGACTGGTACCAGGGATGGAGGTGACTGGTACCCAGGGAGGGAGGGGACTGGTACCCAGAGATGGTTGTGACTGGTACTCAGGGATGGGGTGACTGGTAACCATGGATGACAGTGGCTGGTATTCGCAGTGGAGACAACTGGTACTCAGGGATGGGGTGACTGGTATTCGGGGGTGGCAGTGACTGGTACCAGGGGTGGAGGCGACTGGTACCGGGGGTGGAGGCGACTGGTACCAGGGGTGGAGGTGATTGGTACCCAGGCATGGAGGTGACTGGTACCAGGGATGGAGGTGACTGGTACCAGGAGTGTAGTGACTGGTGCCCAGGGATGGAAGCAACCAGTGCCCAGGGATGGTGGTGGCCTATACCATGGATTGGGTGGCTGGTACCCAGGGGTAGAGTGACATGCCCAGGGATGAGGTGACTGGTACTTAGGGATGGGGCGGACTGGTACCGGCGATGGGAGTTGCTGATGCCCGGGGATCGGGACCCAAGGATGCCAGGGGCTGGTACCCAGGGATGGCTGGGGCTGGTGTCCAGCAGAACAAGGTCTTCTCCTGGCTGGTGGCTGCTGTCCCTCCACCGCTGTGGCGCAGAGCTGTGTGGGACATAGGGCTGAGCCTCGTTTCTCCCAAGGTGAAGGCTGGATGCGATTGCCTTGAAAGCCCTACAAAACCAAATCAAACCTCCTGCTTAAAAACAGCCCGAGAGGAGATAATGTGATTTTTTTTTTTCTTTTTCCAAGTGATTTTCCTGCCAGAAACCGAGCAATTGAGGAAATACGGAATTGGATGTAATAGCATCATCCCATTTTGGGTGCTGGTGCCAGCCAGGGGCTTTTCTGGCTGCGCAAGCAAGTTTTCTGTGGCGGGATGGTGCCGTTTGCTGTGGAGGTGTTTGCTCATCACATTGGGATGAATGGAAGTGGGTCCAGTTTTGTTTCCAAGCCTTTTTTTTTCCAGGGTTTTCATAGAAATCGAGCCAAGGGTGTGCTAAAATCATTAAGCTTGGGACTTCACCATGCACTGCAGGCTCCCTGGGGCAGGGGACTGCCCCCACGGGCCAGCAGCTCTTTCTATGTCCCGGCTCCCTCTAGTGGGATCTGCCCCAGGAAGAAGCATCCAGGGAAAGAAAAGGCGCAGAAATCCCAGTTCCCCCCCCCCCCCCCCAGTTCCTTCCAAACTGGGAGCAGAGGTCTCAAGGAGGTGCCGAGATTCAGGCTGTCCCGAGCACAACTGCACTACGAGCCCCTAGGGAATACCCGCCCCAAGAGTGCGGAGCATCAGCGGTGGGGACAAGCTCTAATGGTGGAGAAACAACTTGTGTTTATTTATTCTTAAAATTTTGGCACGTTTTGGAGGGGTGGGGATAATTTTGCTCGAAGCTGGGCTAGCTCCTCCTCCTGCAGCTGCGGGGAGGATGAGCTGAAAAAGCCCCGAGTGGCAAAACCCACTCCCAAAACGATCCGAAACCCTCCAGATTTTTCCTAAAGCTGTATTTTTTTTTGCCCCAAAGTGAGGTCTTGGGGGCAAAATCCCTGCTACAGCTCGCCCAGGGTACGGCTGAGCCCTGGCACAACTTGTTACACCGCTGACCTTGGAGAAACGCTGCGTGTTGTGGGGCCAGGAAGGGGAATTTTGGGGTGAAACGGTGTCTCCGGGGATACAGAGATTCCCCCCTCCCTTGGGATGTGATTTTAGCATCCCAGCCGGGCGGTGACAGTGCGTGTGACACCGCCCGCACGTCCCAGGCTCCATCAACCCAGTTCCTGCCGGCAGCAGGATTTTGGGGGTGGGGGCGGGGGGGGGGGAGTCCTCAGTGTGGCTGTAAGCGGCATCATTATATGCACCGATGTGTGCGCGGTCTCAGCCTGGGCGGAAGGGCCAGAGGTTACCAGGATGGCTGGGATTCCTCATGGATGTACATCCCTGCTCTCCCTTTCCCCTAAATGCCCGTTTTTCTTTAAAAAATGAAGTTTTGGGGACTCCACCGATGCCTGTTTGTTTGCAGGGAGCGGAGGCAGGACATGATTCGCGAGGTCCTTTTTTAAATATTTTAGGATGTCTTAAAATCCCCAGGGATGCTCAAGCTCCTCCTGCATTGTTACTCTGGGATGGGGAAGAGCAAAATGATGCATTTGCATCCAGAGGCTTATTAAAACATAAAATAGAGCGAGCTCAGAGAGCTCCCGTCCTTCCTCAGGAGGCCAAGCGGGGCTCTATTTCCAGTGCCAGAGGGAAAAACTGGGGAAAAGCGCCCTCTCCAAACCCCCTATGCTGGACTTGGGGTGCAGCCAAGTTGCTCCCCAAACCCCCAGTGCTGGATCCGCTCCATCTTGGGGTTTTTGTGGTGCTGGCCCAAGCCTTTGGGATGGGGGATGAACCCCTTGGCTCCATCCCAAGGGATCAGGATGCTTTTCCTGGGAGGGTTTGGGGGTTTTGGGGGGGAGGAAACACCCGGGTTAGAAAAAAAAAAAAAAAAAGAAGGCTGGTCCGAAAGGAAATCTAAAGGTGTTTACAAAGAGCCGCGCTGCTAAAAATAACCGGCTCATATTTTAGACTGGCCCTAAAAATAGGCAGCGCTGTTGGAGTGGCCAAACACTCCCAGGAATTTCCTGTGGGCTGCGGGCCGCGCGCAGGGGGGTCCAGGCTCGGCGGCCGGTGGGGACGGCGGCATCGCTCCGGCTTTTTGCTCCTCCTGGGCGATGGCGAGAGGACCTCCGTTGGGCCCCGGGACGCAGAGCCGGGATCCAGCCTGGCTCCTGGGCCAGTCCAGGCACCGATGGGCTTAACCCTTCTTCATCCATCCTCCCTCCTTGCCAACAGCTCCGGAGGGTGGGTGGGTTGGAGAGGGGGTTTTAAACCCATCGGCAGAAGCTCGGCCGCAGAGGAGGCGCTGGAGGAACCCGCTCGCAGCGCTGCTGCGGGGAGATGCTGCGTGAAGCGAAGGGGGCGACCCAAGCGTGGCGTTCGGGGAGTGGGAAGGACCCTCTGCGGATGGAAGGGGGGTTCCCCCTGCTCGCCCTGGGGACAGTGGAGGCAGTGGGAGGGCTGGAGGGCGTTGCTGCAGGCGGAGCGGCCGGGTCACCATCGCAGCAGCGTCACGGGCGTTGCTGCAGCGTCACGGTGGCGCAGGGCGGCTGGGGTTGGCGTTGAAACGAGGGAGGGGTGGCAAAAGGAACAGGTTTGGGGTGGCGAAAGGAACAGGTTTGGGGTGGCAACCCCGGTGGATCCGGGGCTGGCGATGCGGCTGGAGCCAGGGCTGCGAAGCAAGTGGGGCTGGGATTGCAACCCAGATGGACCCAGGGCTGCAAATCCCAGGGGCTGGGGTTGCAACCCCGATGGCTCTGGGGTTACAGGCCGAATGGGTCCAGAACTGCAACCCAGGTGGGGCAGGGATTGCAACGCAGATGGGCCCAGGGTTGCAAGGTAGACAAACCCAGGGTTGCAGCCCAGGTGGGACTGGGATTGCAATGCAGGTGGGCCCAGGGTTGCAGCCCTGATGGGTCTGGGATCGCAACTGGAATGGGTTTGGAATTGCAACCCAGACGGATCAGGATTTGCCACCCAAATGAGCCCAAGATTGCGACACAGGTGGACCCAGGATTGCAAACTGAGCAGGGCTGGGGTTGCAACCCCGATGGCTCTGGGGTTACAGACCAAATGGGTCCAGAACTGCAACCCAGGTAGGGCAGGGATTGCAGTGCAGATGAGCCCAGGGTTGCAACCCAGGTGGAGCTGGGATTGCAACACAGACGAGCCCAGGATTGCAGCCCTGATGGGTCTGGGATTGCAACTGGAATGGGTTTGGGATTGCAACCCAGACGGATCGGGGTTTGCAACACAAATGAGCCCAAGATTGCGACACAGGTGGACCCAGGATTGCAAACTGAGCAGGGCTGGGGTTGCAACCCAGAGCAGCCCAGCATTGCAACCCAGACAGGCCCAGGATTGCAGCCCAGATGGGCCTGTGGTTGCAACCGAAATGGGCCCAGATTTGCAATCCAGGTGGGTCCGGGATTGCAACAGAAATGGCCCTGGAATTGTAACCCAAATGGGTCTAGAATTGCAGTGCAGATGAGCCCAGGGTTGCAGCCCCAACGGGCCCAGGATTGCAACCCCAATGGGGTGGGGTTGCAACCCAGATAGGTGCAGGACTGCAACAGAAAAGGGCCTGAGGATTGCAACACAGATGGGCCTGGGGTTGCAGCCCAAATGGGTCTGGGATTGGAACCCAGATGGGTCTGGGATCGCAGCAGAAATTAGTCTGGGATTACAACCCAAATAAAACAGGGATTACAGCAGAAATGGGTCTGGGATTGGATGCCAGAAGAGCCCAGGTTTGCAATTCAGGTGGGACCAGGGCTGCAACCCAAACGGATCTGGGCTTGCAACAGAAATGCGTCGGGGGCCGCCGCCACGCTGCAGAAGGAGTTACAGGAGCCGCTGCCTTGCGAGGAGCCTCAGGACTCCTAATGCAACCAGCTGCACCGGGGGCAGCGCGGGCACCCGTCGTGCCCACGGCCGGCTGCTGCAGGTCCCTCCTGCCGGGGTGTACTGGAGGCTGCTGCAGCTCCCCTCGCATTACATGCACCGAGTTGGCCGTTCTCTGCCAGGCACCCCGGGGAGGGGGCTGGGGGAGGCGGGGCCGGCATGGTATGCCCCTCTCCCGGCCCTCCCCGGCCCCCTCCCCGGGGTGGGATGCTCAGGGGCCTCCTTCCCAGGAGGAAATTTCCTGGCTGCAAGGGGAGGACGCAGCGCTGCTGCACGCCGTTGCTGTGGAAACCGGGGGGGGGGGGGGGGGGGGGTGATGTGGTGTGAGCGGCTAATTAGCTTTAATTAACGGAGCAGGAGGGGAGTGCTACAAATGGATCCGGGCAGGGTGCATCACCCGGCGAGCAGGGTGATTTGGGGAGGGAGGGGGGGCGGGACACGGACACGGACGGGATGGGCTTGCTCCGTGCCTCAGTTTCCCCGTCTGCGCGGTCGGGGAGAGCGACATGAAACCGCCCAGTGATGAGGATGGGGACCCCCAGGATGCTGACCCAGCACCATCTGCGCGCCCCCTCCCCAAAAAAATCCCGTGCCTCAAGAAAACATCACTCCCCCCGCCCCCCCCAACCCCCCCACCCCCCCCATCCAGCACCCTCCTCCGCCAGCATCCCCGCAGCAGGATCTGGCCCTGCCTGCAGCCGCACGCGTGTGTGTGTGTGTGTGTGTGTGTGTGTGGGCACGGCTCTGCCTCCATCGCCCATCGCTCTCGCCTGCCCCTGCCTCGGTAGCACCCGGGGCCGGGGACCCGCGTGCCGCCACGGACGCAGGCGCACGCATCCTGCAGCCGCTCTGCGGGAGGGCTCTTTGCATAGATATATATATTTTTATATATATATATATATATATATATACACACACAGAGAGAATCCTATCGATATAAATAGCTTCTCTATTTTATTCCCCTCCTTGCTGCAACCCAACGCAGCGCTCCAGCTCCTTTGAAGAGGGTATCTGGGAGGAGATCGCTGGACAGATAAGAGAGATCTATATAAAATATTTTTAATTCCTTGGGCCGCGTGCGACGGACCGACCCCCGGGACCCGCATGCTGCAGATGGTGAGGACTCTGGCGCAGTTCACCATCGCGCTGGAGGACATGCGAGACATCGGCGACGGCATCGACGCGGCCTTCGCCACCTCCGGGCTCGGCGGGGCGGCCGAGGAGCTGCCGGAGAAGGGCTGCGGCGGTCGTGGTGGTACCGAGGTGATGGGGAAAGGGATGGAGGGGTAGGGGGGGTCCTGAGGATGCAGAGGGAAAAAGGAGGGGGGGGGGGGGGGGGGATGTTATGGGGTGGGGGTGCATGGATGCGTCATGTTTGGACACGTGTGCGCCCAGCAGAACCCGGCACCTGCGGGGTCTGGACCACGATTGCCGTGGCAACGGTGCCTCCATCCTCATCCTCAGCTTCCCCCCCCCCCCAGCACCTCCCCTCCCCCAGGCTTCTCCGGATCGTGGGGAGTGGGGGGATGCTCCCACCCAGAGTTTTTGGAGGGGGGGGACGTGCTGGAGCCATCGCTGCCACCAGCCTCCACCCCCCCACACCCCCCCCCCCCCCAATGCTGATTTACCCCAATGCTGATTTACACCGTGGAGGCGTTGGCTGGGGGGGGGAAATGCCTCGATTCCCATCACGGTGGGGGCTGATCCTGAGGGTGCTGAGCACCTCGGGGGAGGCAGGATGAGGCCGGGGTGCTGTGTGTGTGGTGGGGAGGGGGGGGTCCCCAAAGAGAGCAGATGGAGAGGCAGCATCGGCCCCGTGGGAGTGAAGCTTTGCTGGGGTAAGGGATGCAGTGGGGCGCATCCTGCCCCCACCCGGGTACCACTTCACCCTGCCAGGATGGTGCTTTACCCCCAGCTCCTGCTCATCCCAGGGGGAATTTCCCCCCTGCCACCATCATGCTGCTGCCGTAACGGTGGGGGGAAAAAAAAAAATAATCCCCTTGCCAACAGTTGGGCCTCATCCTGCGTCTTCCCCCCCTGCTGCAAATCCCCAGCTGCTGGTGTGGCGTGCGGTGCTGAGCCTGTTCAGCTCATCAATCCGGTCCTGAGCTGGGATGGCTCCGGAAAATGCCGGGAGCATCGTAGCGAGGCAGGGAGCTACCGTCTGTGCGAGGGTTGGGGAAACTGAGGCAGGGCAGGGTGGGGTCAGGCGCTCTGTACCGCTACGGCCCCATCCTCTCCGGGGGGTGCCCTTCAGCTCCATAATTACAACCAATTAATCCGGCAGTGACGGTGTTAATGAACATACAGGCTGTAACGAAGTGGGGAGGTCTCAGCCAGCGACCCCGAGGTCTCCAGCATCGCCGTGTTTGGGGGGGGGGGGGGGGGGGGGGGGGCGGGGGGCAGCTTTCCAGGGGGAGCTTGGACCCATCGCCGTCATATTTGGCTCTAGGCAGCAGTTTCCTCCTTGCTTGGTTGAAAAGGCCAGTATCATCGGGGGGGGGGGGGATGAGTGGGGAAACTGAGGCACGGCTCTATGCTCAAGCACCAAGGAAGAGCTGGCCAGGGTCCCTCCCGGTTGCTCCCTGGGGGGTGCCGGGGAGACGGTGGCCTCCATCCGTGGTTTGGATGGTTGGGCTGAAGCTTCCTCCTGTGGTTGCAGAGCAGCTTCGCAGCACGGGTCCCCACTGGGAGCAGTGGGGGGAGGGCACACTCAGCCCCGCATGGCTGTGGGACATGGGCTCATCCCACAAGGTGATGGGGGACACAGGGGTTCGGTGGCTCTGGGAGCACCCCTAGAGGCAGCGGGTCAGGGGAACCCGGGCCCAGCGTGTTGTGGTGGCCAAGGGGGACATCTCTGCACCCAGGGCCGCTGGGGTGTCCGAGCACCCAGGGCCTTTGGGGGGTCCAAGCCCCCAGGACCTTTGGGGTGTCCCTGCACCCACAGCTTGGGGTGTCTCTGCACCCAGGGCCTTTGGGGTGTCCGAGCACCCAGGACCTTTGGAGGATCCTTTTCCTCGGGGCCTTTGGGGCATCCCTGCACCCACAGCATTGGCGGTGTCCAAAAGTGCCTTGGGGGTGTCCAAGCATGCGGGACCTTTGGGGGGTCTCTATACCCAGGGCCTTTTGGGGGGGGGGGTGTCCAAGCACCCAGAACCTTTGGGGGGTCTCTGTACCCAGGGCATTTGGGGTGTCTAAGCATGCGGGACCTTTGGGGTGTCCCTGCATCTGCAGTTTGGGGTGTCTCTGCACCCAGGGCCTTTGGGGGGGGTCCAAGCCCCCAGCACTTTTGGGGTGTCCCTGCACACACAGCTTGGGGTGTCTCTGTACCCAGGGCATTTGGGGTGTCCAAGCACCCAGGACCTTTGGGGGGGTCTCTATACCCAGGGTCTTTGGGGATGTCCAAGCCCCCAGGACCTTTGAGGGTGTCCAAGCACCCAAGACCTTTGGGGGGGATCCAAGCCCCCAGGACCTTTGGGGTGTCCCTGCACCCACAGCTTGGGGTGTCTCTGCACCCAGTACCTTGGAGCATCTCCTTTCCTAGGGCCAGTGGAGGGTCTCTGCACCCAAAACATTTGGGGTGTCTCACATCCAGGGTCTCTGGAGAGTCTGCGCATGCAAACTTTTGGGGTGCCTGTGCACCCAGGGCACTTGGAGCATCTCTGGACCCAAAACTTTTGGGGTGTCTTGCACCAGAGGTAGCTCACACCCAGGGTCTTTGGAGCATCTCTGCACCCGCAACTTTTGGAGTACCTCTGCATCTCTGGAGCTTCTCTGCACCCAAAATATTTGGGGTATCACTGTACCCAGCACCTTTGTAGTACTTCCACACACAAAATTTCTGGGGGTGTCTTTGCCCCCAGGGTCTCTGGAGCATCTCTGCACCCAAAACTTTTGGGGTATCTCTGCACCCAGGGCCCTTGAAGTGTCTCTGCACCCAAAACTTTTGGGATGTCTCACAATCAGAGTCTCTGGACTGTAGCCACACCCAAAACTTTTGGGGTATCTCTGCACCTCCAGAGCCATCTCTGCACCCGAAATATTTGGAGTATGGCTGTACCCAGAACCTCTCTAGTACTTCCACATCAAAAACTTTTGGGGTATCACTGCACCCAGTGACCTTGGAGCATCTCAGCACCCCAAACCTTTGGGGTGTCTCTGCGCTGAGAGCCTTTGGAGCATCTCTGCACCCCAAACCTTTGGGGTGTCTCACACCCTGGGCCCTGGAGGCTCTCGCCCCCAGGCTGAGCTGCAGGGGTGCTGCACGCGAGGGGGGTCTCCGAGCCCCACAACCAAGAAGACCCCCCACCCATCTGCTTCCCAAGGCTGGCAGACCATCCCGCACCACCACCTCCCCGGGCTCCCCACCACCCCATTAATCGTCCTCCTGGGACCACGGCCCAGCGCCGGGGTGCCCGGGGTGCCGGGCGGGAGGCGAATTCCTACGGGACCCGCCGGAGAGACGGAGGGCGCCGGGACCGACCCATGTAGGGCTGTGAGATCCAGGGCGGGCTCCTGACGCGGCCGCGGAGGAAACCAGGCGTCTCTGTGCGCTCGGTGTCATGTACTTCCTAATCCTCCCGGATTCCTCCATCGGGGTGGAGAGGGAGCAGAGGGGAGCTGGACTCCAGCCGGGCTCCTCCGGCGTTCAGCCACCCCGCTGAGCCCCCCACGCTGGCACTGACACCCGCCACAGAGCTCCCCTCCGTCGTGTCGCCCCCAAAACTCATCTTGTCTTTCTTTCCACCGGGGCAGGACATGAGGAAACACGTCATCATGACGCTGCTGGACACGGAGCAGTCCTACGTGGAGTCCTTGCGCACCTTGATGCAGGTAACGCGGCGCGGCCGGGGACGTGACGCCCCAAACCACGTCACGGCGGGAGTGTCCCTCACTGGTCACCGTCCCCGGGACCCCACGTCAGACCCCCAACGGCGGGCGCTCTGCTAGCACCGAGGCGGCGCGGGGGTGGATTGGGGACGGGTGACAGTGGGGATGTGGGGGACAGCGGGACCGGAGGTGGGAGCAGCGGGGCGGTAGTGTCAAAAGCGGGGTGTGGGGGTCAGCTCTGTCCCCCGAATCAAGCCTGTAACGTTCCTGGCCGGTTGTCACCTGGCAGGTATCGTGTCCCCAAACCCCTTCCCGTGCGTGACCCACAAAAGCTCTTCCTCATGTTGCACCCCATCTCCTGGGCCATTGCTGGTAGCCATCCCATGATGCAGGACCCCTTACACCCCCCGTTCCCATGTCCTCCCATCTTCTGCTGGGTGTCCTCACCCACCTTCTGCTGGGTGTCCTCACCCACAGCCCTGGGCCAAGGGGTTTTCTCTGTCCTTTTTTTTTACTGAGCTTGTTCCAACCCCCCTGGAGCAGCCTGGCCGGCGGGTCCACCCCACATTTCAGATGTTAATGAAGGTGTTTCAAGAGGTTAATGGTGGTCAACGCCCTGGAGACGTAGGTGTGGGTTGTCCAACCGCATCGCTGCAGGTGGAAACACCGAAAAGATCAGAGCTCTGCTCTGCTGGATACAAAGCTGTGCCTGTAGGACATCTGCTGGGCATGTCCACCAGGGCATGGGGCACCCATCTTCACAACCCCCACCTGGTTTTTTTCCCATAAATGCCCTGCGAGGACGCCCCCATGGTGGACCTAGATGTGCTCTGCGAGATGTTGCTGCAGGAGGGAAGGACCCTTTGAGGCTGCTCCTAGTGCAGATGTTGGCTTGGAGGAGCGAGAGGACTTCCCTTTTGGGGGAAGCCGCGTGTCACAAGTGGTGTCCCCGCTGGTCTCAGCATTGACAGACGCTGTCCCGTGGGCATGTCCTGTGAGACAGGAGGCTGGTTGGAGAGGACAGCCATGCTGGGGCTCACCAGTTCCCCACTGGAGGGACTGGTTAGACACGGGTGGGATCCACAGGACGTTAATGTCTGAGGTCTTGTCCACATCCTGGCACAGAGCAAACAGGGGCATGTGGCTTTCTGGGGGGGTGGGTCACAGCGCTCCAGATGCCCCCAGTTCCTCATCTCAGCTGGGACAAGGGGTTTGGATTTGTGACGTGGCTCGTAGCATGGTGGCTACCAGGGACAAGGACCACCTTGGAGGAGAGGCATCACCCAGCCAAGCCAGATGGTGCATGAGCAAGCCCTGCCTGCTCAACCTGTGCACCGAGGCAGGAGCTGTCTCTGTGCACTTCTTCCCCAGCTTCATGTCGGGTGGGAGGCATGGACCAGCCCAGCGCAGCTCCCACTGGAGGTCTTGGCCACAGTAGGGTGGGTGAAGTGGGCTGGGAGCCTCAGGAAGGATTTGGCCCTTCTAACTTGGGTATCCACAAGCTAGCCACCATCAGCTTGAGGAACCTTGTCCTTGGGGGATGACTCCTCCTTCACCAGCTTGGATGGAGATGTCCAAAGCCACGCAAGGTGGGTCCTGTCCTCACCGCTCAGCTCCATGGTCCTCCCAACATCTTGATGGACACCAGTACTCCATACCGGTCAGGCTGAGGAGGCGGCAAGGCTTGAGAAGACCTTCGTCATCCTGCGTTCCTTGCAAATCCAGCTCTACCATTCCGGGGGGCACTGCTCCTCTCCGCAGGTCTGCCCCACAGCGGGAGGAAAGGGGTTTCGTAGCAGAGCTGCCCACCCAGCCTTGCAGAGGACCTGCTTTTCCTGCTGGCCTTGAGCAAGAGACTTTGCTGGGCAAAGTGATCGAGTGAATCCACCCTGCTGGCTCCAGCCCTTCCTGGTCCAAAACACCATAAATCCCACTAGGAATGCACCGGCTTTTGGATCCCAGGGTCGTGCTGCCATGATTTCCCAGCTAGGTGGGGCTTTGTAGGAGATGGAGGTGACCAAGGCTGATGACAGCAAAGATTTGGAGCCTCTCAAGGCCGTGACTGAGGGGACAGAGGATGCCATGCTTTGGGAGGTTCCTCGTGCAGATCAGTCCCACACCCCACGCCACCATGGGGATGCACTAGGTGGGATGGGACTCCGGGAGGCCGGGGTGCAAAACCTGCTGGGACTTGGCGCTGTCTGGTCCTTCTGGTGGGTCCTACCACCCGACGTTCACTGGGGGAACCCCCTGCTGCAGGATGCCACCGATCTGCGTATTTACATGGGATGAAAAATTCATAGCGAGGGGGGCGGGCGGGGAGGAATCTACGGAGACCCCGACACCTTTGCTTCCCCGCAGGGTTACATGAAGCCGCTGAAGCAGCCGGAGAATTCGCTGCTGTGCGACCCATCGCTGGTGGATGAGATCTTCGACCAGATCCCCGAGCTGCTGGAGCACCACGAGCAGTTCCTGGAGCAGATCCACGACTGCGTGCAGAACTGGCACGAGAAGCAAAAAGTGGGCGACCTCCTCGTGCAGTCGGTAGGTCCTCGCAGGGTGGATTTCCCCCCTGGGGAACCCAGGCATGCCCGCGCTTGGACGCGGCCCCAGCAGGAGAAGTTTTGGAGGAGGAGGCAGGGGGATGATTAAAGGACGGGCCAAACGCGCCTGGGATGGAGAACAGGAGACGATCTCCAGGCCCGCCGTCTGCTTAGCGTAACGGCGGGGTGTTGCGGGGACCGGCCGGGTCTGCAGCTCCGTGTTTTCTGCCTCGGGAGCAGAAATGTCAGGGTTGAAAAATCGAGGGGGGGGGGGGGGGGGGGGCGGGAGGTGGACGAGCCCTCCCCACGCCAGCCCTGAGGCAGGATTAACCCTTGGGGCAGCTTCTCCCAGGCATGCCCATGCTGGACCTATCCCCCTTTTCCCCCCCCACCCCCTCTTTTCCCCTCCCAGTTCTCCAAGGATGTCCTGGTGAACATCTACTCCGCCTACATCGATAACTTCCTCAACGCCAAGGATGCTGTCAGGATCGCCAAGGAAGCCCGGCCGGCATTCATGAAGTTCCTGGAGGTGCGTCCCGGTTCCTCTCCAGAGCCACCTTCCGGGCTGGTGGTGGGGCAGGGTGGGGTGAATGGGAGTAAACTGGTAACCTATGGTCAGACTGGGATCCCCTGCCTTGGTTTTGTTGCAAAGAGGCCAAGTTGGGATGAACCAGAGTCACTCCGGAGGGTGTAAAAAGGAGTCACCCTGCCCCCAAATGGGTGTTGCTCTAGGTCCTGGGCTGGTGGCCCATCGGGTCCCTGCTGTGTCCCACTCAATGGCCCTGGCATTGTCCCCCACGGGTGTTTTGCAGCAAAGCATGCGGGAGAACAAGGAGAAGCAGGCTCTGTCCGACCTGATGATCAAGCCAGTGCAGAGGATCCCGCGATACGAGCTGCTGGTGAAGGTGGGTGCGGGCAATAGGCCGTCTGTGCCGTGCTGGCAGCGGGTGAGACCGTGGCTCCTCCTCACCGCCCCGTAACAGGAGCTTTTAGGGGGTCTCGCATCTCTCCTGGTCCCTTTATCCCATCCCCTGGCACAAAGTTGATGTCCCCAGGCACACACACGGCTCTGCCCTTCTGGCCATGGTCACCCTGAGGATTGGTGCCCCGCTGGCCCCCCCAGCATGTCCCTACGGGTGTGTAGCCCCCTTCTGCTCTACATTCCTGCTGGAAGGTTGGATGTCACGGTGCCATTTTGGGACCATTCGCACTGCCACCCCCTCTGTGCCTCGGTTTCCCTGTGCCAGGGTCACTCTCCCTGGCGCTGAGGCTGGTGGGGATGTGCTTTCATAGAACCACAGACTGGTTTGGGTTGGAAGGGACCTTAAAGACCATCTAGTCCACCCCCTGCCATGGGCAGGGACACCTCCCACCAGAGCAGGTAGCTCCAAGCCCCATCCAGCCTGGCCTTGAACACTTCCAGGGATGAGTTTCAGGCGTCCGTGCAAGGTGATGATGTGCTCTCAGGAGCTGGTGGCCTCTCTAGAGGTGGCAAAGACCAGACTGGAGGTGGCCAAAGCTCAAGGCTTCGGTTCTTTGCAAAAACCTTTCCTGCGTGCGGCTGGTTTCCACTCCCAGAAGCCAGAGCAGCACAACAGGGGCTTTTGCTTGGGGGTGTCCTGGCACCACCGATGCCCAGGCTTTGCCCGTGGTGACCTCCCGGCCGTGTCCCCATGATAGGACCTGCTGAAACACACGCCAGAGGACCACCCCGACCACCCTTTCCTCATCGACGCCCAGCGCAACATCAAGCAAGTGGCCGAGAGGATCAACAAGGGGATGAAGAGCGCGGAGGAGGTGGAGAGGAACGCCCGGATCGTGCAGGAGATCGAGTCCCACATCGAAGGGATGGAGGATGTACGTGCAGGGGTCTTACCTGGGGTCGGTCTTTCCTTCTCCCCAAAATGCCACCATTTCTGTTCTTTCTGGGTCATCCCAGGCTGGGTTACTTGTTTGCTCCTCCAGGGTTTGCTTTCCCCATCATCACTGGGCCTTGGTGGGCTCCTGGGGGTTTGGGAAGGGGCTGGAGTGCCATTTCTGAGGCGGGGGGCGCCTCAGGGGCAGGGGATGAAGCCCATGAGGGTACCCCCTGGGGCTCCGCACTCACGAGCCTCCTTATCCCAACAGCTCCAGGCCCCGCTCCGCAGGTTCCTGCGCCAGGAGATGGTCGTGGAAGTGGTAAGAGAGGGGTGGTCCGTTGTCCCTTGTCCCCAGCAGGGCTGTGGCAGCGTGTACTGGACAGGGCAGTGGGAGGCTGTGGTTGCGGGTTGTGGGGTGGCTGTGTGCTCATGGGAGGCCATGGATGGATGGAAGGATGGATGGAAGGTGAATGGAAGATGGACGGATGGATGGATGGACGGAGGAATGGATGGATGGATGGATGGATGGATGGATGGATGGATGGATGGATGGATGGATGGATGGACGGAGGAATGGATGGATGGATGGATGGACGGAGGAATGGATGGATGGATGGATGGATGGATGGATGGATGGATGGATGGATGGATGGATGGACGGAGGAATGGATGGATGGATGGATGGACGGAGGAATGGATGGATGGATGGACGGATGGAAGGTGAATGGAAGATGGATGGATGGATGGATGGATGGATGGATGGATGGATGGATGGATGGACGGAGGAATGGATGGATGGACGGACGGATGGAGGAATAGATGGATGGAAGTATAGATGAAAGGATGGACAGATGGATGGATGACAGATGGATGGGGACCATATAAAATTCCCCAAATGTGTGGGGAAAAATAAGATTGGTTGAGGAGCAGGCAGGAGGCCAGAAGAGCCCACAGCAGCCCTGGGCCAGGGGTGGATAGGGAGGCTGGAGGTGGAGACCGCAGGGGTCCTGGTGAGCCCGTGCTTGGTGTTCCTACAGCCCTGGTGCTTCCCCATGAGTGGGACCCTGTGGCTTTGCCCCCCTGGCCGTTGCACCCAATGTCCCCTTTCGCCATCACGAGGTGACGGCTGGTCCCCATGCAGATGGTGGCGTTGGGGAAACTGGGGCAGGGACTGCTCCCAGCGCCAGCAGTGGGGGGGCTGGACATTAACCCCTTGGTGTCTCCCACGGCTCTGCAGAAGGCGGTGGGTGGGAAGAAGGATCGCTCCTTCTTCCTTTTCACGGACCTGCTGGTGTGCACCACGTTGAAGCGCAAGTCGGGCTCCCTCCGCCGCAGCTCCATGAGCCTGTGAGTACCACCAGGCTTGGGCGGGGGGACCCACCGGCGTTAACCCACACTATTGGAGTTGTCCCCACCCGCTGGCCTGGCTTTGGGGTGCTGGGGGACATGGGTGCAGCTCAGCCATCCCCCAACCTCGCAGGTACACGGCAGCCAGCGTGATCGACACCGCCAGCAAGTACAAACTGCTCTGGAAGCTGCCGCTGGAGGACGTGGACATCGTCAAAGGTCTGTCACTGCCTGCTGGAGTGTCCCATCCCACCCCACCCCGAAAGCCATCGCTCCCTCCCTGGCTGGCGGGGAGAAGGTTCCCCTGCGCAGGGTCAGGGAGGAAGGGGTTAACGCCACGTGCGTGTCCCCACGCAGGTGCCTCGCAAGCCACCAACCGGGAGAGCATCCAGAAAAGCATCTGCCGCCTGGATGAAGACCTCAGCACGTTGGGGCAAGTCAGCAAGCTGTCAGAGACCCTCAGCTTCCCTCACCAGGTATGGGGGATGGTGGCCCTGGTGCTGTCCCCTGGCTGGACACATTCTTCATGGGACCAACTGGGACGTCCTCGGTGGGAGAGAGAACCTATGGAAAGGCTGATGGCCATGAGTGTCCTCAAAGGGCCCAGATGCCACCAGCCCCAAAGCCACAGTGGGGTTGGGGCAGCCTCTGAAGGATGCTAAGGGGATGGACGGGGGCATCATCAGGCATGTGGCTGGTGGTGGCCCATCCCCAAGAGCTGAAGCATTGTCCTCGTCCCCAGAGCCTGGACGACGTGATCAAGGACCTGATGGCCGCCATCCACCGGGAACTGGCGGAGAAGCAATCCCTGTCCTTCAGCATGGCCTTCCCCCCCAACAAGGTGGAGCTCAGCACTGCCAAAGCCGACGGCACCGAGTCCTTCATCTTCGAGTTCCCCAACCCTGACGCCCGCCTCGGCTTCGAGCAAGCCTTCGAGGACGCCAAGAAAAAGCTGGGTAACGCCAGGGACCGGGGAGGCGGGCGCGGCGGTGGGCTCGGCGTCGCAGCCCCCTTGCCTCCATCGCTTCGTTCATCCCCCCCCAATTTGATTTTTCCCAGCCTCCAGCAAAAACTGCCTGGACCCCGAGTTCCTCAAGGCCATCCCCATCATGAAGACGCGGAGTGGGATGCAGGTACTTGTTGGCCGGCTTTGAGCGCCCTCCACGGGACCCACAGCCCTCTCCATCCCGGTGGGCTCGTGGCCAGAGGCTGAGAGGTCCCGCGTCGTTCCCGAATGACCCGACTCATCCCGTCTTTTGCTCCCTGGCAGTTTTCTTGTGCTTCTCCCAGCCACGGCAGCCCGGAGAGCTCGCACGAGGTTTGGGTTTGCAACAGCGACGGTTACGTGGGGCAGGTTTGTTTGCTCAGCATCCGGAAGGAGCCCACGGTGGAGGCGTGCATCGCCGTCTGCTCCGCCAGGATCCTCTGCATCGCCTCGGTGCCCGGGCTCAAGCGAGCCTATAGGTAGGACATTCCCACTGGCACCGCGGAGCCAGCGGGCACGGGGCAATGCTGGAGCCGCTTCTTTCCCCCCCTCTCCCCTTCCCCTCGTCGCGGCAGGGAGCGTGCCGAGCCGGTGGGCACCCCCTCCTCGGAGCCGATGCCGGGGCCGCCGGAGGATGCGGGGCCGCAGCCGTGCCTGCACATCTCCATCTCGGGGTCGTCGCTGGAGCTCTCGGAGCCGGTCGACGGCGGCAACAGGGAGCTGGTGCCCTTTGATAGCGATGACACGGACGACGAGTCCTCGCCCAGCCCGTCGGGGACGCTGCAGAGCCAAGCCAGCCACTCCACCATCTCCTCCAGCTTTGGCAGTGAGTCCCTGCTTAGCCAAAAAACCACTTCTTTGCCCCCAAATCACAGAATCGTACAACGGTTTGGGTTGAAGGGACCTCTCAAGGCCATCTAGTCCAGCCCCCCTGCAGGGAGCAGGGACACCTTCAGCTGGATCAGGGTGCTCAGAGCCCCGTCCAGCCTGACCTTGAGTGTTCCCAGGGATGGGGCTTCCACCACCTCTCTGGGCAGCCTGTGCCAGTGTTCCACCAGCCTCAGTGTAAAAAATGTCTTCCTTATATCTAGGCTAAATCTCTCCGCTTTTAGTTGAAAACCATCCCCCCCGGTCCTGTCACTACAGGCCCTACTAAAATGATGAGCAGCTCCATTGTTTTGGCCACTTTGCCTTCTTTCCTCAAGGAATTCCCCAGGTGGAGGCTTTCAAGCCAAAAAAAAAACCTCCTGGGAAAAGAGATGGGGGGCGGGGGGGGGGTGCATCAGCCCAGCCTTGTGGGGCTGGGATGGAGCTGGTGGCTTTGGGTAAAACTCAGTGGGTTTTGGGGCTCAGCATCCCTACATCCTCCCCCAGGCTTGCCATCGCAAGGGGACCTCTGGTCTCTTCCCCATCACTTCGCTGGGTGTCAGGTGGTGCTGATCTGACCCCTTCCTTCCTCCTCCTCCACAGATGAAGAGATCCCGAGCTGCAAGGAGGCAACAGCGGAGACGACGAGCTCAGAGGAAGAGCAAGAGCCCGGCTTCATGCCCATCGCTGGCACCTACAGCCAAAACCGGCACGGCGAGAGTCCCACGGACGGGCGAGCCCTGCGCCGCTCCAGCCGCGGCTCCTTCACCCGGGGCAGCCTCGAGGACCTCCTCAGCCTTGACCCCGAAGCCCATCAGAGCTCCATGTGGTTGGGCACCGAGGACGGCTGGTACATCCCCAGGGATGGGGGGGGGGACGACACACACGTCCGTGGGGTGGACGTTGACCCCAGGTGAGCCTCGGGCTTTGCTCTTCTCCCGCAGCATCCACGTGTACCAGTCCTCGGACAACATCCGGAACAGGAAGAACAGCATGAAGATGCAACACGCTGCTGCTGTCATGTGCATCTTGTAAGGGGGGAAGGGGGCTTTTCGGCTCCAGGGTGTCCACCGTGGGGTCGTTTGGGGTGGCTGAGCGGGGCTCGAAGGGTTTTTCTCCCCGCAGGTACCTGGACAACCAGGTTTTCGTGTCGTTGGCCAACGGGGAGCTTGTTGTGTACCAGCGGGAGGCAGGTGAGGCTGGATGGGGGCCACCGAAGGTTGCTCGGGGGGGGGGGGGGTTAAACGCAGCCCCAAAGCGGCGGCTGTTGGGTGGGTGGCTTGGGGCAGCCCCCTGAGGAGGGGCGCTCAGGGTGCCGCTGGCTTCCCTGCCTCCACGGGAAGGGAAGGGACATCCCTCGAGGGATGCTGGAGACCCCCAAATCAGAGCCAGATGGAGGAGGTGTGCGCCCTCCTCCTGGTCTCTGCCTGCCGCTGGCATCCCTTGGGGACATCCACTCGTGTCCCCTCTAACGGGGGGGACACCCGGAGAGAGGCATCTGCAGCCGCTCCATCCCATCCACGGGGTCACGATGGGGTTTTTGGGGGTGCTTTAACTATCCGCCCCACTCCCACCACCCTCACAGGCCGCTTCTGGGACCCTCAAAACTCCAAGACGCTGTCCCTGGGCTCGCCAGGGAGCCCCATCACCAAGATGGTGGCGGTGGCGGGGAAGCTGTGGTGCGGCTGCCAAAACCGGGTCATCGTCCTCAACACCACCACGTTGGCGCAAGAGGTACCGTGGGGAGGTTTGGGCTGGGGGGGACGGGGACGGCGAGGGGCATCGGCGGCATCGTCAGCGGCGTCGCCGTGGTTCTGTGTCCCCCCCCCCCCCCCAGCACACGCTCCAGGTGGGACAGGACAGCGGGCGCAGCGTCACCTGCATGGTGAGCACGGGGACCGGCGTGTGGGTCGCGCTGCAGAGCAGCGCCCAGGTCCGGCTGTACCACGCCACCAGCTACGAGCAGTTGGCCGAAGCCGACATCACCCCCCCGGTACACAAGATGCTCGCCGGTAAGTCCCACCGGTGACGCCTCCCCGGTGGGCGCCCAGCGCTGGCTCCGGTGGGTGCCACCCTCCGCCTCGAGAACGCGATGCCCCGCAGCATCCAGCGCTGGGAAATTCGGTGTCTCCTGCATCCCGGCCGGCTTTGGGGGAGGAGACCCAGCTTGCCACGCTCACGGGGGTTCGTCCTTGGGATTATGCAGATGCATAATCCCACGGGGCAATAGGGCAGCCCCTGGGCAGGTGGATAATCCCACGGGGCAATAGGGAACCCCCTGGGCGGCTTCATAATCCCCTGCAGAAACAGGGCAGCCCCTGGGCATGCGCATAATCCCACGGGGCAATAGAGCAGCCCCTGGGCAGGTGGATAATCCCGTGGAGCAATAGGACGTTCCCTGGGTAGCTGCATAATCCCACATGGAAATAAAGCAGCCCCTGGGTGGCTGCATCTTCCCACGGGTAAGAGGTGGATGTATAATCCCGCGGGGAATTAGGGCATCCCTGGGCATGTGCATAATCCCATGGGGTAATAGGGAACCCCCTGGGCGGCTTCATAATCCCCTGCAGAAACAGGGCAACCCCTGGGCGTATGGATAATCCCACGGGGCAATAGGGCAGCCCCTGGGCAGGTGGATAATCCCATAGGGTGATAGGACATTCCCTGGGCGGCTGCATAATACCATGTAGTAATAAAGCAGCCCCTGGGTGGCTGCATCATCCCACGGGTGAGAGGTGGATGTATAATCCCCTGCAGAAACAGGGCAACCCCTGGGCGTATGGATAATCCCACGGGGCAATAGGGCAGCCCCTGGGCAGGTGGATAATCCCATGGGGCGACAGGATGTTCCCTGGGCGGCTGCATAATCCCACGCAGGAATAAAACCGCCCCTGGGTGGCTGCATCATTCCATGGAGTAATAGGGAATCCCCTGGGTGGTTTCATAATCCCGTGCAGAAACAGGGCAACCCCTGGGCGTGTGCATAATCCCACGGGGCAATAGGACAGCCCCTGGGTATCTGCATAATCCCACAATCCATCAGACCAATCTGCCAGCACCCTGGGGTGCTTGATACCAGCCGGAGGGGTTGTGGGGTCCCTTCCCCGTGCCCCACGTGCCGCAGATCCCCCCTGGGAGGGTTCAGTGGGGTTCACGGCCCCATGGCGGGCAGGGGGCGATGCTGACGGCCGGGCCGCTCGGCAGGCTCGGATGCCATCATCCGGCAGCACAAGGCAGCCTGCCTGCGGATCACGGCTCTCCTGGCCTGCAAGGACCTGCTGTGGGTCGGGACCAGCGCCGGCGTGGTGCTGACCCTCGCTGTCTCGGCCAAGGCGGCCCCGGCGTTGGTGGGGCTCTCCCAGGGTCACACCGGCCACGTCCGCTTCCTCACCGCCATCGAGCTGCCCGACGGCTTCGACGTCCTCTTCCCGGTGCCGAGGGAGACGGGTAGGTGGGGTGACGGGGTGTCGGGGGCGCCCCAATCTGGACCCGCTCTGCGGGAGGTGGATGGTTTTGGTGGAGCAGGGGATGCCACCGCACTGGGAAACATCTGGGAACAGCCTTGAAATGTGGCCGTCGGGGTCCCCATGTTAAAATCCAGGGAGAAAAATTAGGGTAGGGGGAAATTGGGTGCTAAACCACCCCACCCCACCCCACCCCCCCGCCCCAGGGCTTGGGGGATCACTCGAGTGACCCCAAATTTCCCTGTGAGACATGAATTCCCCCAGGGACAAGCCACCAGAAAGCCACGGGCTGAGTCTCACCCAGCCCAGCGCTGGGGTCCGGGTGGGGTGGGGAGAGGTGGCGATGTGGGGGCGAGGTGGTGTTTTGGGAGGGAGGGGCTAATGCGGATGGGAGGGGCTAATTTGGGGTAGGAGGGGTTACTTGGGGATAAGAGGAGTTTTTTGGGGGGCCAGGATGTGGCAGCTGGGAAAGCGGTGGTGATGTTGGGGGGACGCTGGTGGGATGATGCTGGAGTGTTGCTGGCGGGATGGTGGTGGTGGGAGGATGCTGGGAGGATGCTGGTGGGAGGACGGTGCTGGGTGGCACTGGTGGGATGCTGGTAGGTTAATGCTGGTGGGAGGATGCTGGTAGGATGCTGGTAGGTTAATGCTGGTGGGAGGATGCTGGGAGGATAATGCCGGTGGGAGGATGTTGGGAGCATGCTGGTGGGATGCTGGTAGGTTAATGCTGGTGGGAGGATGCTGGTGGAATGATGCTGGAGTGGTGCTGGCAGGATGGTGGTGGTGGGATGATGCTGGGAGGATGCTGGTGGGAGGATGCTGGCGGAAGGATGTTGGGAGGATGCTGGTGGGAGGATGATGCTGGGGTGGTGCTGGTGGGATGCTGGTAGGATAATGCTGGTGGGAAGACGCTGGTGGGAAGGTGCTGCTGGGGTGGTGCTGGTGGGATGCTGGTGGGAGGATGCTGCTGGGAGGATGATGCTGGGGTGGTGCTGGTGGGATGCTGGTGGGAGGATGCTGGGATGATGCTGGTGGGATGCTGGTAGGATAATGCTGGTGGGATACCGGTAGGATAATGCCGGTGGGAAGATGCCGGTGGGATGCTGCTGGGGACCAGGGGAGCTGGGGGGGGGGGGGCCACCTGACAGCACCTCGGGCTTCTGCGCTTGGCAGGGGCCGAGAAGCCGAGCGAGGCCGAGAAACGGGACCCGTCGCGCCCCCGCGCCCCCGCCCTCGCCCTCTCCAAACCCAAGCTGCTGGTCATCAGCGGCGGCGATGGCTACGAGGATTTCCGCCTGACCAGCAGCAGCGAGACCGTGGGCCGGGACGACAGCACCAACCACCTCCTCCTCTGGAGAGCATGAACGGCTGCCAGCCCCCCCCTGGGGCCACCCCGGCGAGGAAGGGGACCCCCCTATATGCAGAGGGGAAGGGTCCTGACCCCCCCCACCTCCCTCCCTGCCACCCCCCAGCCCCAGCGCCTCTCATCTCCAACCCGGCTGCTCTCTGTGTGCTCGGGGTTGGGGCGGGGGGGGGGGGGGGGGATGAGCCCCAGTCCCCCCCACCATCCCCCCCCCAGCCACTGCACTGGACTGCTGGGGGACACACACACCCCCCCCCACCCACCCCCCCACCGCTTTTGGGGCGTGGAGAAGATGGGGGGGGGAGGGGGTGCATTCGCTTGGGAAGGCGCTAAGGAAGGAGGACGGCGTTAACGAGCATCCCTGGGGACCGGCCGGAGGATGCCGTACAGCCAGGAACCTGCCTCGCTCTCCGGTTTTGTGTGTGCCTGCTTTGGGGGAGGGGGGGGGGGGGGGGTACAGAGGGGGGTCGTGGCGCTGTCACACACACCCCCCACACCCCCCACACCCCAATCCCTTTCCCGGGACCCTCGGCCACACCGCGGGACCACCCCAGGGACAATACGCCCGCGGTGTCCCCCCTGCCCTGGGCCTCCCGCTAACCCGCCTGCTCCATCGCCAGCACCCAGATAGCTGTTTGTTTGTTCGTTTGTTTTAAATATATATATATTATATATATATAAACATCCTTATTTATTTTGGGGGGGGGGGGGGGAGCGGGGGGGGCATCGTCACGTCAGGCGCATCGTCACGTCGCTCGGAGTTGGGGGATTAAAACCTTCCCGGTTCGTCGCTCCGAGGCAGAGCTGGATCCCGCTGATGGACCCCGCAGGGATACTGGGGGAGGTTGGAGGAGCTGATGGAGAGTCGGGGGGGGGGGGGGGGGGGGGGGGCGGGAATTGGGCTCTGTGTGTCTGTGTCCCCAATCTCGGTGATTCCCATGGGATTTCGCAGCCCGGGGAGCGGGATGAAGCCGCCTCCGATGTTCGAAGCAGCTTCTGGAGAACAAGCATCTTTGCGCCCCCCCCCCCGCCAGACACCCAGGGGTGTCCCCCCCACCCCTAATTTGGGGTCACAGCGGTTGGGACCCTAAAAACAAGACTTTCCTGGACCACCACCTCACCGTTTGCCCTTTCCCCCCCCCTCCCATTTGCCTTCTTCCACCCCATGGTCCAGGCGAGGCCGGTGCTCGAAGACCCACGCGCCGTGTCGCCCCCCTGGGAGAGGTGACAACCACGGCGGCAGGGACGGACTGGGGTGCCCCCTCGAGTGACGAGGTGCTACCGTCCTGCGTCCGTCTGTCCATCCGGGGGTGGGGGGGATGTTATAATGAGGATATTTTGGGAAGGGGGGGGGGCGTTGGGGAATTTTGGTCCCTTTGGGGGCTCTTTGTCATTAAAGGTCACCCGTGTCAGCACGAAGCCGGCGTGGTCTCATCCTTCGCCTTGTTGGGGGGGGTGGGGGGGTGGGGAAGGGGTGAGAGTGGGTGCAGCCATGGGGGCACCCACCATCCATCGGCATCACCAGGGACGTCACTCGGCTGCGAGGAAGACCCCGGTGAGAGGAAGAAACCCTTTCCCCTACCGGGGTGCAGTTGTTCCCTCCAGGATAACCCTGAGGGGGATGTTTTATTTTTGGGGAGGGGATGTCCCTCCCTTGTGCCCCAGAACATCGGGATGTGTCCCATTGCCTGGGTGTCCCCCAGAGGTGACGGACAGCGGGAGCGGGGGACACCTTCCCCCCACCAGCCCCTGGGGAGCACCGAGGGGGGGGTATGGAGGAACACACCCCCCCCCCCCCCCCCAGGCCCAGCCGCCACGGGGGTGTCCCCAGCGCGGGAACACTGTCCCCTGGGGACGGGGACGAGGCCGAGGTGGGGTGCGCTATAGCGTACGTGGGTGCAGCACCCATGGGTGCCCACCGCGGGGGCCCCCCCCCCCCCCCCCCCCCGCGAACCCATATAGGGAAAAAAATCCCGATATTTTTTAAAAAAATGGAAAAAGTTCCGGCCCGTCGCAACAAACCCACCGCGATCTGGTTTTTCCCGGTTTTCCCCCCAAAACCCGCCCCCGAACGGCTAAAGCCGGGCACCCCCAAACCCGCCCCCCCCCCCCGCCCGCCCCGCACCCGCAGCTCCCGCCGCGCCCGGCAGGTGGCGCTACCGGCGGAGGGACGGGGGGGCGGGGCGAAGTGAGGGGGTGGAGCCCCGCCGTGTGATGTCACGGAAAGGGGCGGGGCGCGCGGGAGAGGCGCGCCCGGCAGGTTCATTCATAAGGAGGAGGCGCGACCGGCGGGGCGGCCCCGGGGGGAGCAGGTAAGGGGTGTCCCCGCCGGTCCCCTCCTGTCCCCCCCTGCCCTTGGGGGCGGGGGCGCTCAGCCCGAGCTGGGGTTATTCCCCCTTAAAGGGTTATTCCCCCTTAAAGGGTTATTCCCCCCCGCAGAGGGGGGGGGGGCTGGGGGCTGAGTTTGGGGTTGCTGCAGCTTCGGGTTGTGTAAGGGGGGGGGCGGGGGCTGGTGCTTTTTGGGGTGCTCGGCGCCCTGTTTGCAGTAGAAAGGGGTGAGGGGGATTGTTGCCTGGACCTTAACCCGAAGTAGGGCAAGGCGGGGGGGGGGGGCGGTGGTGGGGAGCTTCGTTTTGGCGCTGCCTGAAGGGGGGGGGGGGGGACACCCCGGTGCCGGCTGTGGCTGCTGCAGAGTGAATGTAGGTTAAAATAAAGGGGGAGGGGGGGCGGGGGCGGGGTGGGGAGGAAGTAGGTTAAGAAAAAACTCGGCGGCGGCTGCCTGGGAAAAGAGAGAGGAATCGTGTCAGGGTTGTAGGGTTTTGGTTTATTTTGGGTATTTTTTTTGCCGGAGCTGGAAAATCACAAGGCTCCCAGCCGCATACCTGCATCAGCCGGGGAGGGGCTGCACCCCAAAACGGGGCTGGAGTGTCCTGCTGCCGGGGCTCGGCGGGACAGCGGTGCCTTTGGGGGCGTTTGAGCCTAATTGGGGATTTTTTTTTTTTGCGACGGGTCGGTTGTTCCCGCAGCTCTGATGGGACCCGGGGCGGGGGGGGGGGCGGCGGGGGAATATGCGGCAATGCTGAATTTCGCTCTGTCTGGCAGACAAACCCCCCCTTGTTCCGAGCTGCCTCCAAGAGCTGAGCCCCAAAGTATTTCTGAGCCCCAAAGTGTTGCTGAGCAGTTACTCCAGTTTTTCCCCCCATTTATCTGCAGGAGCCATCGGCCAAAACCCTGTTCCCTGCAGGGGGGGGGGGAAGGGGAAGCCCTCGCTGGGATTCCCGTGGGCTGCCTTGCGTTGGGGGCTGTAGCAAGGGGTGGGGGGCTGGGGAAGAAAAGGCTTGTTCAATCTGGGGGGGTGGGTGCCAAAACCAAGTCGCCTTTCCCGACGTGTTTGCTTCCGTGCGCCGGCCAAGGGGGGGCATTGGCTGGTGGAGGTTGGGGCGTCCCCAAACAGCAGCTGGGTCTGGCGCTGGTGGGGTTATTTTTTGGTTTCCTCTGGCTTTGGAGGGGGTAAATAACACGGGTTTTATTCTTTTTCCCCAGGAGCTTCAGGGCTTCTCTCCCCCGTGCCGGGGCAGCCGGGCGTCCCACCATCACCAGCTGCGGGTTTGTGCCACCATCCCCGCCTGGGGTGTCCCTGAGCTGCCCCCAAAAAACAGGTGCTGAGTCCTGGGGGGGGGGGGTGTGAGTAGGCAAAGCTCTGGTGACAACCAGGAGCCGGCACCTTCTGGTCCTCAGACCTCCTACATCTTCACGGCAGGGCCTTGGTCACCTAAGGGACGTTCTTAATCCTTGGGTTCAGCTTGGCCTTAGACCCGCTTTACCCTCGGCCAGGCCTGTTCCTGGTGGGGTTTAAATTGGTTTGTCGGGAAGCGACAAGCTGGGATGTTCCGGCAACCTCGGACACAACCTGTGCCAGCCTGTGGCATTGCTCGGCCACGGCTCGTGGTCCCCTGGCCACGGTGGGACCTGCTCAGCTCCTTCCCTGGCAGAGGAGCACCCCAAGCATCTCGGGGTGTCCCTAAGGTGCTGCTATTAAAGGCTTAAATCCCCGAAGGATTAAAATGCTTCGTATTGGGCTTAAACTGGGGTTTTGTTAGTCCTGGCTTACCGCGTGGAGGGCTTGCACCGGTTTCACCCTCCCCCCCCACAATCAAGGGGCTCATCCCAAGTCCCAGAGGGATTTGGGAGGTGTCCCCACGGGATGCCATCACCCTGAGACGATGCTTAGTGGGGGGGGGTGGCACATGGTGGGGCTCAGGCTGGCCAGGATGATGGTGGCAGCTGGCTCAGCCCCCCCACCCTCCAAAAATCACGGGGTCCCACCTTGGCACGGATGGCGCCAGTGAAGTCAGGGCTTGGTGGCTCTTGGTGTGGGGGTGCAGCTTTGTAGGAGGGGAGAAGGGCTGGTTGGCTTCGTGCTGGGAACCCGCTGGGGTGCTCCCTTACTGGGAGCTCCTGGGAGGAGCTGGAGCGTGGAGGATGCTCGTTTTGGGCAGTGGCATCATGTCCCAGCCCACATCTTATAATGACCCGGCTCTGCCCCGATTAACCCCCCCCAGCTCCCGAGTTTCTCACACCCACGATGCCGGCCACTAATGAGGAGGAACTCGTCAGGCAGAGGCTGTAACGAAGCTCCGGCGTGGCTCTCGCAGGACCATGACGACCGGGTGAATTTCCATGCGGGTGGCGGATGCTGGATCCAAGTTTGGATTGTTATTTATTTTTTTCCTCCCTTCTCCTGTGCTGTCAGCGTTTATTATAGTTTAACAATTAATTGCTGAGCCCAAAGAGGGGGGTAAGAGCCTGTGGGAAACACCTTTCATTTCGTTTGATTTTTTTTTTTTTAGTTTAAATTATTTTTTTTAGTGACTTGATTCCTTGTGGCAGATGCATAAGAATTTCCTCTGGGGCAGGAAAACCCCTTATTTAATGGTGTTTAGCATCTTCTGCTCCTTGTGGGGTTGGTCCTGACTCCATTGCAGGGCTCATCCCACCGCAGTTGGGATCTCCAAGGGATGAGGGGTGATGCTGGGTCTCCCATAAAAGCTCTAACAAAATTTTGGGGGGATGGTGGAGGACTGCTGCTGTAGGGGTACTTAGGCAGATGCCTTGGAGCATCCCCCACAGGGCCCCCAAATGGCTTCTCTGCTGGGATTTTTCATGGCTGGTGACCCTCCCGCTCCCTCTCACGCAGGTCTCCCCTGGTGATGAAGAGGAGCGGGATGCGCTGGTGGCTCGTCGCCATCCTGGGGGTGAGTACGGCCTCGGCCATCCCATCCCATCCCTCTGCATCTCTGCTCCTTTGATGCTCAAACCCATCCAGCATCACCACCCCCCAGCCACAACAGGGCACCCCAAAATGTTTCTCACACAGGAACTCGCAGCGGCTCAGCCCCAGGGAGATGCTTCATTTGGCTCCAGCTCTTGATTTTTTTTCCCCAAAACAATTCTTCCTCCCCCTTTTCTCTCCTTTGTCAAAGCTTCTTCCAGGCGCTGACAGGGAACGTGGCTGCTCCACCCCGGGGCCACCGCGTTGTCCCATGTCTGGGAGATGCTCTTGGAAGGGGCCCTTTGGGTACCCCAGGGGCTGCCTTGGGGTGGCTTGGCCCAAGCAAGGGTGACGGTGGGTTTGCGTCAGCCGTGGTGGCTTTGCCACCGTCACGGCACCGGTGACGGGTTTGCAACCGCCACGTCGCTTGGCACAGGATCACCTCTGCCCCGTCCCCTGCCCCGGAGCCGCGTCGCCGCCGGCACAGCCCTCGGAGCAGCGGGAGAGCCAGCGCACCCGGCGCTGAGCACCGCTCTCCGCTTCTCCCACAGGTGCTGAGCGGACCCGGCGCGGGGGCCAGGAGCTGCGGTTCCCGGGAGTACGGGGCACCGGGATGCCCACCGGGAGAGGAGCCCGCGGGGGTAAGCTGTGCCCACCCGCGGCACGTCCAGCCCGGAGGGGAGGTGCAGGATCCGGCCATCGCTCACCTCCCTGTCCCTCCGTGCAGGCGTGCGGCTGGGCGCGGGGACCCCTGGGGACCTGCCGAGCATGTCCCCCCGGCACCTTCTCACCGGGGGGTGTCCCCTGCTCCCCTCACACCCGCTGTCAGGCCAGGAGCAGGATCCTGGTGGCACCGGGGACGGCGGTGACCGACAGCCGCTGCGGAGCCTGCCTGCCGGGGTGAGCGCCACTGGGGGGGTTGCTGCAAACCCCCAGGCCCGATGCCACTCGTGGGCCGTATCCTGACACCCCCCCCCTCCCACCCCGCAGGTTTTACAGCCCTGAAGGGGAGAGGGAGCCCCGAGGCCGGTGCCTGCCCTGCGCCACCGCTCCCCGCAGCACCCCGGGGTGCCCAGGTGGGTGCTCGGGCTGGAGGCGCCACTGCGGTTTCATGGGTGCTGGAAGAGCTTGTGCCAGCGTTCGCCCCAGGGATGCTGCAGGATGTGTGTCCCCCCTCTCACCCTGCTGATGTGGTGGCTGAGGACGGCTCCACTCATGACATGAGTGGCTTCTGCTTCCCTGGGGGCCAACCCTGCAGTGAGGCTCCGGGGGGGGGGAAGTGGGATTTAATCCCAACAAAACCCCTCTCTGAGGCTGATCTGGTACCTTCCCCCCCAGGGCGGCGGCGAGCCCGCAGCCCCGAAACGCTGGGCCGCCCGGCGGGGACCAACGGGACCCGGGTGATCCTGATGGGTGAGGAAGAGGAGGAGGAGGAGGAGGCGGCGGCACAGGCGGCCGTGCTGACCATCGCCCCGGTCTTCTGCGCCATGGGGTTGTTGGGCATCCTGGTGTGCAACCTGCTGAAGAAGAAGGGTTACCACTGCACCGCCGGCAAGGACCCCCAGCCCGGCGGCACCGGTGAGCCCCGGTCCTACCGCAGGGACTTTTCGGTGATCCCACACCCATCTCGACTCGCTCAGCCCATCCCTGTGGCTTCTGGTCCTCACTGTCCCAGGGCATCCTGCTTGGGGGGGGGGGATGGGTCATCCCCCCCATCCCTGAGTCATTTTGGTCCCCCCTACAACTTCTCCCTTCAGGTCCCAGCTCCATCTACCAGCTGGAGGACCCCAATGAGGACACCATCGGGGTGCTGGTGCGGTTGATCACCGAGAAGAAAGGTCAGCGGTGTCCCTGGGTAGGGGGGGGTGACATGGGCCGGACCTCTGTGACCCTCCCTCCCCCCCCAATGGTGTCCCCCTACCCACAGAAAACGCTGCGGCACTGGAGGAGCTGCTGAAGGAGCATCGCAGCCAACAGCCGCTGACACCGCTGGGCTGTGCCCCCCCAAAAAAGTAAGACACCCCCCCACAAGGCAGCATCAAGGACCCCCTTCATGGTGGGAACCAGCCCCATGCTGATGGCATCTCCCTCCCTGCCCAGGCTTCACCTCCTGCCTCAGTTTCCCCCCGCCTGCTGGCACCAGCAGCACCTCCACACGGTGCAGGGTCCTGCCCCCTGCACCCGCTGCAGCCAGAAGAAGTGGCCCCAGGTGCTGCCACCGCTCAGTGCCCCCAAGGTCCCCAAACCCGGGGGGCGTCCCGGTGAGGTCACCATCCTCTCTGTGGGCAGGTAAGTAGGGGACACCCCGCCCCCCAGTCCCTGGGCGTGTGTCCCCCTCCAGGGTGGGGACAGGGTGATGTGATGTGTGTCCCCCTCCCAACAGGTTTCGGGTGTCCCGGATCCCTGAGCTGAGGAGCGAGGTGGGGGGCGAATCCCCTCGAGGTCCCCTCCCCGCCGGCAGCGGGATGCGGCCCCCGTGGTTGAAAAGCACCGAGGGCCCCCCTGAGGTGAGGGGGTGTGGAGGGAGGGAGGGAAGGTGGTGGGGAGCCCCTGCAGGGTCCTTCCTGGAGTGGGGGGGGGGGACACACACGGCACTTCAGGAGGCTGGTGGAGGATAGAGTGTTAACTCTGAAGCCTAATGAGGGCAGCTGGTGCTTTGTGAGGCTAGAGCAGCCTTTCACCCCTAAACCTCTTCCAGCAGCTGGGAGGCTTAAAAAACCTACTTTAAAAATTGAGCCTGAAGGGGTTCGGTGAGTTGTCCCCCATCTGTCGTCGTCCGTCCCCTCCCCTCCCCCCCCACTTTCCTCCCCCCCCCCCAACATTTAAGGTGCAATAGGGAGTTGTGGAGTGGTTGCTGATGGGGTGGGTGGGTGCTGGTGCAGAGGCACAGTGTGGGGGAGCCCCTGGGGTGTTCTGCAGCAGCCAGTGCTCTCCTATACCCCTGTCCCCTACGTATCTGCACGCTCACGTACGGCTACACCTGTATGCACCCCTGCAGCACGTATGCAAATGCCCATACGCCCCTGTGCAACACATTTGCATCCATTTGCATGTACAGACACACACCTACACACGCACAAAAGGTGACGTGTGTGCACCTCTGCACAACTTGCCACCCCCCACCCCCCCATAGCCACCCAAAAACCGGGGCCCGGAGCGGGGACAGGGCAGCAGGAGAGAGTGGGTGTCGTTGGGTCGCGTGTCCCCCCCCCCCCCCCCGCCGCAGGGAGCTGCGGGCCCCGGCAGGGCCTGGCACGGGGGGACACGGCCGGGGGGGCCGCGGCGTGACTCATGGGCAGCTGCACGGGCCCACGTGCCCCCCGCCACGGGCGCTGCTGCAGGTGGCTGGTGCTTGGGCGCGGGGAGGGACACGTGCACACAAACACGGGCACGCGTGCGCACACTGCATGTGCACACGCGTGTGGGCACAGAGGAACACGGGCACGCGCAAACCCCCCTCTGCACGCACCTACATGCGTGCACATGCATGGCCGGGTACACAAATGTGTGCGGTTACACGTGTGCAAACGTGCACCTGGAGCTCTGTAAGTGTGTGTGTGCACCCACATTGCTGCACGTGCACACCCACGTCTGCACAGAGGAACATGCGTGTAAATGCACACGTAAGCCCACCTCACGCCTGAACACATGCCCCTGTACGTGTGCACGCGTGTCTGCTGTCCGGCGCACATGCAAACGCACCCACACTTGCACACGGAGCTCTGCGTGTGCCCACGGAGATGTGCACGTGTGCGCCCGTTCACACACTGCTGCACATCTCCACACGCATGTGCATGGATGAGCATTGGCATAAAGGCACGTGCAAACCCACCTCTGCACGCTGACGTGTGCACACGTGGGTACACACACACGTGCAGTCCTGCGTGCATGCAAACACGTGTGCAGCTTTAAGCGTGCGTCCACGCACAGGTGTGGACTCTTACCGCGTGGCACCTGTTCACACCCCGCTGCACTTGCACACGCACGCGTGAACACGTGCACACGCAAACCCCCCCCCTGCATACATGTGTGCACAGGCACACACGTGCAGCCACACACACGTGCAGCCACACGCTTGCGTGTGGAGCTCTGCGAGCGTGCCCACACACACGCGCAGATGTGCGTGGCACCCGTTCACACGCAAACCTGCACAAACAGGTTCCCGTGCGAACCCAGGTGGGCACACGGGCACAGACGTGTGCACATGGACACACGCACACGCACACACATGCAAGCTCCCCCACGCTTGCACACGGAGCCCTATAGGGGTGCACATACATGCACACACGTGTGCACACACACACGTGCACACACACACACACACACATCCACCCCCAGGGCAGCTGCCCACCCTGCCTTCACCTCTGCCTGCCTGAGCCCGCCCAGCTCGTGACAGCGATGGCCAGTGTTCACGGCAGATCCCCCCCCCCCGCCCCTGCCCCCGGGCACCGTGTCCCCTCCAGTTCCCGTCACCCCTGGCTGTCCCCAGCCACTTGGGGACACCTTGACCCTGCTGAACCCGTGGCCAAATCCTTATGGGGGGGGGGCTGGGGACGCCTGGGGGGGGGCTGGGGACAACCTGGGTGGCTGCCCTTAGCAGGGGGGGGTTGTCCCCTCCCACACGGGGTGTCCCTGGGTAGTGACAGCCGCCAGGGATGTCGGCCCAGGGAGTGATGCGGAGTGGCTCCTGCCACCTTGGGTGGTGCAGAGGGCCCGATCCAGCCTCACCCGGAGGTGTTGTCCATCCCTCGTCCCTTACAGCTGGCACCCGGCCTGGGGGCTGCCTCGGGGGGACGGTGACACCCACAGAGAGCCCCCCCACGGCGGGGACGGAGGACGTTGGGCGCCGTGCGAAAGCCAGTCCCGCTTGGAGCCGTGAAGTGCTGGAGGTGGTGTCTTGGCTTCTGCTCCCGCCGCCGAGGTGTCCACCGGCAGGACGGCAAATCCAACGTCTTGCCCAGCTGGTGAGGAGCAGGCCCTGTCCCCAACGGCCGGCGGTGGCCACGGCATGGTGGCCCGACGGAGAGCGTCTCTGGGAGCCGTGATGCCGGCGGTGGTGGTGGTGGCCACAGGGTGATGGCCTGGTGGAGAGCATCTCCAGGAGCCGGGATGCCGGAGCACGGCTCCATTGGAGGCACCGTGCTGCAGAGGCGGTCACACAGCCAGGATGCCATTTCGTGGTCACCTTCTGGGGCCGTTGAACTGAAGCCTCCCCTGAAACGTCACGAGCTCTTGATTTTTTTTTCCCCCCCATCACCAGGCGCCAGCGCTCAACACGACACGCTCAGGACAGGCTCTGCCTCACGGCACAGCTCCCACCTTACCAAAAACCCAACCAGGCACGAGTTCCTCTGGCCAAAGCTGGTCTCCTGCCCCGATGTCTCCTCTTTCCAAAGTCCCAGTCAGCCCAGGAGAACACGGTGGTGATGCCCATCACCGTGAAGATCACCCACTGCACTTCCCATAGGAGCTGTTTCTATAGGATCACGGTGCCTTGGACGTGTGGGGGTCAGTGGGACAACCTCCACCTCCAAGGTGGAGGTGGAGACCATCAAGCTCCTCTACCAACCTAGAAATGGGTTTGTGGCCGGTCCCGTTCACTTCACCACATCACCACACCAAAAAAAAAAAAAAAAAAACCAACCACCAAACCCTCTCGGGCTCTTTTATTTATTTTTTTTTTTTTTTTTGGAAACATTTTAATAGTTATCGAATGTTCTACATCTTACAGTAAATATCATACAGTTACAAACTCTTGGCTGAAATCTGTCAGGGAGATCACAACCTGATCTTCAGAACCAAAACCGGAACAGAAAACAAACAGGAAATAAAAAAACCAAAACAACCCCAAATTTACACTTCAGATGGACAAACGGAGGCTGTGGGGCTTGCCAGGGCGTCAGTTCAAGGCCATCTTCCCTACACACCTTGGAGACTTAGACTTGGAAGACATGGTTACTCTTGGTTTTCAATATTTTTTTTTATTGGTTTTGGTTTTTTTAATTTATTTTTTGCTTAAGAGGTCCAATAATATTTAAAAACGAGCTGGCCTGGTGGTCGAAATGAATTAAAAAAATGAATTACGTAGAAAAGAGGGGCAGGAGCCCAGCGTGGGTGTGCTCCCTGCTAGGGGAATGGGAGGGTTTGGGTGCGATCCTGCCCCCCCGCCGCCTCGTCCTCCCTTCCTCACGTCCTTCCCGCCGGCTGCCGACCCCCCCCCAAACCTCTCCCCACCCAACGCCCTGATCCTGAAGCCCCTTCAGGGAAAAAAACCCGGCTCCATCCCTTGCGGGACGATGACGCTGCAGGTGGCCGCGGTGCATCAGGGTCGTTTTCCCTACGCCCAGCACGACTGAGCGTTTCCAACCGGGAATCGCTGCCGTTAAACCACGTATTTTGCTGCTCCTGCTTTGCAAACCTCCCCGGTATTTTACCCAATTACCAGTGAATCTATAAACGGCGCAACACGCTGGGAAAAAAAATGCCTTTTCCAAGCTCTCCACCCTCCCAAGCTCCTTAACAGGCTTTATTTTCCCTTTTTTTTAATTTTTTTTTCCCCTACGGAGTGCGAGCACGTGGCAGAGAAACCACCCGGAGCCTGATCCCGCTGAGAGCCCGGTGCTCGTGGCAAAGCCAGGGGGAGATGGGCAGCGGGGCGCCGCGTTTCGGGCACGGCAGGTGCTCAGAGGGCCTGAAAATACTCACAATTGAAAAAAACCCCAAACGCCCCCAAACCCTGGATTTATGGGTATCCAGTGGCTCTTATTGCTATTGTTGACTGGTTGGGTTTTCCTGTCGAAAAGAAACCTCCAAATGTGGGGTTGTTGTTTTTTTTTTCTCCCTCTAAGAAAGGAATTCCATGCCCTCTGGCCAGAGCGTGAGGCAGGAGGGGAGGGAGCGAGGGGATGGCAGAGAGCGGGGGTCTCTCCGGGTAGGGCAGTACTCGGTGGGACGCCGGCGGCTGGGGGGGAAACCCTGAAACATCCATCATTAAACCAACCCCCTTAAATAACACGTCCTGGTAATGACATCTTGGAACTGCAAAAAAATAAAAAAAAAAAGAAAAGGCTGAGCTGGGTATTTATTATTCACAAAAATACGGGAGCAAATCCTCACCCGGAGGGTTCAGCCGCTTGGAGGCGGGATGGGTCCAGGCTCCAAGGGGCTCCCCCGGGTTGGGGGTCACCACCACTATTAATATATTGGTTGTTTTTTCTTTTAACCCCCCCCCCAAATCTTGCCTTACAGCTCACATTTTAAAGCCAAGATAACGGCAGGGATGGGTTAATGGTCCTAACGGTGGTCTGAGAATTATTTTCCTTCCTCTTTAGCTGGAATTTTAATCTCCGAGACACTTTGCCGGCTGCTAAGGATTGTTTTAACCCCTCCTGCTCTTCCCCACCAGCCCCCGGTGTGAGCCTTCACGGTGGGAAACCCTTTTCCTTAACCAACGTCAGCAAAGCTTTGCCGGAACGAAATACCGGAGAAGCTGGTGGCCCCTATCGGAGTGTCCCCCACCCGAGGGAGTCCCCCACCAGGCTGTGACCTCCCCAGAACCTTCGCTTAAGCCATGACTTGGCCAAGGAAAGGGTTTGGGATCATGGGCTTTCCTCCCATCCTTCCATTTAGCCCCCCAAAAACCCACCCACGTCGCTCCACAGGGAAGGGGACAGGGCTGCAGGTCACTGCTGGCACGAGCCAGGGGGGGCATCAAGCCCCACATCCCCACGCTGTGGCAGGGAGCGTCTCCCCACCGCCGCAGCCCCAGGAAGCCACCTTGGGAAGGAGCTACCCAAGCCTGGAGCCACGTGGTGGCTCCAGAGCCGTGTGGTGGCCCTGGAGCCGTGTGGTGGCCCTGGAGCTGTGTGGTGGCCCTGGACCCACGGAGCAGGCCAAACTGAAACCCAACGCTGGTTGCCAAACGTGCTCACCAAAGCCTCTCGCCCAACAGACTCCGAGTATTTCACCTCTTCACACCCTGGTTGAGTTAATGAGTATTTCTGCCTGGGCGTTAACGGCATGAGGAGCATCAGATCTGCTGTTGATCCAAACGAAGGAATCAAAACTAAACCGCCCCATGTAAGGTCTCACCAGCACTAACACTGGATGATCCTCCACGCTCAGCTCCAGGAGCTTTCTACCCCGCCTTTAGTGTTTTCTTTCCTTTCAGGAGAAAGCCTGGCGTCTTCCTAGCCACGGGCCAAAATTTCAGCAGTTGTTCCTAAAGCAGTTAAGGGCGCAGGGTGCCAAGGCCAGTGGTTGGATGGTGTCTGCTGGACAAGGTCCTCCTCTGCAGAACCTGTGACAATGAAGCTCGTTGGGCCCTGCAAGTCACAGAGCCGTTACGTTGGCCAGAGCTTGCGCCATCCTACGTGTTTCAACGCTGACAGACAGCTCCTAGTAACACAGAGTCAACAGTGAGAGCGAAGAGGGTATTTGAGGGGTCTTCAACTCCTGTGATCTACTGGGGTTTGGGTTTTTTTTGGCCCAGGTTTAACTGTAGCGTGCTACAAGCAGTGGAAGGACGATCTGGGATTGTTATTTCCAACTGTCCCGTTGCTCTTTCCGTGCTAACCCTTGGCTTCACCGAGCTGAACGGGGCAGCCCTCTGATTATCCACCCTCTTTTTTTTATTTTCTTTCTTCTCTTTTCCTTTTATACGAACCCAAAGTGCACCGCACAGCACCGCACGGGAGAAGCCCATCTCCCCCGCTCCGCAGCACTGGTGCTCAGTCTTCACCCACTTTGTTCCCCTTGAGGCTGGGAAGGTCAACCAGAGCTTTGCTTCCTTTAAAACCAGCAGAACCAACCAAACGACCCCCATACAGAAGCGCCGGTGCCAACACCCCACCTGACCAACCACCCAGGACCAACCAGCGGTAGAAAAAGTCCTCTTGGGTCCCCAAGCTTGTTTCTCCTCCTTTGGACCACGCTCGTGAGAACGAGCTCCAGTAGCTCCTCCCAGTAGCTTGGCACAAGCCAAGCTGGGAGACACCACCAAGAGCAAGGAGGTCTCACTCAGGTGCCAACAACTGGTCACTTTGTTCTTCTGAAAGACCCTCCAGTCTGACCTCTGCACCACCATGCCCTGGTCAGGGTGACCCCTCCAGTGCTGGTCTCCACTGGTCTCACCTCCCTCTGGAGGTGTGGTTCAGGCAGGCCCAAAGCAGAACAACCAACAGGGACATCTGGGCACCGACTCAACACCACGCACGGGTCGGAAACCCACGCCAGGCAGTGCTGGGCGGGATTCCCACCCACATCTCCTCAGCTGACCTCGTTAAAGGCTCTGGATTTGGTCCCTCGTGACAACCTCCGAGCCCAAGAGACAGGAGAGTCGCAAACACGCTGCCAGGCGCGTGTTAACTCTTTTGGCACGCTGGAGGGGAAAAAAAAATCAAAACACAACCGTGGGTTTGGCGTAGGAGAGAATAAAGATGAAAAAAACTCCTTGTTTCTACGCTGGGTTCGGCGATAAGGATTTCAAAATCAACTGGCCACGAGCATCGTCTGCAAATACAAACTCTCCCTCCGCTGCCCTCAAGACAACTTATTGCTCTACCCGGACACCCCACGGTGGGATGTCACCGCCCGCAGTTGGCTTCGCGTCCTTGTGCTCTTGGGTGAGCCAAACGCCCCAGGAATGACCCCGATGCCCACAGCCTCTGCGCGCCCGTTGTCCCCCAGCCCCGTCCACGCCGACTGGGGAATCGCCCTCCTCGCTCTCGCCTTTGCTCAGGTGCCTTCCCGTGAGGAAGGCGACGTGTTTATTGCTATTGCTTCCTCTTCCTCCCGCTTCTCCCCACTCGCCAAGCAGAGCAGCTGGACAACGGCCCCCTCTCCGGCCTTTCTCTGTGGTGCTGGGATTGGTGCTTGGATGAACATTCCTCCTGGAAGTCTCCAAGCTCGGCTGTGACCCAAAGAATGGGCAGGGGGGGCTCCTCAACTGCCACGGAGGTGTCGCAGTTTGGTCTCAGCCCTGCCAATGACATGGGTGCAAGGTGAAGCCGCCCATCTTCCCTCTTGCTCTGCCTCAAAGACTCTTCTCCAGCAATCGGCCACCCTCTTTCCCCACACCACCAGACTCTGGAGAAGCTCTTCAGACCAACCCTTGGACATGGAGAAGCTCTTCAGACCAACCCTTGGGCCTGGAGAAGCTCTTCAGACCAACCCCTGGACTGGAGAAGCTCTTCAGACCAAGCCTCAGACCTGGAGAAGCTCTTCAGACCAACCCTTGGGCTTAGAAAAGCTCTTTAGACCAACCCTCAGACCTGGAGAAGCTCTTCAGACCAACCTTTGGACATGGAGAAGCTCTTCAGACCAACCCCTGGACTGGAGAAGCTCTTTAGACCAACCCTCAGACCTGGAGAAGCTCTTCAGACCAAGCCCTGGACATGGAGAAGCTCTTCAGACCAATCCTTGGACATGGAGAAGCTGTTTAGACCAACCCTTGGGCGTGGAGAAGCTCTTTAGACCAACCCTCGGACCTGGAGAAGCTCTTCACACCAACCCTTGGACATGAAGAAGCTCTTCAGACCAACCCCTGGACTAGAGAAGCTCTTCAGACCAAGCCCTGGACCTGAAGAAGCTCTTCTTCATTCCTTGGACGTGGTGAAGCTCTTCAGACCAAGCCTTGGACATCTTGCTGCCTTCAACAGCCGCCTGGCACACCTCTGCCTGCAAACAGTGGCCACGCAAGGAAGGAGCTGCCTTCTCCCTCACGCAGCCCCAGGACGTGGCTGATGGGGAGCATCTCGTCTTCCCAAGAGGTGCGAGACGCGACCAGGGCGCGCGTCTCTCCGCTGCTTTCTTCCCATCCCGCAAGATCCGTTTGCCCAGTTGGAAAAAGCAGACCAAAGACCCAATGGTGACCAGTCCTCCTACTTCCTAAGACAAGTGTGTTACGCCGCTAATTATATTTATATTCTCTTACTCCTACGAAAGAAGGGATGAGTTCAGAATTCCACTGCAGAGAATGCATTTATCATCTATCACGACAGCTATCTGGAAGACACCAATTTTCTTGTAATATGTTATGGAAGATTAAATAATTTATATTATTCAACTAAAAATACCCAAACCAAATCGGAATAAGCCTGCCTACCAGCGCTGTGCTTTTCACATAGTACCCTGAACATCAACCACTCTTACTAGCCAAAGAAAATCTAGGCTCTCGTCAACAACAACAACAACGGAAAAAGAACGAAAAGAACCCAAACGAACGAGAAGTGGGGGATCTTTGCACCACTCAGCTGGGCAATGCCGGAAAAGTGAATATTCTGAGCTTTCAAACGAGAGGACCAAAGAGAGAACTCGACTATTGCTCAGTGTCAGTATGTGTGTTACACCACTCAGGTGGGCTGGGGAGGAGGAAGGGGGAGAGGAGAAAAAAAAAAAAAAAAAAAGAAAAAAAAAAAAGAGGCAGAAGATTAGAAAAAGCAGCTTTTACAAAAACCACTAAAGAATGCATAAAGTGACCCTTGCACTTTTTTTTTTTTTGTTGGTTTTGTTGTTTTTTTTTTTTTCTTTTGTTCTTGCAAACAGACGAGGTGCTGCAGCACGGCGGCCGCAGCCCCGATGTAAGACTTGTGTAGTTGCATACAATGTTGGACTCCGGATCTGGAAGAGAGCAAACACAGGAGGAAGAAGGAGTTAGGAGCCGGCGGCGCAGGATCAGGAGGGGCCGTTCCCCTCCTCTGCGCCGTGGGGCTGGTGCAGGCGGGACTGAGCCGCCCCTCGCGCCCCTCCGAGGGGCAATTTCTGGGGCACGGAGCTGAGCAAGCAGCAGCTCGCCGGGATTATCCGACGCACGGGATTAAAAATACGCAGAGGGGAAGCTCTCTGCTAATTACACAGCCATTAGTCACGGGCCCAGCGTAACGGAGGCAGCAAGGGGAGCTCTCAGACAGCCCCCGGGCTGGAGGAGATCTGAGCTGCCTCCCCCACGCAGCAGCGTCCTGTGCTCCCGTCGGCTGCGTGGCCCGTTCGTTGGGCACGATGGGCCAAGGGCTCCAGCCAACCCCGGAGGGTGTTTCGAGGAGCAGCCGGGATTTTGGGGAGGCTGAGCGTGACGTGAACCTGCCGCTGGTTGCAGGCAGCGGCACGCAACCCCGGTGCTAATGAACCGGACCATCTCCCAGCAGGCTCTGGCAGGGGAAGGAAACATATTCAAGTGGTACGAAAGGTGGGGAGGGACTCTCGATCAGGCAGGGTAGCGATAGGACGAGGGGTAACTGTTTCAAACCGAAAGAGGGGAGATTGAGATGAGATACTGGGAGGAAATTCTTCCCTGAGAGTGGTGAGGCACTGGCACGGGTTGCCCAGAGCAGCCGTGGCTGCCCCCTCCCTGGCAGGGCTCAAGGCCAGGCTGGATGGGGCTGGGAGCAACCTGGTCTGGTGGGAGGTGTCCCTGCCTGTGGCAGGGGGTTGGACAAGATGGTCTGCAAGATCCCTTCTCACCCAAACCCTTCTGTGATGCTATGAAAGAGCGTGATGCATCCAAAACCTTCAAGCACGAAAATTTCCACCCTCAGCAGTGCCCGAGGGCGCTCGGAGCAGCTTGATGCCACCGAGGTCACCGGCAGAGCCCTGCCCGCACCGAGCAGCAAGAAGCAAGGTCAAGGTGCGCCGTGCTTTGCTAACCCACTCTGCAGCCCCATGTGCAGCCCTCGCTGCCGGGGAGCAGCGCTAAGTGGCTCTTCTGGAGTCAAAGCATCGCCCAGACACAGGGATTCAGGAGCTTTTCAGGAAGGAGAGAAGCAACGAGTGTCCTCGGTCGCTAATTAATTGGCAAGGGCAGAGCAAGACCTGCAAAGGCAGCACTTACTTACATGAATTGGCCAGTGGGTTTACCAGTGTGGAGGTACGTAGCTGTAGGTGGGGGTTCCTTGAGCCCTGTACGTTGGCACGGACACTGGATGTGCTCCGATGGCGGTGTGTTGTGGGGTGGTCAACAAGGTTCCTGCAACAGCACGGAGAAACACTTAGGAAGGAGGAGAGCTCCACCGGGGGGGGCGGTACCCCGAGGGTACGGTGCTGCAGGCTGCACCCAAGGGGCAGGCACAGCATCAGCTGCCTTTTTACTCTTCTTCAGTGCTCCCAAATAGAACTTCATCCGTGAGACCTGAATCGAAGGCGTTTGACCCACGCGGCTGGTATCAGCCAGGGCCATGAATGGAATAAACCCACTTGAAGCTCCAGCATATTTTCCAGGCTACTTTCGGCCCTTAACTCATCTTTTTCCAATTTTCCTTCTTCCTACAGACCAGCAGCAGAGGTAGCCGCTAACCTGCCGACATCTTCCACCTGCCGAAGGCACCGGGCTAAACCGCAACGGCCGATCACTGCAGCAATATCTGAAACACCTGAAGCCCAAACTGGAAGGGATGAGGGTTGCAAAGGGAGATGAGGAAACACCCAGGCCTTCCAGGGAAAACGAAGATGAGCTTTGCCACCCATCTCCCGAGGGCTTCACTTGAAGCCACAGAGCCAAAAGCCGCGGGATGCGGCAGAAAGGAGCGCTCCTCTCCCAGCCGGGAAGCGGAGGGACTCGCCCGGTGCAGCCTCTTTTCTTCCAGCCTGCATCTGCCACGCAGAGGGATTTTAGGTGAGAATTTGCACGGTGCCTTCAGCAGACACGGGAAGGGAGAATACAGCCCCCAACTGCTCTGTTCTGGGAGTAACTGGGTGCTCGAAACAACCTCTCCGTTTCTGGGTATCTCTGGACAAATGCTACTAATGAAATTTTAAGGCGTCCCGCGTGCATTAATTACAGCTATCCACTTCTCAGTATAAGCAACAGCAAATCTCCCAGAGTGGTTCTTGTCACAGCCAGGCTGCAGTATCTCTGCCTGCACCAGGGACTGCGTCCCGTAGCAGAGTTCTGTGTCACAGCTAACGCAGAGGCAAAAGGATGAATGATGCGTTTCTTGGCGTAATTCAATAGACGAGCCTAAGAAGTGTTAATGAGAGAAACGCAGGCTTTGGAAAAAATAAAACCAGCCTGTATCCTTACTTAATGTGCTAGCAATTCACTGCAGTTTGAAGCAATCCTGCACATAAAATGCAGAGGATTTGGCATACGTAAATGGTCATTTTTTTCACACAAACGCAAGATCCTAAGTCTCCTAAAAAAGGAACCTGAGGATAGAAATACAACAGTATTTGAAGACAGACAAACCTGGTTGTTCCTTTACTTATGGAGCAGACAGAGGAGCCAGTAATTTATTTAAGGATGCAAGAGTGCCTCCCTCTAGGGTAAGCCAAATGAAAGGTCTCCTCTGCTAAACCTAAAAAACTGAGTCAGATCAGTATCAGGAGCAAATTCACTGGTTTTTGCCCGCAAAGGAGCGGTAACCAGCAAGCAAAACCAGCAGCCGAAGCTGCGATCAGCTGCGTGCAAGGTGCTTCTGCAGCCACTCGCCAGCAACACCCTGCAAGGCCGCGGGCAGCACGTCGGATGCACGGAGAGTTTTTCATCCAGGATGGGTTGTTCGGAGACGTCCCACCCGAGAGATGAAACTACGGCCCGGAACCCGCCAAGATTTTCCTTCTTACCTGCTGACATGGCCATGGTGGTCCCAGCGACCATGCCCATGGCCACACCGTTGGTCCTGGGCGCAGCGACCGGGGCCGGGTAGATGGCCGATGGGATGCTGTTGGGCTGAACCACGGTGGTGTGATGGATAACGTGAGGCTGTGCCGCATACACGGGCTGGGTGTAATAAGCTCCCTGTTGGAGAAGGGGAAAAAAAATACCACCATTGTCTTCGTCATTCGCTTGAAAGCCAAAGCCAAAGCGGCGCCTCGAAGGCCAGTGTTTCACTCCGAGGCCACCACCAGCTCCGTGGGTGGTGGGTGTCAGCCTGGAAACACCGACCGGGCTGCCAGCTGGAGTAAGCAGCGATGCTCTCAGGCAGCCCCACCCCTACCCCCTGCGGCAGATGGGGCACAGGAGGTTCCCAAACCCAGCCCATATTGCAAGCCCGCAGCAGCTCTGCTGTGACAGGTCCTTCACTTCAAGACTTCAAGGCCTCAGCTCCTCCAGAGGTGTGGCAGAAGCAATATTAAGACAAGCAGGCGTCACACAGAGCTGCTGGTACCAAGGGGCTGGTCCTTCCCATGAGCAAGCGCCTGCGTCTGCAGATCTGGACAAGCGAGGAGGATGCTGAACCTGTGGACATGTGGGACGGTCCCTGGGATGGATGAAGGCAACGGGACTGGGACGGAGATGAGCATCACTGGTCCGAGACTCAGCTAGTCAGGGACAAACTGTGCTGCCTCCGTGTGGTGGGATGAAATGGGGCCTGGTCCCAAAAGACTTTAGCTGCTGGTGTAGAAAAGGAACAAGAGATGGAAGACAAGGAGACGCCGTGGCTCTCGGCAGGTCCCAAGGTGCTTGCTTGGGTCCAGGAAACGTGTCGTCTTCTTGGGTTTCCCACGGGAGACAAAAGGGTTCTGAAATCCAGGCTGCTGAGACCCCCGGTGTTTGGAAACAAGGGGTAAGGAAGGGTGGGAATAAAAGAAAGGAGCCAACAGGAAAAGATCCACCACCAAAATAATGAAGGGCCTGAAACGTGAGAGGCGCAAAGGAAAGAACTGCCACCCTGGGGACAGACAGGGACACTGCTGGTACCTGCAAACCAGGGTCAGGCTGAAAGATTTGAGGATTTAAAACAACAAAGGGAGATTTTATGGTGCATTAGTGAAAGCCACTAGAGGTATGGATTAAGGGGAGAAGGTATGGATTGGGGGAGAAGGTATGCATTAGGGGGAGAAGGTATGGATCAAGGGGAGAAGGTATGGATTAAGGGGTGAAGGAGAAGAACTATTAAATTACTTCTTTTTTTTCAGGAGCTACATAGGTGGATCGGACAAACTGCAGATGCTGAAAGGCATTTCCTTGAGGAACGAGAAGGACATGCTAAGATAAATTAGGCCCATGAAGAAAAGGTGACTGAGAAATCAGCTGCAAGAGAAGGAACCAGGCAGCAGCGATGGGTTTGGTCCCCAGCGGTTTACGCAACACTCAGTTAACAGAAGGAGAGGTGATGGCGGACAAAATCGTCAAGAGGAGATGCTTCGGTCTCAGCAAGGCACGGAGAAATCACTCCATGAGGTTGTAGCTGCTGGAGAAGTTGGTTATTTGCCATTAAAGAGGCGGGGGAAAGCTAGGGAAGCCGTAGGGACGGACTGCTCGAGGAGTTTATGATCTTCAGTGGCATCAAGGGGCATTCAGGGGCATCAAGGGGCATTCAGGGGCGTCAAGGTGACTTTTGGAGGACACTTGCCCTAAACTGCATCTCTGTGGAGGATCTCGGACCCAGCACATAGCTGGAGGCAGTGGCAATGCAGGAGCAGAGAAGATGGTACTGGAAACCCATCCAGGTGCTCAGGGAGAAGCTCCTCCGTGAGGACATGAATCTGGGTCCTGTCTGAAGTAGCTTGGGCTGGTGAAGGTGACACAGGGGCTTCTCCACGGGAGGTGGCAGGAGGGCGATGCAAGTCGAGTGAGATGCTAAAAGCCACCAGCAAGCGGACGTTGTGGTGACCCAGACTCATCTGTGGCCCTGGGGAAGAGCAGTGTTGAGAGCTGGGAAGAGGTGGGTGCAGGGACCATCCTGGACCCAGCAAGCCCTGGCAGTCAGGCGTGTGATTTTTGGGGAAGGGACCTGACTCCCAACCTGGCCGAGCCACAGGGAAACCACTGTGTTGACTCTGCTGCACACCGACAAACACGCAAGACCACGTTTCGTCCAAAGAATCCAACCGAGGAGGCAGGAGAGAGACCCCAGCATCCCGGCGAGCCACCAAGCCCCCCCACGAGCACCTCCATCCCACCAGGACATGGGTGCTCAGCCCTGACAGCCAAGGACGAAGCCCTGCAGGAACCTCAGGCACGCCGTCAAGCGTGAGGCACCTACCTGGGTGTACAGGTTCTGCTGCGGATAGGCACTTCTGATGGGGTACATAGCGGTTTGGTATGGGTTTGGAGACGGCGAGTAGGGAGGAGGTGCGTTGTTACTCTGGGTCGGTGGGACCTTGTAGGGAGTCCCCGCAGTGTACCCTGGCAAAGACAAGAGCAGCCCAAGTTAGGGTGAGGATCTACAGCTGCAGAACCAGTCCGCCCGGCACAGGAGCAACCAGTTCACGATGCACAACCAGTTCATGATGCACTGGCTGCTCACTGGGCATCACTCAGCACGGAGGAGATGCACCAGCATCTGTTGATGTCCCGTGAAACCCACCAAGCCAAGACCTCCAAGTCCAACAGGCAGCCCCTGGCTAATCCATCACAGCAGCCGGGGCTGCATCCTCCACCCAGCCCAGCGGCGGCTCTTCCCACCAGGCCGTAGAGCTGATGAGTATTCCCAGTGGTCAAGGCATGGCTTGACGGGACTCAGTCACCACTTAAATCACCTAAGACAGCAGTGTCCTCACACCTGCTTACCCCTCTCTATACTTATCTTTATATATAGATATATAGATATATCCTATCTCTATACTTATCTTTATATATAGATATATAGATATATCCTATCTCTATACTTATCTTTATATATATATATATATAGCCTATCTCTAACCTATATATATATCTATCTGCTTGATAAGAATAATGTTTTTCCTTCTCTCCTCCCCAGATTTTCGTCCTTTCACCATTTTCGCCTGCGGTGCGACAGGCAAACCCCAAATTTAGTCGCTGGAGGACCTCATTTCACGGCACAGGGTCGCTGTCCCCTGCCTGTGTCCCCAAGCAATGAGCGGAAAAGCAGCAACATCAACGGTCCAGATCTTAATATGAAGGTGCAACTGATGGATGCCTTGAAGTATTTCGTCAAGGTGGACGGTGCCAAGCAGTTCCCTCTCCTCAAAAGGAGGGCTGTGACCATCCTCTCACCTTGCAGGGGGGAGAGGCAACCCCAGGCGATGCTCAAGCACCCTTATACCTCTCCCACCCCACCCCCAGGCTATTTGCATGAGCGACAAAAGCAGCAAATCTGCTTTATTGCCATTAAGCAAAGCCACTTGCTCCAGCAGGCTGCTGGCAAGCGGGGAGGAGCAGCGGGGGCTTGGGAGGGCAGCGGTGGGGCAGGCGGGGAAACGTCCCTTGCAATATTTGTGATCCTGATACGGCAGATTGGAATTTTTCTCTTTCTTCTGTTCAGATTTAAAGAAAAGAAAAAGGACTTCAGCTCCCCCTGGTCTTCCCCATCAACCCACCAGGCTGTTTAGCTGGAGCAGCCAAGGCCCACCTTCACGCTTTATCGAAGGGCTAAAGAAACCTCAACTCACCTCGCAGCCTTTAGGAGATGCTGAGTATACAGGGGACAAACTAAAATGAAGGATCCTTTCCAAAACGTGGGAACTTGTCCCAAAAAGCAAACCTGACAAAAAATAACCTAAGGGGTAACGTGATTTATCAGGTGACCTGCTGGCTGGGGGGGGGTCGCTTTGGGGTTTTGCTGCTATTTGCGTGAAGTTCTGAGCTGTCTGGAGCTTATAAATTTCTATTTTCCTTCCAGGAAGACCCAGCGGTACCAGCTCAAGATCCTCTAATGCAAGTCTGATCATATTTGTTTGGATTTTTTAAAGGCTTTCCCTGGAGTGAGGGCATCCCATAAGGATCTCCACTTCCTTCTGCTTCCTTTCAAGGTACCTTCCTGTCTGCTGACTGGTGATAAATACGGGGTCCATACCCTCCACCAGTTTTCCTCTCCAAAAAGAAAGGGGTGGCTTTAAGCAGGTCCACGATAACACCGTTACCTGGCAGCTAAGTACCACAAGACCTCGTAGCCAGTACCACCTAAAGGAGGTGCGACCTGTCCCAAGGATGGGGTGTCCCTGCACCAAGGATATCCAGCACCGGAATTCCCAACCTTTAGAGGCATTTCCAAACAAGGCTCCATGAATTTGCCCCTGAAACATTACTACCAAAGTGCTAAATTGGGGGAAAATCCTCAAGAATACTCAAAGTTGTGCTTTAAGGGTGGTTGGTTGGGGGTTTTTTTAGGGTAGACTAAAAGCTGAGCTGCTGCCATGGGGCGCCCGGACTGCATCAAGTGTGCCATGAAGGCATCGTGGTGTTGGTCACAGCATGATGAATGGTTAAAAAAAGAATGGAAATGGTAAAAAATCTGCTCGCATGAGCAAGGAAAAACACGTGGGCTGGGATGGCTGGTGAGAAATGGCAGCCAGCTCTTGGAGGAGGGCTGGGGGAAACCATCTCCTTAGAGAAAACGGTCCCCGAAGACTGTGTAGGATGGAGAGGAGAAGTCAGGGCTCAGCTCAGCGATAAGACATCGAAACACTCAAATATAATGAACTAATTTACTCAACCAGTGTTCAGGGCAGCAATTAAGGAAGGCTAAGATTCCAAGTCTGCTAATATCCCATATTATCTGCCCAGCACTGAAACAGCGTGAAGATAACGAGGAGCTTTCTAGGAACTCCCAAACAGCATCTCACCGCCTCCTGATTACTGCAGATCGGAAAAAACGTGTTAATTAAACAGCGGAATAGCTGTGACCCTTTTTCTGACTCACATTAGCAGGAGAGCAGCTATCTTTAAAGGAGAGACGGAAGCAGAGAGAGGAAACGCAAGTTCGAAACGAACAGCAGCACAAGTGGAGACTCCTCCATCATGAGGTCCTCCAGGAACCCAACAACATCACCTACCGACCAACCAACCTCCTGGTTTTCAATATCTGATGTATTTTTCTTCTATTCTGAACTCACTTTTTTCAAACCAAGACCGTGGAGGCAGCCAGGTCTCGGCATCACGCTTCATTTCGGATGGGCGCCTGGAGACGCGGACCGGCTCAAGGCTGGGTGGTTTCACCGCCTCGAATGCTAACCCTTGCCGCGGTTTCCTGATTGCTGAATCACAGACAATTTAGCTACGGTATTAAAAAAGGTATTAAACATAATAGCCCAGGCAGATGTAATCTTCCATGTTTATAAATTGGGAAAAAAAAAGAACAATTTGCAGGTAAAAACGGCACGTAATCAAGTTTTAAAGCCGCAAGATGACGGAGGTTCCTCTCGGAAAAGCATGTCTGACAGCTAATTTTAAAGCCTCATTATGACTATCTCACACCTTATTAGGATTAGGAGGTTGGCATGGCCCGTGCTTCTGCCGCTTTGTGGTTCAGCAGCAGGCTGGGATTTTAAAAGCAATAGTGAGCCTTTAAGCTCCAGCTTCCATTAAAATTGCTGATTAAATCCCTCGTGCCACTCTAGAAACCTCAACCTTATTGAAGCCGCAACACGCAGTGCCCTGGATTGCACAGATAAATTTTTCTATAATAGCACAAAGGGTGGTGGTGGTGGGGAAAAAAAAAAAGCCCCTGTGATGAATTTTGTACCCTCACTCTTGTTTCCACATGAAGGGCTCACCACAAGCATGACAGATGGAGAAGGAATTGGCTGGATGGCCATGTCCAGTCAACAGCTCGGTGTCCAAGTGGAAACCAGTAACGAGTGGTGTCCCTCAAGGGTTGGCACTGGGACCAATACTATTTAATATCTTCATCAGTGATGTCGATGGGGTGGGATCGAGCGCACCCTCAGCCTGTTGGCTGGAGGAGTGTGCCCAGATGAACCTCATGACGTTCAACAAGGCCAAGGGCAGGGTCCTACGCCTGGTTTGGGGCAATCCCTGGTATCCATACGGGCTGGAGGATGACTGGGTGGAGAGCAGCCTTGTAGACAAGGACTTGGGAACACTGGTGGATGAAAAATTGGACACGAGGCGGGAATGGGCACTTGCAGCTCAGAAAGCCAACTGTATCCTGGGCTGCATCCAAAGTATGGCCAGTGGGTCAAGGGAGGGGATTCTGCCCCTCTGCTCCGCTCTGGTGAGACCCCCCTGCAGGGCTGCGCCCAGCTCTGGGGGCACCAGCACAAGACAGACACGGACCTGCTGGAGCGGGTCCAGAGGAGGCCACGAAGATGCTGAGGGGCTGGAGCAGCTCCCTGTGAGGACAGGCTGAGAGTTGGGGGTGTTCAGCCTGGAGGAGAGAAGGCTCTGGGGAGACCTTAGAGCGACCTTTTAATATATCAAGGGGCTGTAAGAAAGCTTGTAGGTGGGACACCAGGAAGACATTTCTTCTGATGAGGGTGGTGAGACCCTGGCACAGGCTGCCCAGAGCAGCCGTGGCTGCCCCCTCCCTGGCAGGGCTCAAGGCCAGGCTGGATGGGGCTGGGAGCAACCTGGTCTGGTGGGAGGTGTCCCTGCCCGTGGCAGGGGGTTGGACCAGAGGGTCTTTGAGGACCCTTCCAACCCAAACCCTTCTGTGATTCTGTAAAAAGACCTGCAGCTTTTTCAGTAAAATCAAGCTGTGCCGAAGGCGGCTGCACTCAGCACACCCACCCCTGGGAGCAGACCCAGGATCCCCTGAGGAAGACCCAGGGCAGAACTTGGGGCTCAGGCTGCGGCGGGCTGTGGGCAGGAGTAAGCAGCTGCAAGCAGCTCTGGGAGGTCCTACATGGTTGCACGGCCCAGTTGAGTCTGTCTGGTCCTGCTTCTGCCACCACCCTCCAGCTCGGGCTCATCCTCCTCCAGCCTTTTTCCTGGCTTTATTGTCCATCCACTTTCCCTGCCCCCAGGGAGCTGGAGTGGTGAGCATGGGGATATCACAGGGGACGATGCCATGGTGTGGACACCAGCATGAGCAGCTGCCTGGGAGACTTGCATTGCCTCTGCCAAAGTCCTCCCTGGCATGTTGTCACTGCCACCACGATCCTCTGGTGCAAACAGAAGGCTCTTGGACAAAAACCATCATAAAATCTATACCCTTGCTCATTACTGTGCGCAAAGCTTTGCGCCTATGACGCTCCTGATCTCAACTGGAGCATCTAAGCAACAAAACAAAATACCTCAGGCAAAACCAAGCTTTGAAAACCCAATGTTAAAGGACAAAAAGCCAAAAGGCAAGTCCCCGCACTAGAGGCAAGGACAGGCTGAAGGCACCTGGGCAGCCCTTACCCAACCTTTAAGCTCATGCATGTCTTGCCATGGCCTTTGTTCACAGCCCAGCGGAGCCCTCAGCACCTTTTCTGTCTTACTGGTGCAGATGTGGGGAGGTACTGAGCAGCTATGGCATATTTATTCGTATTTATTGCTGTTCAGTATGCGGCTCCAGTCCATACTGGTGGGCACTCTTCACCCTGGGAACAGAAGGACTCATTTCCCAGCCTTCTCCTTGGCTGTCCTCCACCCAGAACTGACACCTTGCTCGTGGCTGAGCTCTTACCTGTCCCCTGCCACAGGACACCTGGGGAAGGCTGTCGTCCCAAGAACAAAACCTGGGCGAGGTGAGCTCGAGCCGACTCACAGAACCGAGCTGGGATGCCCAACTTGAAATGCTTCTGTGTTTTCAGAGCCTGCACTCGAGGTGGCATCTCCCAGCAAAGCTCTGGTGAAGCCAACCACAGCTAGAAGCCCGAAGCATCTCTGCAAATCAGACCTCAAGGCTTTCTCTGTTCAATTTAACGCGCCCAAGCCAGTTCTCTGGAAACGAGGCCAGCCTGCCTGGCCGGTGACCGCGTTATTTATCTCCTTTATCACCCACACTGGGGGGCCACAGCCAAATTTTGCCCCCAAATCCCTTCCTACCCCGGCACCTTGCTCGCTCTGATTTCCAGGGAGGAATCTCACCTGCAGCAGCCCAGAGGTGCAATGGGGAGGAGAAATCACATCCAGGCACGGGTTGAACTCCAAGGGAATTTTGCCGAAAAATACCTAGATTTCTAATAATTACACGCTGAGATTTTCCAAACGCTTACAATTCAGTCAAATCTGGTCTGGCATGAAATTAGGTGTGATGCAAAGCCCATGCACCGTGTCAGGCATCCAGCCCCTACCCCAAAGCACGGCAGGGACCTCCCTTTTCAAAGAGAAAGTCTCCTGAAGGCTTTTAACAGGTTTATTTATAATAATTCTTTTCAGCAAAAAAGAAAAAAACCCCCACCAATATTTCTTCCTCTCATCTCACTCTGTAAATGATTTAATTTAGCGCCAAAAGGGAGCCTGGAGCAGGCAGACGGTGAGGAACACTTCGACCTGGTGTGCATGGGCGCAGCGGCCCCAGCCTTGCAGACACGGCCTGTGGAGAGTCACTTCAAGATACCTCATGTTTTTCTCTCCAGATACAACTGGGAGTTTCTCCAGTTCCCAGAGCGGTTTGGAAGGTTAATTTTGCATTTTGAGCCCAGGACTGGTCCTACCTCCTGCTGGCAGCACGCCCCCCACTAGCCATGCCCTGGCTTTAGCAGGCAACACGAGGGCGAAAGCAGGCAGGAGCAATGGGGCAGGGGCCAGAGGACACCCCACATACCAGGGGAAGCACCGGGGGACCTCACCCACCCCTCCTGGAGGCACAGTTTGGCCCCTTAGGGGATGAGGTTACAAGGCTCCACCTGGAAAAGCCTGTTTGACTAAGCAGCATCTCCTCCCCCTGCCTCTGCTCAGCCAGTTTGAGTTAAAAGGTGGGAATTCCACCTGGAAAATCGTGCTTTATTTTGGAATTCTCTCTTCCACTGCTAAGGGAATAGGAAACCATCTCCCTTTGGTTTTTCAACACGGACCGTTGTGCCCAACCACGCAGCATCGCCGCTGCAGGCCTACACCTGCAAAACAGCCCCAGGCTGCTCCTGGGGACCAAACGCTCAGCTAAAAGAGAGGCCTTCACCCGTCTCCACCTGACTTCCTCCTCTGAAGGAGCACCAGGAGGGCTGGTGCTCTCGTTTTCCTGCTCCTTCATGGTGTTAACACGCGAGCAGAAAGGAGCAGGGATGCTACCTCGTTTGCAGAAGAATAAAAAAACCCCAAAAGGTCTCCCAAATTTCATCCCAGAAGGGAACTGCAGCGCGACGCTCCCACCGGGCAGCGCTGGCAGCAGAAGGTGATGGATCTGCTACATGGTGCCAACGAGCACCCCCCCCCCCCAGGACCTGCAGGACCCTCACCCGTGTCAGGGCTCAGCACCCAGGGAAGGACACATGGACACCTGGGTGGACACGAATGATCCCATCTGTTGGAAACAGGCTGATCCCAAATAACCCCATCCCCAAATAACCCATAGGAGGGGGGGGGGGGGGGGGGGGGGGGGGCACGAAACAACGAAGGGAAACCTCAGAAGAAAAGGTTTATTTACTGAATGCTGCAGAAGAAGCCTGATAAGTTCTGTTCTCAGTCCCGGTGTCCACTGGGAGGTGGAAGGTGCCCTCCGTGGCACAGGAGGAGGAGGTCTGTGGCCAGGCTTGCTTCATCAGAAGTGTAGCTTGAGTGGAGACAGAGAAGAGGTGTCACACAGAGCAATGAAGACACAACTTCCAGCACTTATGTCACATTTGAGCCGCTTTGCTGCTCTCTTCCTTTCCCCGCCACCTTTCAAGGACAACTGTCTGTAGGAAGGTCACACCACGGTTCCTCTCACCCCACCTGCTCCCCACGGAGGGACAGTTTGCAGAGCGCATCGCAGCGAACCAGTTACCTACCCCAAATGACCAGTTTCCTGAGCTAAGCGACCTGCATGAAGATCTACACCGGGGGGGGGGCGAGGTGGCCAGCAGAGCCACAATCCCTCCCCAGATACCACCGGTCACCTCTGTGCGCAGGGACCAGTAATGGCTGTCCTTGGCCTTGTGTTTCCCAGCTGGAAAACAGGCTGAGCCTGGTGTGCAAGGCACTGTATTCACAGTAAACCCCTTTGAGATGCTTGCACGGCAGGTACCTCCGGTGGACAAGGCACTGGTTGCTGTGACCGCCCCATCCCAGCATCGGGTGGTCCTTAGAAACCCTGGAAAGGACAGTCAGCAGAAGCGGTGGATTTGGGCAGGTTGCCCTGTATCCCAGTTTGTGAAAAAGTATCTATGAAGCTAATGAGATAATCCAGCAGAACCTCAAGAGCCAAATCTTGTGGGATCTGAGAAGGGACCAGCAGAATTCAGTCATTTGGTGGGTCTTAAGTTTTCCAAAAGAGGAAAAGTTCCTATACTGACTGCCATAACGGCCCTCTGTAGGATGAACCTTGATCCCATATCCAACCACACGGCCAACGCTCACCTAAGAAGGACTGCCATTACACTGGAGGTTTTTTGGAGGACACCTGCGGAGACGGCAGATCACCAACCTAAGCCCACAACCAGGCTCCTTCCCAACGCTGGTGCCTCTGGGAAAGGCTTAACAAGCCTTTTTCTGGTTTGTTTTGTTGTGGTTTTTTTCCCTTGAAACCATGGATCTGTCCTAACTTTTTATCCAGACTCATCTCAAAGGGTGGCCCTCACCATCCTTGGTTTAAGCCCCACCACCTCCCAGTGGAGCTCATACACCTTTTGAAAGCCTTGGCCACTTATTACAGCTCGCTGCTCACCAGCTGAACGAGCTGCTGTAGCTGTTATTGCAAAAGAAATAAGCTCCAGCTTTTCCACGCACTTTTCCACGTACGTATTTCGCACACCCAGCCAGTGAGAAACCCAAGCGAGGGCTGCTCGATGCTCAGCAAGCCACTTAGTGATTAGACCTCGCTGTGAAGTTCTGGACGGTAAAGAAGGTAAAATGATGCAGATCAAAGAAAATCACTGATTTATGGCTTTTTAAAAGATATTTTTTGTGAACGCAGAAGGTAAACTGTTGACACGCTCTCGCTACGCCAAAGTACTGAATCCTCCAAGATCTCTAGAAGGTTGGAGGTCAGGGTATGGCCCCGTTGTCCCCTTCTCCCTGCGCGCGTGGCGTTACGGAGAGGTCAGATTTCCTCAGAGATGCGGTAAAGGGATCTGGGGTCAGATCTGCCAACTCAAAGGGCTTCTGGAGGAAAAAAAAAAGCCTGAGGCAGAAAGAGGAGCTCTTTGGGAGGGACACCACGGCCTACAGGAGGAGATGGTGGGTTCCTTATCCTCCTGTTGGCCCCCAGGGAGTCACCCACGAAGACATGTTAAAGCTGCACTTCATAACTCCTTCTCCCAAGCAAGTTCCTACCGCCGAGGTGCTTGGCACTAAGTCCCACAGAAGGGACTTCATGATGGAGCTGGAAGTTGAGGGCGAGGGATTAAGGAGGCCAAGGAGGAAACGGCGCTGGTACCACAGCCCACGCCAGCCGCAACGCAGGTCCTAACAGTTGGATACCACTGGCTGGAGAGAGTGGAGAAGCACTGCTGCCAGTCTGTTGGTCCACCAAAACCTCATGAGACCACTTTCCTCGTGTGGGATGGAAATACAGGAGCATGGAGGACACCCAACAGCACGGCACGGCCATCGTCAGCTGCGCGGGGATGTTTACGGGTGCAAGATCTGGCTGGCTGGTGCTCTGCCGCTGGAGCCGTGGAGATGTGCTCCTCCCTCCTCACCTTCTTCAAGACAAAACCAGGAGGTTCGTGGGAAGTGAGAGATTCACAGCGCAATTTCTCTTCCAGTCGAGCACTGATGACTTTCTGCTCTGAGTCTGTGCCCCCTCCCAAAGGTTTGTGAGTTATTAAGGATTTCCAAAGTGCCTTCCTTTATTTTCCATGCTACACTGCACTCCTCCACACCGCACTGGAGAGCTAACTCCCAGCGCTGAGACAGAAACGCTCTTTCACTTACGCTTTTATTCAAAATCAGATTCATTTTTGCCTCTGGATTTCACAAAGGTTTTAATCTCCAAGACTGATGAGACAATTTATTTAGATGTTATATGAATCCTTCCTCTGCGGTTTCTCCTCTTCACATTAGACCCACCAAAAAAAGCAAGGTAATTTGGGTCTGAGATGGCTGGGAGCTTGCCATAGCTATGCATGTTCTGTACATTAAATCATGGATCCTTGGAGAATCCATCACTTAAAACTACACAAGAGGTGAACCAAGGAGGCTTCTAGGAACATTAATATCTCCTGGTCCTTTGCAAGAGCTACAATTCACAGAGGTGACAACCCAGCCATGACTATCTAATATCGTTTAAGGTCTACCTCCTACCAGTGTCTTCTAGATTTGGTCCAGCCTCTCGCCGACACTGTTCAATGAAAACAGAGCTTTTACTCATTATCTGTTGGAGCCCTGGCCAATCTAGTGGTGGGAACTGGGCAAGCAATGTGAACCGAGTGTGGGTCTCTGCAGCGCTGGGACTGGTCTGTCTCCCTGCGAGGACTTCTGGGTAATGTTCAGGATGTATTTTAAGTGGAAAAGAGAACAATATGAATCAGATGTGCCTGAAGAAAGCTCCGTGAATTAACCGGAGTACAGGATCGCCACGCAAGGACAAAGCAGATGACACGGTATATGTGATATATCTATTTCTTGCTTCCCTCTGCCAACCTTGTTTGTGATGGATACGGCCTTGAGCCTTGTATGAAGTTTGCAACAAGCTTAATTCTCCAGGCAGTCCCACTACTGTGTGCCTGAGCGCCCCAAAACATGGGAGCATTTGTTCTCAGAAAGCCTTGCAAGGCCCTACAGGATATTCACCCCGCCAAAGCCCCAGACACCCACCTTAAGGGACCCACTGATGTCCCCAAACAGTCGGGGGGATGGTTCAGAGCACTTAGGTGGGGAAAGACGATGCCGGCGCTTTCCCTCTGCAGAGCAACGTTTCCTCCGGGGAGGACCCAGAAGCAGGAATGGGGGATCGGAGCCTCCATCCCATCCCACAACAGCTCCACCGAGACCCCTAATTTCCGAGGCCGATTTTAGAAATCTCTGTTCTGCTCTGTAAGGGCGCTCAAGTAATGGATGCAAAGCATTATTCTCCCCTGCATTATTAATAAAGGCAGCTAGAGCATAAGCCAGCCTCCACGCGAAAAGTGCGTGCCCTACTTTCAGGAAAATAAAAAGGCCTGCTTTAATGAAGGAAGTTAAAACAAAACAACCATCTCAGGAAGACAGAATGCCTGGGAGGGCACATGCACCAGGCTTAATGAAGACATACATTATTTTTTTTTAAATTGGCATGCCTCGTGTCTCTGCAGCAGAGTGATTTTAGGAGCTCATTTTTACACACTTGAAAGGAAAATATTTTTTTTTTTTAATAGCACCGTCCTAAATAACCAGGCTTATTGCAAGCATCAGAGTTTGCAATGCCAGCGTTTTGCAGTGATCCTGTAGCCCGCCTTGGGTCTCTCCCTCTAACAAATATGGAAAAACACAACAGGAAAATCACACAAGGCAGAAACTCGTGTCGTTTCGGTGAATCAAGATGGAAAGAAATCCATTCCCTCGCTTGACGTAGGGCTGAGTTTGCAAGCAACGCAGTGGCTGGCTGTTACCTACGCCTTGGGAAGGGTTGCTTTGAAATAAACTGCTGAAGAATTTATGATCGTTTTGGTGCTCAAACACCAGCAAATATTCACCAGATACCTGACACTGAGGGACTGAGGAATCACGACTGGTTCCAGTTACCATTTTCCTTTCCTCGCTGCTGCTGCTGGACCTGCATGGACCAAGGGGACTCTAGACTTCTTCAGGCCCCTCTCCATGTCTCCTCATGCTTCTCACATTAGGGCAATTACCAAATTTGGGGCACTAAATCATTTAATTTTCCATGTGGATCCCAGGATCTTGGGAACCACGAGGTCAACAGAAGAGCACCAGCGTCGCTGACTTCCAGCGTGGCGTCAGGGACCGTAGCGTGCGTGTTTGCAGGACACCGAGGACGAAAAGAGGACGGCACGTGAGCAGCAGGTATTTGAAAACCAGACTTTGAAACCTAACCACCACTGACGACTTCTCTTCGCTTGGGGTGAGCCACACCAAGGGCAGGAGCTGAGGGCAGTCTTCGCCTTCACTTGGTGGTTGAACACTTTGCGTGGAAGCCAAGCAAAACTCATGAGGTTTGGGGCGAGACACAAGTAACCAGAGAGGTTGCACCTGAGGAACACCTTTAGGGTGGACCAGAAAGGGTGATCAAGCTTGGACAGAACAGCGTCTCTCAAGACTGACAGCTCGCTTTCAGTGACACCCCACAAATCCAGAAGGCACAAGCGAAGGATGCTCTTTCCACCCTTTACTCCAAGTAGCATCAAGGGGCACGTTTGCCTGGTTAAGCTACGTGTGGAGAATCAGGTCTCCAAGCAGATGAAACTTTGGGTTGCGATTGCTTTTTTGGTTACCCTGAAGGATTTCTGCCAGCAGGTACCACCACCCTCCCAGGCCGGGAAGTCTGAAACAGAAGACCCTCGGCAGTAGATGGGATGCTCTTCAGAGCAGCAATTCTGCTGGGAACATACAGCACCTCCTTCTGCAGCGAGACAGCTAAAGGCTCATCTAAAATTCCTTAAAAAATACATTTACAATTAGTCTGCCATTTCAGAATCAAAGATTTTCAAAACAAAGCTGATCCCCTCTGATTGCTGGTGTGTTTGATGGACGGCACGAACCCCAGCAGCACGTTCTTCTCCGCGGCGGGGTTATTTCCAGCCTCCTGTATGACAGCAGCTGATTGAATTTGAGTAAACGCTCCCCGTACCGACACAGACGACTGGTTTTTAACTCAGCCACTGAACCACAGTATCACTTTAACTCAATTCCATTTAACACAGCGGAGGCCGCTGCCTGTTCTGCTGCACATACCCACCGCCGGAATATTTTATGGAGCTTATTTTGCAGCAGTTGCCTCTCCAAAAAAATTCTTAATTTTTCTCCTTTAGATCTGTTTTCCATAGAGAAGTGACCACTGACAGTGGGTGCGATGCTGGGAGGTCCTGAGCGGCAAAGCCCACGCCTGCTTCCTGGAGCTGTTAATGCGACATCTTGCCTGCGGCAGAACTGGGATCTTAACAAACATCATTCAATAAAAACTGGCAGGCAGTTGCAAATAGCTCGAAAAAGCCTCTAAATTTAAGAAAGGTCCGAGCCAGGATTGCCTCTGCAGCCTTTGCTCTGCCTCTGAAGATAATGTTGACAGATGCTGTCCTCACTCACAGCATCACACGGGCTTTTTGTTCATCACACAGGCTTTTTTTTCACCACTAACTGGCGCTTGTGCCTCCCCGGCTCCCGAGCCGCTGGTCTGGGCATAGCAGAACCCCTGAAAGCATCTTTCCTCCCGGCTGCACACGACCAAGCTGAGGGCTCTGAACCATGCCTCCTACGAGATATATCTCCAAATAGTGGGGGAAAAAAAAAAAAGAAAAACCCCGCTGTGATATTAAATTGCATTGATTTCAAGAGCTGCATGAGTGTTTGTGGGGAGGATGGAGGGTTCTGCACAAGAGGAGCCGGGTTGAGGAGCACCAATTTTAATCTTCACCATTTCCTCGCTAATTTAGTGCTTAGCTATGGGGTGTTAGGCACTGGAAGATTTTTGTTCTCAATGCAGAATGACCTGTCAGCTTTCTGGCCATTAGGAGATGTCTAATACAGGAATTACTAAAAGCATTTTTTTTAAGAATCATAAACAGAGAAACGAAATTTAAATGTCGGGACGGCTGCAAAGGCTTTCTTGCGTGAGCATTAAGCTGCGCCACAAAAAGATCTGGCAAGGGGGGGGCCAGAAGCGATCAGAGGGTTGTTTTTTTTAGAGAAAGCAAGTCGGTGAAGATTAGGACCGCACTTCAGAAGGGGGAGTGAACAAAAGGCTGGCTGGCACAAAGAAGATGGACCAGCGCTTTCGGTTCCCCTTTCACATCATGCAAATCTAAAGCAACAATTATTTGCATGGCTTTAAAAAAAAAATAAAATCAGTTACTCAAGCCTTAATTAAGCCGCAGAACTGGTGGCTGCAAAGTATTGTAGTGATAAAATACAGCAAGAATCAAAGCACGGGGGAGGTGAAGCATCTTTAATGAAAGGGAGGACACCCACAGCCACAGCCACCAGGACAAAGGTAGGGAAAAAATCAAAAGCCTTTGCGGTTTTGTGCGTAGGAAAGATGCTGACTAGCAAGGTTTGGGGCAGATTATTCCGTACCAAACAATTGTGAGGAAGCTTCTGAAGTTTCTGTCCGTTTTCAGGGAGGAGAGACCAGGGCAGGTGGACAACCTGGCCCTCGCCGAGCGTGGCGGCTCCTTTCTGCCGGGCGGAGGACACAGGCTGGAGACACGGCTGCAGGAACGACGGGGCTCGAGAAGGGGTGCCAAGGGCTCACTGCTGCCCGCCTCTGCGAACCCTGATTTCCAGGGTGATCCCCGTGTTTCCTTGTTCTCTCCTGGTCTTCTCGACTGTTTCTTCGCTGAGTTGGTGCATCCATTTCTTTCTTGTCTTTGCTGTGAGTGCAAGCAACCTCTTTGTTTGAGAGAAGGAGGCTCGTCCTCCAGCCCACGCCAGGACCTACGCCAGGTGGGTCCCATTTCTCCATCTATTCCTACCTATGCCATGAAAGCAGTCCCATAAAACATCATCCTAGAGGTCTCCTTCTCTGAAGGTATCTTGACCTATGTATCTCACTTGAGAGAGCACCTACAAACTCCCCTTGGGTTCTTGTTCCTCATGAGCATGAAGGACATCCCAGGCAGGATGAACCTCAAGCTCTCCTGGCAGGACAGACAGGCACCCATGGGAGTCTGTCCCCAAAGACGGGCTAAATGTCTCTTTGGGGAGGTCAAGAGAGACCAAAAGTCTCTCCACTGACTACAGAGGGACCTGGGCTGGAAGGGTTAGAGACCCAAGGTCTGTCTATACAGCTGAAGGGAACCAAATCCTCCCAAAATGTGGCGATTGCCGCAGCTATTTAAAATGCTTGAAAACTTCCTGGTCTTTTGTCTTTCTTTCTTTTTAATCTGGAAAATTAAACTGAGCTGAAATAAAACCTTTCCAGGGGAACGTGTGGATTTCATCAAGATTTTGCGAAGAAAAGTATTTTGTTTGGATGGCAACGCAGCACTTCTGGGGGATGTTTCAATTTGGTTTCCAATAGGAACTCCAGCCTCCCAAGGATGGTGTTCGAGAGGTCCAAGAAGCAAGACAGACCCCCCCAAAAATTTCTCATCCTGCAGTGATTTGGTGCTGCCTCTCACTTGGGTGTCCCCTTGGCCATCTCCCCAGGCAGTGGCTGAGGACAACAGACATGTTAGAACGTCCAGGCCAATACGCAGGAACGCTGCTGTACTCACACCCCTGCCTGAGCAGGGAGGACGTTGCCAGCCTCTGGCAGGACAAGCTACTAATAAATTTGTGGGGGTTTTTTATGCTCTTTTCACTTTACTCTTTCAGTGTTGCATCCTTCAAGGGAATTTAAGGGTGGCCAGCACACATCTAGGGGAACAAAACTTGTTTCATTTTACTCGTTAAGATTTTCAGTGGGCAGAAATGCAGTCAAAGACCCTACCAGAAGCACATAAAAGCCAAACAAAACCCTTACAGACTCATCTGCGGTAAACAGCTTTATTTAATAACCTTGCAAAATAACAGTGAATTTAAACTGTGATACGGAGAAGCCAGCACCAACTGCTTCATCCGCCTCGGAAAACTCCCGAGCCCGGGGATCCACTGATTTTATGACAACCAGGAGACTGAAAACTTGGCAATTCAGAGGAGAAAGGGTTTTTTTGGCCCCAAAGTCCAGCTCTGTGTTCGTTACACAAGCATCTATTTCACTCCGATGACGACTGAACGCTTAGCTGAAAAGACGGCTTTATTCAGAATTTTTTCAATCCCGCAGCTCTTTTGAGCTGAAGCACTCAGCATAAACATCTCAGCCAACTGAAAAGACATGAAGTCAAAACGAAGGGCGAGATATTACTTTTCATCTCCACTGTATGCTTGGAAATGGGTGAGCAAGAGACTTTTTCAGGCCTTTTTCATAAAAAAAAAAAAACATGAAAAAAGGGCCAGTCCTGATTTCAGAAAGGCTTCTCCAATCACAGCTCAGACACTGCCAATTCTGGCATTTGACCTGCGCGACCATATCCCTTAACGAAAATGTTCTGATAACACACCACAGCCTGAAAACCTCACCGCTAATAAATAACGTTCTGACCACAGAAGGGTTTGGGTTGGACCAAACCATCTAGTCCAACCCTTTGCCATGGGCAGGGACACCTTCCACCAGACCAGGTTGCTCCAAGCCCCGTCCAACCTGAACGTGAACACTTCCAATGATGGGGCATCCACAGCTTCTCTGGGCAACAAGATCTCAAGACTGATATTAAACAGGAGATCTCCTTTTCTAATGCTACCTTTCACTTAATTCACCCTGGGTAAGAGCTACATTTTGAAACTGCTACTTAGCCCTTGGGTTTCTACCACCCTTCGTCAGGCCAAGAGGCTCACATCCGCCAGGAAATTTGGCTGAAAGCAGACAACCGGGCTTTAAAAACTCAAGGGCTGGTTTCAGGAGAGTACTTAAATGTAGGTTTGACTTCAGTCAAATTATTTCCTGAGCGGGGGCCTAAGAGAAGTCTTCAAAAAAAGAAAAAGCTTTCTACAAAGGTTTCCAAGTTTGGACTCAAAAGCACAAAAAAGCAAGTGATTGATTTAGCAGAGCAACTCAAATACTCCTCATTAAGCACAGAACCTCATTAGTCCATGCTGTGGTGAAGGCAACTCCTCGTGGACGGGTGGGAATTACTCCATGACTCCTGTTTCAGAGTAACTTCTCCGATGTAAAACCAGTGGCAGCCCCACATCTTCTGGAACAAGAAGTGTCCTTGCTGGAAGTTATTTGACAGCAGCTCCCGTGATTAATTTACATTCTGTCCTAATCTACATGAATCACTGGCAGCCCTTGGCTATGAGCAGTTCCTCCCTCTCCCCACCTCATGTAGACAAGGTGTTCAACCTCAAAGTGAGAGGGCATGACTGCGTTTGGATTCATGCCACCCACAGGCTGCCCTCCAGCTCTCTCCAGCCAGGTGGGAAGGTCCTGGGCAGGTTGTGTCCTCCTCCATCCAGACCTTTTTCTGCATCCACAGAGCAACAGAACCAGAGCCGTGTGCTGGGCACGTATTTGGCCAAGAGACGACAGTGGAAACCAGGGAGGTGCGGAGAGATGGTGCTCAACAGCAGGGAAGGGAAGGAGCGCGGCAATCTAGTCACGGGTTTTTGTCAAAAGAAGTCATGACTAACGGAGGAATTCAAACGAGAAATGGCTTTGTGGGGAAGCCTCCTTCCAGTGAATGGAGCAGAAGGAACAAGGGAGAAGCTTGCTTGGAAAGGTAGGAGGTGAAGGTGACAGACGTTGTTGGCTGAGCCAGAAGAGCAGAAAGGCTCTGGACACCAAGAATGAACGGAGTGGGTGTTGTTTCTGTAGATAAAGCCAAGTAGCCTGTGCTAGACCCGAGCAAGAGGGAGGCAAAGAGGGAGATGAAACAGGGAAATCATTTTTGTACCAGCTCTCCAGAGGGATGGAGGAGAATTTTGCAAGGTTGGAGATGGCAACGACAGCAGGGCTCCAGGGTAGGGGCTGGGCTATGGGGGATGAACGCATCACCCATCAGCCTGGCTGGCAGGATGGTTCAGAGGAGCTGCAAAGGAGGATGCAAAAGAGCATGAGTCTGGTGTGAAAAATGAAGCCCTTCCTGAAAAATGAAGACCTTGTGCCTCCAAGTAAAGTTTCCCAGAGTTAGACAGGGAGTAATGGAGAAGGGAATAAAGGACAGAGCCTGGCCAGGCTTCCGTGGAAAGCTGGAAGCAGCAGATGACAAACACGTCCCAATGGACACATTGCAGCAGAGGTAGAAAACAACTGGCCAAACTGGGAAAGCCAAGGGAAAACAAGATTTTATGGAGAAGAGTGCGGCTGCTGCTGTTAAAGATAACCAGCACGCCAAGGCTATGGCAGAAGAGCTCCTGAGTTTGGCCAGGAAGAGCTTGCTGCATCTTTGGAAGAGCCCTTTCAAGGTGGTGTGAAGGGCAGGAGCCAGGCAGAAGAAGACACTAGGACAGACCCAGAGTCCGTTAGTGCCACGGGAAAGCGGGAGAGAACAAAGACTCGGCGTGGGAGATCCAGATACCAAACAAGGACGCGGTTGGGGACATTTCTGCAGCTACGACATGGAAGGAGGATGGAAGGACAAGCAGGGGGAAGGGGAAGGCAACCTTGGGGAGACAGCATGAGCTATTCAGAAAACATTAAAAGCCACCAATGCCCAGGTACCACAGCGATGAGCAGGGTAAAATTCCTAGGATTAGTATCAAGACGTAATTCACGGCTTAAAAGTACTTTGCAACACAAATATTCCCGATGGAGGGCATTAATGGCAGCGTTAGGGAGGGGAGAGCTTAATACAGGCCCCTTCCCTGGAGAGTATCTGCTGACAAGGACACAGAAACTGTCGAGTTTTGTACACCCAGCAGCAAAAGGTAAATCCTGCTGCCTGCTTCAGCACGCCTGATCTCATCTCCATCCACACAGATTGTTACCTGGGGCGTAGCCGGGGCTGCTGGTTGGATACATGTTTGGGTTGTAGGCTGGGGCAGCAGTGGGATAGCCCGTCGGATAACCTGCAACGAGAAGGAAAAAAGAGAAATTACACTTTTGGCAACAGGGAGAGGGAAGAGGGCAGGATTTCCTGTGCAGCCTGCTGCGGGTGAACGTGCTTGAGCAGGGGGTTGGACTGGATGATCTCCAGAGGTCCCTTCCAACCCCCACCGCTCTGTGATGCTGTGATCCCTGGGAAGCAATAAACAACCTGTGTGAGCAAAGAGGCCATCAGCACAGCCGAGAGATAAAGCAGAGACGTATTCTCAGTTGGCCAGGGTACAGGAAGGGCTATGAATGTGCTCTACAGACTTACACGTGACATCATCAATATTTCATCCTTATTCCTCTAGGAAATGAGGACAATAACCAGAATGCAGGAACGCTCAACGTGCTCTGAAGAAAGCTACACACACCGAATGCAGAACTCGGCTACAAAACCCACCAGCACTGCTATATTTGAAAAGTTTCCCTTGGCTGCTGGCAGCCGTGGTAGCTTGACCATCGCAGCGCTCCGCATCCCAACAGTGCCCAGCCCCAAGTCCTCGGTGCTCAGCACCTCCATGAACCGCACCTTCTCGCTAAAGGGAAGGTAGAGAGGTTGCGTGAAAACATGCCAGCCCTTATATTCACTCATGGCTGCACATCTGCCGTCCCTGGGAGGGACTCGATTACCTGCCAGGCCACCTGGAAGGAACACGCACGGCAGCTCGTACCCTTTGAAGCCGCACGGGGTTTTAAATGGGCACTTTAGAAAAGGTTGCGGAGCGTCTTCAGTTTTCATCATCTTCACCGCGACCGGTCACAGGGAGTTCAGAGGAAACCATCCAGGCAGGCAGCTCCGTGGGGGGCTTGGCAATCACTGCACGCCGCAGCCCCACGTCCCGGCGTGCACCCGCACAGGGCGCGGACGTCTCGCACCAAGCTCCTACGTCGTCAGAAGTTCTTGTCCTCCATGAAGACCACAGGCAACACCCTCCGTGCCTCCGTCTGCTCCATTTTGCTTTTGTCTATGGCCCTACCTCCATATCTTGGAAGTCTTCCTGGCTGAAAACGGTAACACTCCAATAACTCCATCCCTTCCGACGTGCCCCTGCGTAAATCCTCCCGACAGCCCGAACGGGACGTATTAACCTTCCTCGGCTGGCGGAGAGTTTGTCTTCGCTGTGCTGAGCCACCGTGGCCGCTGCCCCCCTTTATCTGTGCCTCTCGTTGGCCATCGTCCCAGAGCAGAGCCACCCCAGCGGCAGGCAAAATGACCCTTGGAGAGTCTTTCCAACGCCAAGCTCCGCTGACGCTGTCTGCTGGGTGCCAGCAAAGGCTGGAAAGAGGCAATTAGCAGCCGATTCGCACCCCATCTTTTTTTTCTTTTTTTTTTTTTTTGCTTTATTAAATCAAAGCAAGCGTGAGTCTTTCCTCCCCCTTGCTCAGCACCGAGACAAACACTTCGCAACCTTTCCCTCCCAGGCCCCAAAGCTCGCTGCTCTTCCACCGCGGATTTCGAAAACCTGGCGCTCGGACACAGCTGACTACTGCGGCAAAATTTTGAGGTTCATTTCAATAAATCTAATTCAACAATCATGACCACTGTACTGGAATAAATGACTGCATGTTCTACCCTCTCATTTTCATCAGCGATATATTTGGCTTCTAAATCAGGTTAATTAAAAATTGCTGTAGTTAATGTTGGATAAGCAGCAGTTCAACAGATTTTTTTTTTATTATTTATTTATTCAGGCTACATAAAACCACGTTGTCATCACACTCAGGAACATATACAGCCTTTTAGCAATCAAGAAGCTCCTCGGAAAGTTATTTGCAGATCCCGTGATTGCAAGCAGAACATTAATGACGAAGACCTTAAATCAGAAATATCCCTGCCTACTCTCCGCTTCATTAGAAGTTAAAAATTGCTTTTCCAGTACATTCATCGCTCCAGGGTCCTCCCGTTGCCTGCTCAAGCTTGATGATCCCGCTTTGCCTCCTGACCAGTCTGGCTAGGGGTGTTAAACCAACTCCAGCTCAATTCTGGACCACACCAAGTACATTTTCCCTACAATTCTCTCAACCGTGTTTCTACACGGGATTTCACCTCCTCATCAGACAGTTTAGTAGCCGATGGCTCTGTGTGCATGCCACGGTGTTGGGAAGTCTCTTGCTCATCAACTAGGGATGGGATCAAGATGATAGCCTCTTGGGGCACCAAGAGGTTCTTCTGGTCTTTGCTGCCGGTTAATCCCCCCAAGTAAGTCCTGGATCCCATGAAGTGCTGCAGTAGCGCTTAATAATAGCCCTTAACTAATAGTCCCGAAGTCAACAACCATGACAAATTTAGTCCTGTGTGCCTACACGCAGCAAATGTTTCATCCGTGCCCTCTGAGATCTCACCAGCACTCACACACACATTCAAATTCAGCAAAAAAAAAACCCTTCTCTTTTCCTCAGACCAAAATTTTCAACATTAGGTTTATACGTCAAAAACCAGCCTGAAATAAATCAGACGACTTTCAGACCGCAGGAAAACTGTGGCTTTGGGCAAGCTTTTCCGTCTAGCCAACTATTGAAAGACTTCACAGTTATTTCAGGCAGACAGAGACAACTGCCTATTTAGGTCTCCTTTCTCTTTTTTTTTGGGGTTTAACTTCTGCTTGGTAGGACAGCATCTTGCTTACCGTGGTATCTTTTGTAGTTCTGAAAGAAAGGTATGGCCATTTTCAGAGTAATCTCATTTCAGATAAATACCGTTTCTATCAAGGAAGCCTTAATAGCTTCGGATGCGAAAAGATGCAGCCAGCCCTGCTCTGCTCTGTCGTCCACTCTGATCTCATAAACTTTGGTAAGTGCTGACCTCCAGCAAGAAAACTTGTCCTCTCTATTTTAAGGGGAAACAGAGATGGGAAAGGTGCAGGAAAATGACTGTGGTTCGCTCCTGTTTTGGACATCCTGAAAGGTAAGAAAGTGGCAGAATCTGGGGCAATTTGTGCCGCCAGGGGAAACACGCTTGAAAATTCCCAGCGCTCAAAACATACATGAGACATTTTTATACCTTAGTGGGTTTTGAGCCGTTCAGATTTAGGTTTGTCGGATCTTTTTCATCCCCCAAATGACCACAAACAAGCTTCCCCAGTAAGCAAAACCTGCAATCCCCATGATGGTCCCAATGTCTTGCATCCCCTGGGGGATAAGGATCAAAGCCCGTATCCAACGACCAGGGATGAGCTCAGGAGAGGCGGCAGCACCAAAGCATCCAACACCCTGCTCTGATTTTCCCCCTGGATACCCTAAGAGACCTCCTGTAAATCCCTGGTCCCGCTGACCCTGCTCCCCTCCTGCCACATCTGTCTTGCCTCTTCACCTTGAATCAAAAAATAACAGCCAGTGGGCCAAACCCCCTTGTTTTACATTGAGCACTGCTAATCTTCAGGGGCTTCCTGCTGGAGACGTGAAAATGTCAGGGACAGAAAGAAAATCTCCTTTGCTTTCTGCTTGTACAGATCTGCACACGATGGGACCCTGCTTCTGCTGGGGCTGGGGGCCTTATAACAGCGACGATGCAGAAAGGAAAGAAAATGAGATGAAAACGTATCGAACAAAATTGATTAGATTCCTCACAGGAGAACCCAAAAGTTGTTGCCTTGCTTTATTTTAATTTAATATCATCTCCGCAGTCCACAGGAGTAGGAAAGCCAGCGCTCATCGAATGTTCTCCCCCAGGGGAACACAGAGCACTCCAGCCCTGAGAAGCCCGGACTGAACTGCTGTAAGAACGACGACGCAGTAACCGGCTGTGCAAAGCGAAGAGCACACGGGGCTGCACCAAGTAGGCATTTTAAAGCCGCCTTTAATTTTTCATGTACTTCTAAATGTTGGTATTCCATCATTCCCAGCTCTGCTCACCCCTGTCCTCTTCGGTGCAAGGCTGCTTTTGAGTCACGGCTTTTAGGCTACGCGCCCCAGCTACCTGCCCCCTCTTTTTAACACGCACACCTTTAGGAGATGCACTAGCAAGGGAGTTCCTGAAATAAATTTAAAAAGAGCGGCTTACAGAGCCTTCAAATGCGTTTAACCACCAGCTTTGCTTAGCCTAGGCTCCTTCTGATATACTCGGAACACCCATAATAAAGCAGCTCCCTTATATTTCCAGCTCTCTCTATATATTTTACTGCCTAGATGCCAGACAGTTGCGTGTGTAACTGTGTACCCAAGCTCACCGCAGACCTCTTCTGCACGAAATGGTTGGATGGGGCATTCAAGACAGCTCTTTCCACCCTGGCAGCCTCCTGGGCTAGCTTATTGCTGGTCCCGAGGTCCCCAGCTCCTACGCGGCTGCTGTGGTTAGTCTGTACATCAGGACAGCAGAAATGCTGAATTACTGGGGAGAAATGAGAGGGGAGGAGAAAAAACCCGAAGATGTCAACAGGCAAAGGGCTGCCCTTGGAGGAAAGGCTAGCAGAAGGGTGGGGAGGACTAAAGAATTGAATAATAATTCATATTATTAATATGAATAATAGGGGAGGGGTTAATTTGGGCTCGTTCAAGGATTAGATGTGTTATTCCCTTCCACTCACTTCGGCATTTGAAATTCAGGGCACTCGTACCCAGCCCCAGGTGCAAACCAGCTCCAGGTCATCCTTCCTACAAGCCACTGGAAAAAAGCTTGTGACACCCTGAGGTCGGCACCGCCAGGCTCCAGAGGACCATGCATGAGGGACAAAGGTGCTGGAGGCTTGGCCAGTCTTTCCCACCAGCCATGAAATGGCTCAGCTGGTACTCAGTTGCACTCACGCCCGCCCCAAGCCCTTACCTCAACTATCTGGGCACTACAGGAGACACTCACAGCAAGTTGTAGAGGGGAGCACCCAATTCAAAGGTCTTCTCCCCATTTTTCTGCTTCCTCTCAAGAAGACTTCAGCCTCAATGATCTATAAGGTCCCTCCCAACCCAACCCAGCCTATGATTCTATGATCTACTGCCCAAGCGACCATCCTTGCTGTAAATGACCAACCTCCATCCACAGAATCATGGAATCGCAGAAGGTTTGGGTTGGAAGGGACCTTTAAAGGTCATCTTGTCCAACCTCCCTGCAATAAGCAGGCACATCTTCAACTAGACCAGGTTGCTCCAACCTCACCTTGAACCTTGCCAGGGAGGGGGCGGCCACAGCTTCTCTGGGCAACCTGTGCCAGTGTCTCACCACCCTCAGCATAAGAAATTTCTTCCTCATGTTCTATCTAAATCAACCTTCCTTCAGTTTAAAACCACTGTCGTTTGCCCCATCACTGCAGGCCTTGGTAACAAACCTCTCTCCATCTTTCTTAAAAGCCCCTTGATATATTAAAAGGCCGCTCTAAGGTCTCCCCGGCCCCTTCTCTCCTCCAGGCTGAACACCCCCAACTCTCAGCCTGTCCTCACAGGGAGCTGCTCCAGCCCCTGAGCATCTTCGTGGCCTCCTCTGGACCCGCTCCAGCAGGTCCGTGTCTGTCTTGTGCTGGTGCCCCCAGAGCTGGACGCAGCCCTGCAGGGGGGTCTCACCAGAGCGGAGCAGAGAGGCAGGATCCCCTCCCTCGCCCTGCTGCCCACGCTGCTCTGGGTGCAGCCCAGGAGGCCGTTGGCTTTCTGGGCTGCCAGCGCACGTTGCTGCCTCATGTCCAGCTTTTCACCCACCAGCACCCCCAAGTCCTTCATACTTTATCACCCAGCCTGTATTGGTACTGGGGACTGCCCTGGCTCAGGTGCAGGACCTTGCACTTGGTCTTGTTGAACTTCAAGAGGTCCACCTAGGGGCACTCCTCAAGCCCATCTTGGTCCTTCTGGATGGCATCACTTCCCTCTAGCAGATCACTCCAGTCTGGATTTGAAAAAACTGAGCGAATTCACAAAAACACAAAACTGCAGATGCATTTTCATGATACCCTTTGACAGCGAAGAACCTCCTTAGGCTGCCAGCCTGTCTCCATAAGCTTTAGGTCCAATCCTGCAGCTTCAGAGACACCAACATGTGGTACCAAGCAGAGATTTGGCCACACTTCCCCCCCAATTTCATTAACGTTTCTAATTGTGTCATCTACCGTGCGTATTTCTTACACCCATCCAACACAGCCTTCTGAAGGCACACTATAAACCTCAATGTATCATAAGATTCACGCCCTCCTGTCCTCCTGTTTCTGGATTTGTGCTCTCCTCCACGTACAAATGTGACAAAAGCCACATCCAAGAGACAGTGGGGTGCTCAGGAACCACGGTGGACTTCAGGGACCTTCCCTGGGGCTCTGCCACTCATTTCTTCCCTCCAGCCCTGCTGAAATGGAGACACGACCCTGTTGTCTGCACAGACCTTAAAAAATGGAGCAGACAGAGCACTCGAGAATACTTAGAAAAGGAATAAATACGGTGATCTGAACCTGTTATGCTGACCCAGTCTGGTTACCACATACCCAAGTCCTTCTCAAAAGGAGCCCGCCGGTTTTGAGCAGCCCAAACTCAACATGTGCACCCAGGGTGTGGCATCTGCCAGCAGCATCCACCATAACCCGTTCGCCCACCATTTCACACATCACGTAAGGGTGAGCTTCCAGCTTCAGACCACAAACAAAATCATCAGGAGCATCTAAATAACACACCAGCCAACGCAGCGCTGGAAAACCACAAGCGCTGGGTCTCTGCAGGACGTCGGCACTCTTGAAACCCCTGAAAAAGAATTTGCCTCTCGCCCAGCCCAGGTGTTTCAGCCTCCCACCAGTGAATGAATTGTCACCACACTGATGTCCAAAATGGGCCATTTAATTTTTCGAGAAGAGTTTCCGCTGGCCATTATCTGATTAGGGCTTCGATTGCCACAAGCAGCCTGAATTAATTTACGAGACAAATCGTTCTCCTTCATTGTTTTTCCTAGCAGGTCTCGAGCAGTGACACGCTCCCAATAGTGGCTGAACCACAAGCATTTTTACAGGGACAGATAATAAAGTCCCTTATCTGAGTGCAGGACAAGGCACTACAAAACCACACTTCAACTCATTGAACCTCTCCAGCATGGACTCGAGCTCACCGTTGCTCAGATACTCGTGGCACTATCTCGAGAGCTCATTAACTACCAACAGACTAAAAAGTTGGGCAGCCACAAAACTGTCCATATTTGTCGTTCATCGCTCCGAGGCGGATAAATTCAAGGCACCATTTTTCTGATTCTCTCATTTAAACCCCTAAAACACTGTGTGCCAGCTTGTCCCTGCTAAGCGACAGCTCTGAAGCTGCAAAAGGTCTACGAACATTTTACCTTTACAATCATCTCTTCAGGTCAGCCGTGTGAAGCCGATGTATTGTGCAGGCGAAAATTTGAAGCCCATCCACCATTTCTCATTCTTTATTGCTTAGACCTCAGAAACTCTTCAAAAATAGTATTTATGAGTATCTCCTCAGGACAGAAACATGGGAAACTCCGTGTCTTCAACTTCACGCTGCTGTAAATCCTTTCCCTTTAGACTGACTGGAAATGTGTTCTTGCAAAAAGTCACATTCTGGGACATGAACGTGGAAATTCTGTACCTGAGGAATTACCCCAGAGCTGAGAAATTAGAGCAGACACCACGCAGGCTTCCTGGCCTAGCTCTGCCCAAGCCTCCACCAGCCAGACTTGCAGCAACGTTCCTGAACGTTGATTGCTCGTAGCAATGACACCAGAAAGAACGTGCCTAATTATGAGGTGACCGGGGGGCACAGAGAAAACAGCTGAGAAGGACGTCTGGGAGCTAATTCTGCGTTGGAAACCAAGCCTCCAGAGACGAAGAGCTACGAAGAGGAAACGCCTTGCAGCAGAGGTTTAAACAAGCCTCGCTCTTCCACGGCACGAGCCTTTCTCCATCCAGAAGGATGTCTTTGCAGCCCGCTTTGCTCCTCACACAGCTGCAGAGCTCGGGGCTTGAGCCATGCACCCCCCCCCTGCCTTTTGGGGAGCCGTCCCCCAGGGCACATCCCTGGGTGCATGGGAGGTGCCTCTGAGTGGCTTCTCACACGGACCTTTCCTGTTCAATGGGAACTATCTAAACCATCACTTACTTAAATCAAAGATTAATTGCTCCAGATTCATCCCACCTAAATTAGTGCAGAACTGCCCTGACACAACACAGTTGCCCACTTGACACGCAGCAGGTACTCCTGCCCCATCACCCTGCCCCAGCCGGCCTGTTCACCCCCTCGCACAAACCACGACCCAACGCTGTCAGGCTGCTCTTTTATGGGTCCAGCTGCCTTGGGGGGCACGGGGCTGCACCAAGGGCGACAGAGAGCAACGCTTCCGAGACCAAGCACTTGATTTACCAGCCAGGAGCCCTTTGTCACAAGTGACTTACAGACTAAGGGCTCTCAGGGTGCTAGAGGTATGATTCAACGACTGCACGTTAGATCGTCAGTGTGTTTTAAGATGTTACCATCCTTCAGCTGGAACTCGGGTCAAACTCGGTACTAAAACACCAAGACACATCTCCTCCGTTAGATCTCACTTATCCCCAGTTTAATTTGCCCTCGTGCATTTTAAAAGGCAAATCTGATGTACTGAAACTCCTTTTATAGCTCAAAACGTCCCCGATTCGCAGAGTTTTCCAAATCAAAGGTAACTCCAGAAGCAGTGTCCCACTCAGGAGGACAGAGCTGAAACCCTCCTAAACTGATTCCTATTTTGGTTTATGCTTAACATTTAAAATCATATGAATCTGAGTGAAACCTCTTTTGCCAGCTCACAAATGCAACTACAGCAGGACGGATGGCATAACCTTTTCTTTCTCCCCTAATCATCCAGAACCATTTAACAGTTGAACCGAGCACAGCAACCGCACACACTTCCACGTGAAGTCCTGCCCAAGCCTCTCCAGCGCGCTGCACCTCGGGCATTACGCAGGACGAGCCTCCACATCTGCAAATGCATCTCGACGCTGCGGGGAGCCCAGAGGCTGAGCCCGGATTCATTTGACACTGCTCGGCCCACATTACCACCGGTGTGCCACCGCTCACTTGCCACGGAACTATTGCAGCCCACTCATGCTAAATGGATGTAAAAATAGAGGAAAAGCTGAAAGCAAGGGTGGAACCGTTCTGAAGAGCAAGTTAATGGATGGCTGAGAATCCAGCAGTTCTGAAGTCTCTGAGGGTAATAAATACATTCATTCCCATGAAAAAGGGCCACCCCCTTATTACTGCTTCAAGCCTCATCAGCCCAAGACTAGAGCAGTCAAACGAACACGTATTCACCAGACACAGCAACTGTTTTTAAAAAAAAGAAGATCTGACAACCTGCTCGCTTTCCTGGAGTTGGTTCTTTTTTCACCTGAATATAAGCAGCGACTTATTTCTTGCTCCTTGCCCGCGGCCACGCCAAACCAACCGTCACGCGGACGGTAAAGGCACCCACAGCATCACTGGTGCTGCTGGTTCCCAGTTTTGAACACTGATGTCCGTACAGACCAGGAGTTGCTGGGACTCGGGCTGAGACTCTGCACTGGACACGTTCCTGCAGAGCTGGAACTCTCTGTCTCACACTCGCTGCTGTTGAGACTGTAAGTCAGCGCTGCCATCCGAGCCTATGAAAAGTAACGACCTTTCATTAAATGGGGTAATTTGTGGTATCTGCTGTTCAAGGGTCGCCCTTGTGCACTCGGGCTGGTGAGAGGCCTCGTGATGAGCTGCAGACAGACAGCCAAGCCCCCCCCAGCCTGCAGAGGGGCGGCGGTGGCGGAGGATCCGCGGGCTTACGCTGAAGGCAGCGGGGCTGCGGCTGGAGTCGGGTACGTCCTTCCCATCCCACAACGTGCTTCGTGCCATCTCTCTGCCCGAGGCATTCACAGCAATCAGAACGGTTTGGGTTGGAGGGGACCTTCACAGACCACCTAGTCCAACCCCCTGCCCTGGGCAGGGACACCTCCCACCAGACCAGGTTGCTCCCAGCCCCATCCAGCCTGGCCTTGAGCCCTGCCAGGGAGGGGGCAGCCACAGCTGCTCTGGGCAGCCTGGGCCAGGGTCTCACCACCCTCAGCACAGAAAATTTCCTTGCCTTCATTTTCTCTTGCTCAGATAAAACTTGCTTTCAGACCATTTTTTAAGGTCCAGTATAGTTGCAAGGTGGTGGCCTAAAGACATGATTCCCACTTCCATTTTTATTTCAGTCCCATCCCAGTTTGAATTCCCACCTACATCCCAAAGAAACCTCCCAGGCCTTATGGCAGCTGTCTGCGTTCAGGATGCATTTGTATGAGCCAAACTCATCTTGAAAACTAGGAGCAACTGTCCAAAAATATTAGTGAGATAGTTTGATTATTTAAGGCACATACTATAAATAAACCATAGTGACAGAACTTGACAGACTGTCAATCAATATAACTTCTGGCCGAGAGACATATGTCATATCCTTTCCTACGCTGAGATAAGTCTCTATGGGAAAGAAGTTCCAGAAAATCATTTAAGGCACGCAATATTAATGCTCCCTGCAATTATTTACCTCATTCTGTATTTGACTAATCCAAAGCAAGATATGAACAGCCTCTAATGATAAAACAAAATTGTTTGTTGTTCCAAAGAAAGCATAAGCCCTAGATAAAGAAGCCATTTCAGTTTTTTCTTAAAACACTGAACTGTGGCTCCACCTTATCCGATAACGTTCCCTAGGGAAATATTTAGCTGGAAGGATTAAAATAAGTTCTGATAGCAGAAGACTGCTAAACTTGAAGAAGACCAAGTGGTATTCCTCTTATTCTCCCTAAGATAAACCCTGAAGAATAATGATTTTCATTCTTCCTCAAAGGAATCCCAGCCGTGGTAAAAACCAGCTAAAGCCAGACATCCACACCAGTGCTGGGTAACCACTAACAGGCCTGTCCAGAGCCAAGCAGAACAGACCAGCGAGGCCAGGGCTTGCTGGGAGAGGACAGATCTTTTATTAGAGATGCTGACATAACTGCAAAACCCCAGCAACTTCTTCAGGAGTCCACCTGCAGCTCTCCCTTAGGAGAACTTGTCACCAGTTAGTGTTTCTTTGGAAGACCAGGCAGTGCAGGAAAAGCGACTTTAAGTAAATGTTGATATCCCCTGCCGTGCTTTAGCCACGATGGGCTCTGGACGTAAGCAAGAGGACAGACCATGCCGCCGGAACAGCGGGAGCTGCACCGTGCCATCACGTAACCCAGCACGCCCTGGCACAGGATGGCACCGGGGAAGAGCGAGAGGCAAACCTACCAAGGGAAGGCCCATAGCTGGAGAGGGAGCTCCATCGAGAAGGTTATTATTTACCAGCAAGTCGAGCTGAGCACAAACACTCGGAGATATTGCTTGGAGACCAGCAATTCATTCGAAGGACAACTGATGCTGAGGTTACAGCTGGGCTTTGGGAAGAGCCTTATCAATGAAGGACTTGAACCTACCAGCAGTGGACAACGGTATCGCTTTCGTAGCCCTGCTTGTAAACCTTTCCTCTTCTGAACCACCTACCAGAGGAATAACACAAGGCACAAGTGTGTGTCGTCAAGACCCGGACCTGAACAGCTTTGGTAGGGTCACCCTTGGTCCTTGTGGAGATCCCACAGCAGTGAGGTGATGGACAAAGCTGGCTTTCCCTCTGAGAAGCTGTGCACATGTTCAATTTAAAATGTAATGCCCGTTTCCTTCCTTCCAGGAAAATTATCTCAGCAAAAAGTGTTCCTCTTGCTCAGGCAAATGGAACTGTTCCTGAATTCTTCCATCACGAAAGATGGCTGTCAGGCCCTCGGATTAGTTGTAGGGATAGGGCATGGACCAAGAACGAACAAGGACCTTGGAGAAACTCCTTCCTAAAGCAGAGCAGGTAGCGCTGGGGCACGTTGTAGGCTGCGGGAAGGTCAGCCACAGCGAGATGAGCCGGCTGGTGCAGTCAAGGTGGGAGAAACACTGCCATGGGCCAGGTCGTGCCAAGCCCCTTCCCTGCAGAACTGCCCTCTCGGGGTGCGACCGGTCACGGATGCTCTGCTGCAGAAGAGGACGCTGCTGCTGCCGGAGTGTGACGGGTCAGTAGCCAAGGGGAGGAGCGTAAAGCCAGACTGCAGGTGTGTAAAAGCATCTGTTTACAGATCTGAACATTAAGACTCACAGAAATGAAGCCAATTTCTGCACAGAGGGTCAACGCCAGCACTGGGACGAGGACCTGAGATCCCAGACTGGGGGTGCACCCAATGCCCGGCACTTCTTAACCTCTCAGCCAAGCGACCACAAAAAGCCAAAGCAGGGCAGAGCGTGCCCCATCCCAAGTCTCTCACCGTGATGAGGCACCATAAATTCTCGCTCAGCTGACACGAGGTGTGGGCTATAGAGTCTGGGACAAGACATACAAGCAGCTGTGCCGGAGCAAACTAAAGGTCTGTCTAGTCCAACACCCTGCCTGTGACAGTGGCCAAAACCATGTCTAGGATGTCTGGGGAAGAGAGGAGGAAAACCAAAAGTTTATGATTTCCCCCCAGTACGCTCCCAGCCTCCAGCCATTTGCAGTTCGAGGAGTTCCTGCGCTAGATATTTTCACCACATTTATTGTTTATTACTTCTCTCTCAGTGGATTTCCCTTCCACGGTCTTGTCAAGCCTTGCCTTGAACTACGTAAGCTTTCAGCCTTGGATCTCCACAGCCCAAATACTCATTGGAGAAGCTTCATCTTTGGTTTCTTGCAAACAGTTCACTTTCCTTCAGCTGATGGCTCCTAGTTTTCATACTACAGAAATGGGGAGTGACTTGTTTCTAGCGACCATGTCACCCATGGCTCTGTCGACCTCTCTCATATTCCCCTTGGCCATGTCTTAGGCTGCAGCTTTCCAGGTTACTTGGATGCTCCCCATATGGAAGCCTTTCCAGACCGTTATTTGCCCTCATTGTCCTTCTCTGAACCTCTTCCAGCTCTCCTAAAGCCTTTCTGAGATGGAGGCCAAAACCACCCAGAGTGTTCCAGAGGTGGGTGAACCAGGGAAATGCCCAGAGCTGTACTGGCACGCTCTGGCCTTCAACTCTTTTTCCTGATTAATTCCTGCCGTAATATTTGCCTTTTTGGACAGGTGCTGAGCATAGAGGCAGTATTTTCATAGCGCTGACTGTCATGGTCCAGGACCCTCCTCCTGAGTGGGAGCAGTCAGCTCAGACCTCAGCGTTTTAGCTGCGAGATTAAGACTCCTTTTCCTCACACGCCTCACTTCACATTCACCTATACTGAATTTCGTCTTTACTCAAGTCTCACAAGAGGCTACTGCAAACCCTCACAGTCAGCCCTCGTCTTTTACCGGCCTGAATAATCAAAAATTAGCACTCGGCACTCGTCCCTTTTCCCAGGTCACTTCTGAGAGTGCTGAACAAACCCAGCTTCCACCACCGACCTCTGCCAAACGCCAGGACCCCTTCACCAGAAAAGCCCCTACCCTCCTCTTTTTACCTTTTAATAATTCCTTATCCTGGAAAGGACCTTCCTTCTCCTCCTGTGATGCTTAGTTTCTCCGCAGATCTTTGCTGAGGGACCTTGTTGAACCCATTGGAAATGCCACCTCCTTCCTGCAGGGACTTGTTGACACCCTTGGAGAATGGCAGTAGGTTCGTGAAGCTTTGGCACATACTGCCCTGCGACTAACTACTTCTTTCCTTCTCAATCTCTGTTATTTTCAAAATCCTTACTTCAAAACACAATGAAATCTGGTTTTCTTTACTGCAGAGTAATGAGGGTGAAGCACAACAACTTCATCAGGCCCTTCACTCAGCCAATATCTTAAATTTAAAGAAGGAAAATAGAGTAACTGTTCCTCTTCCTGCTCCCGGTGACTATACACAGCTCATTTTTCATCCTGTCCAGAGGTTTCTTCCTCTGTCTTTTCTTGAATAGTGTAGAAAGCATTTTCCAGGGCTGTATATACTATAACATTCAGAAGGTCAACACAGGTGCACGGCAGGTGAGGAGATGCCACTGCAGGGCTCCTGAGATGGCAGCTGAACTGATCCAGAATGACAAACTAGAGGGAGGTTACGGTCAGAAAAGGAACGGGGTTGCCCTTTTTTCCTGTAAAGCTCCGCTTTCCCCTGTGTACTCCCAGTCAGATCTGCTTACTTCACCAGCACCAGTCGCCTGCTGCTCTCGCTGGCTTATAGATGCGATGCAGTTCGGGGAAAGAGAGCTGGAGCCTTGATCCACTCACGTATCTTTAATGGAATAATTACTTATATTCCCAATACTGAATATGCATTTTGCTGTCTGAACTGAGATCTGCACTGAGCTGCAGAAGTTGGAAGGAAAAAAAGCTGCAGTAAACTGAAAACTGGAGAGAGGTACATGAAGAGAAGGAAGACGAGGACATCGTGGTTCTGGCTTTGCACCTTCAAGTCAAGTTGCCTGGTGCAACTCTCACGCAGCGAAGGCTCCACTGTGGTGAATTTTCAACATCGGATCCTCCTTGAGATCCTTCCCTCACCAAGGAGGAGACCTACGCCTTCTGGCCCCAGAGACACCCCTTCTCCCGCAGCAACCCAGGAGTCCAACCCACAAACACCCGCGCGGTTTCACACCCAACGCTACAGAAGCGCAAACGCTTTTCAACCCCGAATTCACCGTCTCCCTGCAGCCTCGCGGAGGGCGAGGAGAGCCTCACGCTCCCAGAAGCGGGCGCTGCCGGTCCCCTTCTGCTCCGGCAGAGTTTCTATGGCAACTCTAGATGGGGCTTGAAGGGAGGACTTCTGGTAGGCTCTTTCTGGAGGAGTTTGAAACGTAAATGCGGGCAGGCATGAGAGCAAGCCCGCGCTCTCCGTGCCCTCAGGTTATAGGTTACGGCAGGGTATTTACAATAACTGCTCAGAAAACAGCCCTTTGTGATTGCCAAAATGCACTTGTTCATCTGGCTAATTTTCATTTCAGGCTTTTCAGCTCTGCTCTCAAGCCAGGAGGGGGGAAAAAAAACCCATTTCAAGCCTTGGCGTTTTGTTCCAGATGTAATTTCTGCTCCACGACAGACGGTGCCGGTGCGTGCAAGAGCTCCGTGCTTCCAGCTATGGGAAGGGAACCAGCATCAGTGCGCCTCTCTGATGCCTTTTTAGACTTCAGAATTGGGAATTTGCTCCCGTTTCATATCTATCATAATGCCTTTCTTCTGCCCGGTTGGTGTTTACGACAACCAGGTCCAAAATATTCCTCGTTTCAATGACAGCAGCATCCAGAAAGGGCCTCTCACGCGCTAGATACCTGCAGACCGGTGTCTGTCCCTGTGGCTTTCCAATATGAAGAACTTTGCAATGTGAAGAAATGGTTTAAAAGGCTGGAAGATGGAAGGGAAATCCCAGTTTCACAGTCAGAGACGCCGACATGCCGAGGGACAAGCTAGCTCGCTGCGAGTCACCCAGGAACTGCGAGCTGAGCAGAACATGATTCTGTTTTGTCTGTCTGGCACGGGACTACCCCCCCACTTCATTTGCCATCACTCAAAAGGTTGCAGAAACGCAGTTGGAATGTTTTCTGGGACACGTCGCCATTTTCCGCGTAGGAGGGTTTGTGGCTTCAGACCTCACGGGACCGGCGCCGTGCCGGTTGGAGGAGTTAAATGTTGAGTAAGAGGTGTCAGAAATGCTTTTTTGGACTGTCCTATTACAGGACGAACAGCAAGGTGTTTGCTTGGAAGAGAAATGACGGCGGAAAGCTCCTTACTTGGCCACACGATACTTTTAGTTTTTCTTATTCGAGACGCTTGAATTTAATTTGCCAGTGTTGGATCGACCTTAAAAAGGGTGTTCCAGGTGTGCTGCCAAAGCCAAGGTCCCCAGCACTGCCACTTCAGCGTGCCCCGGGCATCCCCAGAGCACGAGCAAGGGTTAACACAACAAAAACTGCCCAGTACTTCAGTTTCTCCTATAGCACAAGCATTGCCCCGCTCCCTACCTCTGCTTTTTACACTCCACATTCTCCTCTAAAATTGGCAGCATCCTCCTGATTTCACCGGAGCTAGTCTTGATTCACACCCTTAAATGAGATCTCTGGGGACACCAAATTTTCTGTTTCAGCTAATTCTAGTAAAAGGCAATTCCAGGATGATCACAACAAGGTTACAGAATCAATCTATCGCCCAAAAGGGCCAGTTTTAAAGGATGGACCAGGCGATTTTCATTTGTGAGGGTTAGCCAAGACAAAAATTCAAAATGATATAATATTTGGGGTTGCAAGAACAGGGCAAGCTTGAGTTAAACTCAGGAAGACTGAGGGTTTAGGGATCACAACACCCTTAACTTAGATATTGAATTTTAAAACGCTAATTAACTTTAAAACGTCCATATGGTATTTTGGACATTTTGGACTTAGACCAGCGAAGCGAATTCCTCTCAAATACATTTGCTTTAGACAAACACAGCAGCAGATGGAGCACACATCGAATATTAACAAAACCAGGGTTTGGGTGTTAAAAGGCTTAATGGGTCTCTCGCATGTATTTGGGCCAGGAGATTACACTCAAATTGTGCTTGGGGGAAGCTGAGAATACATAATATTTGAACTGGCAAAACTCCACAGCAGTGTTTAAAAAAAGGCTCTAGCGAAAATAAAATCTAATTTCACCGGCTCAAAAGTGCAAAGGTTCTCTGGGAAAGAGCGAAGAAACACAGTCATCCCACAAAGACCCCTTATCCTGAAGTCTTTATTATTCATCTTCCAGCCCAGAGCTGGGATGAGATGCCCCGACCACCACATCAGACCCTAGAGAAATCCACCGGCAGGTGCAGCTCCTGCCCAACCCACTGAAAGCCAGGGAGGACGAGCAGCAGCACTGAAATCGTGGGGCTACGCAGCATTTACTACTTCTGGTTCGTAAATGGAATTTTTCAAGCCCGTTGCTTCCTAAAGAAGTGTGTGATAAACCACGTTCTTGCCCTATAATCCCTCTCCTAAAAAAAAAACCAAACTCATTTTGGGAAATGTTGGAGTTAGAGCTATGTTTTTGCACCAGCTGTTCTGGTAGAGCTTCTCTTCAGAAAGATTTAAAAGGAAAAAAAAAAAAAAAACCCACCATGAAAAAAAGCAAATAAAAATCCCTTCCCCCCCCAGCTTGTAAATATTTTATTCCTTACAAACAGACTTCTGCCCAGAAGAAACTACAAACATATTAAAACCCACAGCTGAGGGGTGACAGCCCAGGGATGCTTTAGCACAGCACAGTTTTCATTTGCTCGCCATAAAACAATGATTTCTGCGATAGCCCAACTCAGCAAAGCAATTACAGCTAATTAAGCCGATTACATTTTATGGCCGAGGTGCATTCTCCTGGTTGCTCAGGCGGATGTGATGAATTTGTGGCAGCTCCTCTTTTGCTTGTTTTTGACCCGGGGAAACAGCCAGGCTTGTTTAAAAAAAAAAAACAACCCCAAGACTCATGTGGTATTACCCGGGTGCCACGTTTTACGTGGACAAGCAGGGGACCTCTGCTGCTCCCGGGACGGGTGGCACGTAGAGCCGTGGAGGAGGACCGAAGGACATCCTCCGGCATCGCTCGAAACCCGCACCCTTGGCCAGCGAGATTGGGAGATGCTATTTGAGAAACGAACAGCTCATGGAAAAGCCCAGGGCTCGCTTGCTGGGATCTCATCACCAGGTCAGCAGATCCCTACCTGCACGGCAGAACGGCCCCGCAGCTCGGAAAGCAGCCGGGCTCTTAGCGCCCTTCTCCCTTCCACCGCTGCCCACAAAGCGCTGGAGGAAGCTCAAGTGGGTGGTTGACACAGAAGACTAAAGGTACAAGGAAAGATAAACCCCAAAATGCTCCGTATCTGCTTCATCAGCTGGAGATGCAGAGGAGGAAGGTCCTGACAGCACTTTCCCATCCCTGCAGGTGGCCGTGGGACTGTAGGTGGGCCGCAGACCACCAAAAGCCATGGCACAAAATCAGTGCTTCCCGTCCACGTGGAAGAACAGGAGGGATTTTAGGAACACATCTTGAAATATTTAGAACGTTAGATACACAACAAACTCTCCTAAAATGCGTAATACATGTGTGGGCACCGCAGAGGTGGTAGATGTGTCTTTATGATCACGCAAGCCCAACAGCTCAAACCAAAACGACAGCAAGCGTGAAGCAAGTCAGTATTGTGGCCACCTTGTCACACGCTGCTCGCATTTTTGCAGCCCTCTGACACACAAGCCCAAATCTCAAAGGATCCAAAGCAGTGCCCAGTGTCCAGATGTGATCAGGTACGACTTATTTCCCCCTGTATCGCGTGTGCAAGTCAGACTGAAAGCTCGCTGAAGAAAGATGGTGTTTCCGCGGTTCAGAAAGCAGCGTGTAGAGATCCAGCACGCCAGAGCTAAGTACCCCACTCCCAACTTCCAAACAGGGTTTTATAGACAGGGTTTCTTCATGATTTAAAGCTGAAACGTGGTTCTTCAGGATCAGGGTCCCCCCTTAGTGACAGAAGAGGTCACCCAGAGAAGCTGTGGCTGCCCCATCATCAGAAGTGTTCAAGGCCAGGTTGGATGGGGCCTGGAGCAACCTGGTCTGGTGGAAGGTGGGTTGGACTAGAGGGTCTTTGAAGGTCTCTTCCAACCCAAACCACTCAGTGATGGCTCAGGAACACAAGACACCATGGACACCTCTCTGCAGCCGGGAGGAAATCCAAAAAGCATCCCGACGCCGCTTCCCGACACGTCCATCCCAATGTCCCAACACAGCTGGTTTTCCCCTCGGTTTCCTACAACCACCCACTGCAGAGCAAACAGAGCTCTACCAAAGCAGAAATACCAGACGCACTACGTATTGAAACCTGCAGATTTAGGTTTTCAGAAAAGGTATAAAACCGTAATAAGGAACACGGCTGTGCTCCCCCGTTAAATCACGCGGCCTAAGGCATCGCTTTTCCCCTGCAAACCCACGGCTTGCTGCAGTCAACCCCTCATCGTTGCCCCAGGAGGTGGCTCCCAACGTGAAGACAAGGTCCTTGGGTCACTCTCTGCCCCCTAATTTTAGAAGGGCAGATGGTTGTGTTGTGTTTAGGGAAGATTTTGTGACTTTAACATCCTTAAAGGATTTGGGGATTTTATGCTGTGCTTCTAACTATCCTCTCAAGAATTAAATCCAGAAGTAGACTTCTTGGCAAAAATGTAGGGGACTTTGCGTAATGAGTCATCGTGCCGCAGGTAGCGAGGCTGGCTTAAAAATAACACATCCACCAGCGTGCCTGGGAAACGGAAAAAAGAGTCACCAGTTCCCTCCAGGAACAGCAAATTATACTAATGGACTGGGATGGAAAAAGGAAGGGAAAAAAAAAGAAAATCTCAGAAGTTAGAGGAGCAAAAGGCATTATGTCGAGCAAAATAAAAATCAGATGGTTCAATCAGCCTCCTCCTGCACTGTGAGCTGGTGAGCAGATAAGCTTAAAAAAAGGAAGACAACTAGTTATGGTTTGGGACTCAAAACAGCAGCACGCTTCAGTTTTACCCGCAGAACCTGTGGGTTTTAAAGGAGGAGTATAGATAAGGAGAGGAAAGAGCCATCCAGAGGAATCTCTCAGATGGCATTAAGAATTGTTACCAAATAAGCCAACAGTAGAAAACTGCCATTAATTCATTGCACCAAAACATACTTCTTCAAAGAGAATTTGAAGCACTTGAAACCGAAAGAAATAGCAATATATCTGCATAATTATGAATTTTTCCTACATTACTTCATGCAGGAAAGGTCTCTTCCCTACAAAATGTCCAAAGCCAACTGCTTTCGCACATGTCCCTGCCCACACCTCCATCTTGGCGAGGACCACCCCAGACCGTGGATCTGGATGAGGGACTGTGGTCCACCACTGCCGATCCCGCAAGCTGAGGAGCACTGCAAAACCACCCTTCTGCTCTGGAGCACCAAGGATATCACGATGAAGCCGTGCTTCAGGGTGTTGTGCAAGGATAAGGTCACCCTTGCTCTGTGTTGACTTCTCCTTGTGGACATGCCCAGAGCTACACGCGCTTGTGTGATGTTGGTGTATTTAAGAAATGTATTACGATGTCTACGTTGCTTTTGATGTAAATGTGTAAAATTCTGTAAATCCTTCAACGGGGGCTGGGTAAGGCAACGTGATGAAGTAGCCAAAACTCATGGCAGGCTTCTGCTTTGTCTTCTATGTATGTATGTCAGTGTGAACAGTTGAGAAATGAAGGATCAGCTGAGGTTTAAAAAAAAAACCAAACCAGCTGAAATTGCAACAAGTACATATTTATCCTGGCATGGGTTTTCAGTATCAACACTACTGGCAGTCCTTCACCAAAGGTTCAGCAGGCAATGGTGCTACTTTCTCCTTAGATGTCCTGAAATCCTCCTCTGCCTGGATTCCTGCCTCCCACTCCATCTCAGCACGCTGGTGACCTCCCGTCATCCACAAAGCCCTGGTCTCCTTCCAAGCAGGGCAAGTAGAAACAGCATATATTTTAATGGATACAGTTATTTTTAAAGCTATAATGCAAAGTATAGTTTAAACTATTCTAAAGCCTCAGCAATATAAAATACTAAGGCGAGCCTTCCTCATCTCTCTAACCTCTTCATAGCTTCAGACGCTGCAAAAAGGCACTAGGCTGGTTCTGGCCTCAGTGGGGGTCCCTGTGATGCGAAATTGTGGACATAGGGGCCCAGACTGAAGGATAAAAGGGCTTGCAGGGACAAGGATGGAGCAGAGGAGCAGGGCTGAGATGTGTTATCAGGTCGTTGGGATATTCGGCAGTGAGGGTACCAGCATGGTGGGATGGGACAAGGTACAACAGTCATCAAAAGATGATGGACACCAGGGAAAGAAGTTCTCAGCATCTCCTCAAGCGGGTGCAAGGGAGCAGAGAAGTGGGTTAAGAAGGAACTGAAGGCTTCAAGACTCCTCAAAGAGCAAGACTACCCCAACAGGACTAACACAAGTTGCAGAAGGGTCCAGTTGTGTGGGACAGCCTTTGTCTGGTTTGGACCCATTCCTTGATTGACGTATTTTTGGAGGGCTCAGCAGCAGAGACTCGAAGGGGCCAGCAGATCAGAGGACTGGGGCCAAAGGAGGTCTCTCTGGGGGATCTGTGCTCCCCACAGGACACTGTGAGGACCTGTTAATCATTTCATTTTCACTTCAGCTTTAAAAGCTGCGAGATACCCACTCAATATACACCTATAAAAAAATTAACCTGCATCAAGCTAGAAATTCCTTTTATAAGGGATGCAATTCTTTTTCACATGGCTGGAAATTGCATATTAAAAATACCTTCATGCTAAATGATTTCCCCTGCAATATTTTTTTAAGCATCATTATACAAAGCAGTTGCTGGCTTTTCAGCAGATTTTTCAAGGCACTGACAATAGGAACGGCATTTTGAATTAGCATTCTTTTAATCAGCAGAGCTGAAATCAGCCTCCTAGTTACCACATGAATTCAGTCAACAAAAAAAGTGCCAAGTTTGCGGAGACTGTTCCTTCAAACCCAAAGGGACGTTTCTTCATTAAGTTCAAAACTCACCAGAACTGACGAACCATTTTAGCAGCGTCAGCTGAAACAAAACCCGAGACCCACCGCCCGTGGGTCTGCCCATCATGGCAAAGAAGGTCTCTGAGGAAGCGTTTCCATGCACACCCTGCCCTAAGGAAATGAGCAACCAGCTTTCCCGCAGGAATCTGATTTTATCAGGCTGATTCCAGACGGAGCATCCTTACGAAACACTCTGAAGAGATTTCGCTCCTTCTTTTAAACACAAGCAAGTGGCAATTCCAGGTCACTTGGCAAACGCCAGATGGGTCACACGCAGAGGCTGTTCGTGGTGCACGGTGACAGCTCGGGTTCAAGCAGACTACAGCTTGGTCAAATGACCACCAGGCACCTGGTCAGCCAGTGCTCCTACAGTCCTGTTCAATACTAACGAACTTCTGTAGATTTACAAGTATAAAATCAATGCATTACAATTAATTTATATTGAGCCATTGTCTTGCAGTACCTCCTTGCAACAAGCAATTGTAGGGAAAACCACAACTGAGTAACAGCTCCATCTTCTAGGTGAAACTCCAACATGTAATACTCATCCCTGCCTCCCCATGTCACCAATGAGTCAAACCTAAAAGCTTTTGTCCCAGGATAAAACAAAATGAGATCTTAAAGCACTGAACAAAGCTCTGAAATATCCAAAGCACAGCTGAAGTTAAGGGGAGCCCAACCATTGCTATCAATAACTGGGCTTTCTGCCCAGCCAGCAGCCTGCTTGAGCTTAGACTGGTACCACTGATGTGGTATCCAAAGCCAAGAGGTGAACCCTTTAATGGCCAGGCTGTTATCGAATATCCCCGTTCCTGCCGCCGGCATCCACTGGGAGCTCTGGCCATCCAGGCGCTCCCCACAAGTGCACGAAGGGTTTGTGTCCACCTCAAATCCAGCACTGCTTCAAAATACGCCTTGAGAATAAATCTGGTGACACTCAACACCTTCCCTCTAGTGGACTGTATTGATGCCTCAAAGAAATGAGACGTTATTGGGACCTGCGTGAACACATCTGTGGGTCCATCCAAAAAATCTGATCTTTCAGGTGTAAAAATAATGGTGGAATGAAAATTCTCCAAGTTGAAAGTTTGTTATTTCTCCATACTTTAACTTTTGAGTTTAACAGACAATGGAATTGACAACGAAATCACCCATCCAGGTGTTTTATGACCACAAAAGATGCTGAGGACTCTGAGGATACTTTTCAAAAAGGAAAGGACCAACAGCAAAGAAATTCAGAAGCATAACAAGAAGGGAAAGGCCCACTTTTAGCACTCAATTTCCAGTAAAACAAACTAATGAGAGCTCTGTTAGAAGTATGGAAGTTCCTGAATTTACACTGGATGCATTTCAGGAAATGTATTTTAGTTGTGAAACTTCACCTCGAAGCTCCAGGTTTCGTTGCGAGCACATACAAGTCTTCACTGGTTTTTCGCAAAGCAGCTGCTCACGAACTCCACAGTCACTTTACTCAAAGCACTGGAAGCAAATGCCAGGGTGAGCAGGATCACAGCTAGAATCATTATGAAATTCATCATCCAGTTTTCCTCATGGAAAAGCAACAGAAATGCTATAAAATCCAAGGAACTGCAACAGAGAAAATTATGGACAAATGCTGACCACATTACTAGGAGATAGATCTCAACCAGGACACCCATCTCAAGACAGACCACAGTGAGACATCTCTCTGCAAGGAGACAACAGAGCTGGATCTTCTGTCTGCAAGAAGACAAAAGAGCTTCTCATGGGACAAGAGTCCCATCTTCTCATCTCCCTCTGACCTCTAACAAAAATGAAAGGTTAGTTGTGGCTTGTGCCTCATCCCAAATTGGGGACTACACCTTCCTCTTGTGACTGCTTCCCTGGAGAGGATCCTCCATCCTCTTCATGTCCTGCTCGGGATCTGGAAGCTGAAATATCAGCACGTCAGCGAGGCATCTGGATCGCCAGCGCTCTGCCTTCTTTGCAGCCTTTTATTTTGGGAATCAACCTTTCGCCTGGTTTCACTGGCAGTGGGCACTTTGCCACCTTGCTGTCGTAAAAAACAAAGAGCAGGGCTCCAGGGCCCCTTCCACCACCCATGGTCTGGAGTTTTTGTGCAGAATACTCTACTTGAATGCTCAGCTTCACTTTCTGTTTTACTTTCTCAGGAATTGAGCATGAAGAGGGACATTGCAGCATTTTTGTGTGTGTATGCTCAATATGAGGAAAATTATAAACAATTCCGTGTCCAGCACATGCATCTCTAACACGTGAGAGAGGCCAAAGGGGATCTCCAAGCCCACTCATAACGGACGCAGAGAGGAAAACAGAGCCATAGCTCAGAGGGATCACACAATGGGTTGGGTTGGAAGGGACCATTGAAGATCATCCAGCCATAGGGCAGGGACACCTTCCACCAGACCAGGTTGCTCCCAGCCCCATCCAACCTGGCCTTGAGCACTGCCAGGGAGGGGGCAGCCGCGGCTTCTCTGGGCAACCTGGGCCAGGGTCTCACCACCCTCATCTTAAAACCTTTCTTCCTTATGTCCAACTTAAACCTGTCCTCTTTCAGTTTAAAGCCGTTGCCCCTTCTCCTGTCACTACAGGCCTTGGTAAAAAGCCTCTTTTCATCTTTCTTAGAAGCTCCTTTTACATATTGAAAGGCCACAAGAAGGTGTCCCCGGAGCCTTCTCTTCTCCAGGCTGAACAACCCCAGGTCTCTCAGCCTTTCTCTGCAGGAGAGGTGCTCCAGCCCTCTGACCATATTTGCTCACAGCCTAAAACCCACATCTTTACTGAATTACTAAATTCAGAGGCAAATTTAAAATACAAACACAAGAAAACCGGGGAGATTCTGCGCCAAGCAAAGGCAGACAGAAGAACTCCCCAAGCCCCTGCAGCGCCAGCCCCCAGACTGGCTACAGCACAGGACACTTAGAACATTCTGCATCAACAGAAGACAGAATTTGCCAATAGTTTGACCTAGAATCCACACCTGTGCTTTGTGAACTGCTTCTTCTCACCGTAAGGTTGCTTGGCCTTTAAGTGAGCTCAAGAAAATGTGGTGCTTATGGTGCGGCCATACGTTCATGGAGATACTGGAAGGGATCTGCCCCCTGATGGGTGTCTTGAGAAGGAACTGTGAGTGAAAAGACCATCCACTACCTCAGGAGACATCCTCATTGCCAGCTATTGGATTCACACGTGAGCATCAGCTACACAGCAGGAGAAACCCCCAGTAGGTCCCACCACCCCTCAGGCGACAGGAATTATGACCCAGTGATTTTAGCAGATAAACCACAGAAAAGGTGAAAAAGCCCAAGGCCTTGGGAATCCCACCTGAGGAAGAATTCCTTCCTTTCCTCAAATCCCCTGTAAGATCCAACAATTCCTTTCGCTTTCCCACTGTTCTTCCACAGGAGAAAGGCAGAGGGAAAGGGCCAAACAAATTCCCACCAGCCCTTCTACCCCCACTCCACTGACACCTCTTTTTAGCTCTGCCAGAGCTTGGTATTTTCTTGGTATATCGAGATGGATCCAGCATAGATGGGCAAAGGGCTTACAATAGTGGTATTAACTGCAATCAAGAATCTTCCACCTGAGAATAAAGAGCCTTGAAAATAAGGATTAACATTTTTTTCTCTTAAAAAACAGAGACAGAATTGAAAAAAAACCCCAACAAACCACTACAGTTACTCTGGATTTGCTTCTCAGGATGATAGAAAAGGTGCTTGTGAACCAGCTGTGTGAAGCGCAGTCCTGGGCACAAGAAAGTTGCCACCTGGGCTGAATAAAGCCGCAGCTGAATCCATCTCAAGCAGCTCCTCCATCCCGCAGAACCCATTAACTTCTGGATTTCCTGAACTTGCTGCTGATGTTTTCCCTTAGAGTTGGCTGCAGCCTTGAAATGGAGGAAGGGAAACGAAGAGGTGCAAAAACCTATTTATTTGCCAACTTTATATGTACGCTTGCATGTATTTATGTATTTTTGGCAGTGCTAGCCTACTTCCTACGTTGTGCAACTCAGTATTAACCAGCCAAAGCTTGCACCAACTTCTCTGGAGACAAGTTGTTATTGCTCTTGTGACACCTTCACCTTTGAGTGGAAGGGCCTGCACGTCCAGCACACCCTGGGTCGAAGAGGATCTGAAGTTCTCCTGGGGAAAGGGAAGATGAGCATCTATTTTATCTGCACACAGGCGTTGTGGTACCAAACTTGTTCAGGATTAAGGTTTTACAAAAACACGTGAGTCATGAAGCCCTGAGAACCAAATGCCACCAAATGCTGGTCTCCAAAAACCAGCAAAATTCAAGTTGTCTGGCTTCAGGCTGCCTCTGTCAACCAGCTAAATGGTGCCGGGCACCGCTGCCCAGCTGAAATTCCATTTTCAGCGCTGCAAGCCATGCAAATAGGAAAGCCGTACGCACGCCTCGGCTGATTCCTGCAGCCCTGCTGTGCCCATCGCGGGCTCCCGCTTCCGAGGTGGTCCCCACACGTTAAATCAATTTATAAAGGAGCTGCGGAGACTTGCAGACAACGTGAGCATCTCCCAGGCGTACCCGGGCAACGGCAAACGCACTTGAATGGGGAAACAACACAAAATGAACCAGAAAAATGAGCCCTTCGAGACGGATACACCAGAATGGTGAAATTTGAAGTCCCCCTATGACATGGTTTCAAGGCAAGGGAGCTCGGTAAAGACATCTAAAGCTCCTCAACTGGCTGACTTGCAAATGTCAAGGAGAAGAAATGACCTGAGGCCAGTTTGACACTGTCACAGCTCTGGTTGAATCAGTTTTAACTTTTCCCCCTAGCAACCTCCTGCCAAAGCACAATAAAAAATGCATGGAGACAATCGTCCCGGTTTTTGCAGGAGGTTCTTCTCCCTATCAAAAATAAACTAAGGTATTAACACCGTAAGAGTTTTAAACTGAAAGAGACTTCCAAAGGGCTCCATGGGCTGTCGGTCACAATTAAAAATGCTTTTAATGAGTCAAAATAGCAGGCAAAGCTTTATAGCAGAATGCTTTGTGCAAAAGGAGATTTTTATTTCAAATAAGCTAAATTATGAAGCTAATCTAGGAAGCCATTTTTATTCCAGAATCAGCTGCCTTTCGCAGGATTAGGGCGAGAAACATCCCGATGCAGGCCGCAAGGCAGCGCACGCAATGATGTAACTGCTTAGAATAGACGAAATTATTGCGTTTTATCAGTTTTTCTTTGTATGTGGTACCAGGCAACGGACGGCTCGCCCACACCAAGGAGCAAGCCCCAGGAACACTGTTCGGATACCATTGCCGGGACAGGGCAGGAAGAAATCGGAAGCTTTTTCTTCACCAAACGTGTTATTGCCAGTTGTGGTACACGGGGGAAGTGGAAGAAAAGGTTCTGAAGGTGTTGAGTGCCCTCACAGCAAGTTTCTGGAGAAATTTATTCAAATAAATGCACGTCTTTCAAAGGCAAGAGCCCTCTGGGATCCAAACCAATGATTTGATAATGGTGCCTTGGACTGGTCCAAGGTCATTAGCCAGATGGAAGACACCAGTTTCCACAATGGGTCTATTTAACAGCAGAAGTGTATCAGGAAGAGAATTATTGTGTATAGGACGTGACATATTCCAGAGGCTACTTATACATGTTCACTAAAATACCAGGAGAGAGGAGAGGGGAGGGGAGGGGAGGGGAGGGGAGGGGAGGGGAGGGGAGGGGAGGGGAGGGGAGGGGAGGGGAGGGGAGGGGAGGGGAGGGGAGGGGAGGGGAGGGGAGGGGAGGGGAGGGGAGGGGAGGGGAGGGGAGGGGAGGGGAGGGGAGGGGAGGGGAGGGGAGGGGAGGGGAGGGGAGGGGAGGGGAGGGGAGAGGAGGGGAGAGGAGGGGAGGGGAGAGGAGAGGAGAGGAGAGGAGAGGAGAGGAGAGGAGAGGAGAGGAGAGGAGAGGAGAGGAGAGGAGAGGAGAGGAGAGGAGAGGAGAGGAGAGGAGAGGAGAGGAGAGGAGAGGAGAGGAGAGGAGAGGAGAGGAGAGGAGAGGAGAGGAGAGGAGAGGAGAGGAGAGGAGAGGAGAGGAGAGGAGAGGAGAGGAGAGGAGAGGAGAGGAGAGGAGAGGAGAGGAGAGGAGAGGAGAGGAGAGGAGAGGAGAGGAGAGGAGAGGAGAGGAGAGGAGAGGAGAGGAGAGGAGAGGAGAGGAGAGGAGAGGAGAGGAGAGGAGAGGAGAGGAGAGGAGAGGAGAGGAGAGGAGAGGAGAGGAGAGGAGAGGAGAGGAGAGGAGAGGAGAGGAGAGGAGAGGAGAGGAGAGGAGAGGAGAGGAGAGGAGAGGAGAGGAGAGGATTATTTCAGTTGGAAGGGACCTACAACGATCTAGTCCAACTGCAAACTGGGTTCAATTCAAGGGTTCAGCAATTACTCAACGCTATCTGCAGCGCCTTGCCATGTACGTACTACATGAGATACAGGGTAAGTTCAGTGTCTACTCTCCAGCACCCTGAAAAACTGGAGAATAAAAGATGTTTATGAGAATAGCTACAGGAAACTCCTCTCTTCTCAAAGACCAAAGGCAAGAGGACGATTCTGAGAGGATACATCTCATGCGTGCCGAGTCGGCACCACAGCAGCGTAGAGTTACGTACTCCTCTGCCGCTTCCAAACTTAGAGCTGCCACACGGCTTCCACAGATTCCGTTTCTCTTCTCCTCAACGGCTAAACCGTTACCTTGTACAACCTAATCTGAAAGTGCAAAGGTATAAACCACCTCTGTGCAAATTCCACCTTCCTTCCCAACCAATGATTTGTCCACTGAATACCCTGAATACACCCAAACGGCTGACGCTTGACAGACGACCAGGCCACGAAGTCAAACATTGCTCCACCTCACCGCCACAAGACCCATTCCCACCGCATTTTTTCCAGTTACTCTGCAGAACACCATGATCCTCCTTGTCCCCCTCAGCTGGGACGGATCTCATTTCTCCGGACTCCACCCCAGACTTCCAAATTCTTGCTGTTCAACGCCTCTAAACCACAGCCTCTGCCACCCAGCTACACAGGCACGTGCCTCACCTGCCATCTTCACTCCTGCGACCTCTTTTTCTCTGGGCTGACAACTGCAGCCTCCCCCTCCCCACGCGCGTTCGATCTGCCGCTGCAAAGTTCTTTTTCGCGGCTCATCATTAAGATCAACGAATATCCATCTCTGCAGACAGAGCTATTAATAGTCACTTACCTCTCCAACTGCAAATTCAAGGCTCTTAGCAGCCAATCCTCACCCTCCTCAAAATGTCTCTTCTCATCACGTATAACCCTCTCATTCTACTGAAATGGCAGTATTTTAATCTTTGAATATTAAAGACTTTTCCATCACACACTTCAAAAGGAAAGGAGCCAATGAGAAACAAACAATTTGAGGTCAGGGAATTTCCCTGTTCAGCTCACAAAATAAAGAGGTGATATTCCTCCCCCCTCTCAACTCTTGTGTGCAAATTTTAATTGCTTTTCTGACATCTACAGAATGTAATCTTCTTTCCGTGTTGTTACCAGGATTAGGGCAGCACGAAGGTAAAGCTATTTTTTGATTAATATGGAAATCAGAAATTACTCCAAGAGAAAACTGGGGGACTGTTCCTAATACTACTTTATCTTTGGGGAATTACAAATCTAAAGACTAACAAGAGAGACCTGGCAGCTCGCTAAGTCTTCCAACCTGTGCAAAATACGCTTAACAATATCTAAAAATCTATTCTGATGGGAAGATGAGATTAATACAGTTAAGAAAGGGTTCAAGACTAAGACAGAGAGAGCTAAACCCCTACAGAACAGTGAACATCAGTTTATGTGGGGGAAAAAAAAGGTAATGAGACCACACGGTGCAAGGGTAGCTTCCCAAGTCTCACGGTTAAATTTGTTCCCAATTCAAACCTATTCACCCTGAAATTCAAATTTTCCCAGTAACCATTCAGCCAAATTTCTAACGGGCAAATTTCTAATGGGAGGCCAGGCTGGACGGGGCTTGGAGCAACGTGCTCTAGCGGAAGGTGTCCCTGCCCATGGCAGGGGGGCTGGAACAAGATGATCTTTAAGGTCCTTCCAGCCCAAACCGTTCTGTGATTCTATGAAAATCTGAGGAATATGGTAGCATCCAGCTCCTCCTGCTTGTGCAATGGAAAGAATTTGGAGATAATACCAGGCTATTTTGGATGGAGAACCTCAGCTGATTTCTGAATCACTTCTGCTACTGAAGAGTCTCTCTTTCATGTAACCCACGTGACCTGGGCCCACATGTGTCAATACACGGGATTAAAACTTTGGCTCAAGTTTGAGGTCTCGTAACACCTCCTTGGCTGCCACCGCCTATCTGGGTGAATTCACCTAAATATCAAGTTATGTGGATTCTCCCCATCTCCAGCATCCACATGCTGGTGTGAGCAAGGAAACAGGGAGATGACAAGTGAGCACTCCTGGTCTTGCCCAGAGAAGTTGTGGGTGACCCTTCATTGGAAATGCTCAAGATCAGGTTGGATGGGGCTTGGAGCAACTTGGTCTGGCGGAAGGTGGCCCTGCCCATGGCAAGGTGGTCGGACTAGAGGGTCTTTAAGGTCCCTTCCAACCCAAACCAGTCTGTGATTCTACGATTCTATGCCTGGAGATCAGAGATGAAGACTAAAAGCCATGTCAGCAGTCCCATCTTCCCGCCGTGAGTGCAACAACAGGAGACAGGAGATGATTTAGAAGGAGTAAAAAAGGTACATCCTGGCAAGCTTAAGCCTGGGAAATTTACTCAATTTCTCTCTGAAGTACTTACGAAGCCCTGCTCTGACAGCACCGTAGGTGTACACTGAATAATAGCAAGCCTGTGGAAGAGGAACCATATATTGTACTATTTTTTTTTATGTTATCATTGGGTGCATGAGATTAATGGGATTTTCAAACGGAATTGTGGCGCTTCAGCTACACCTGGAAACAAAGGCATTTACTATGACTGCTATAGAGGAGTGAAAAGGAGGCAGCTGTATTTGATCTTGAAAGCCCTCAGACACTTTCAAACAGACAGAGGAATCAAACAGATCTGTGTAAAGACAGAGAGCCATCAAGGACCTTCTTGGGCCAAGCTCCTATGTTTTAAAACGACAAGATGTGGGACTAGGCTATTTAGCACAAAGGCACAACGTTGGAGCACAAGGCTTGGTGGCGTTAAAAAATTGACTTAGATGTGGGAAAACACTGAAGTCTTGCAAAGTCAGAGGTTCAGCTGTGTGTGCTGGAGGAGAAACAACCACACGCTGACATTGTCCTGTTCAGCAGGTATCCAGTTGTACAATGGTTATATATATATATATATATTTACCCTGGTACCTTGAGAGATAAAGGGTTCAAATGGAAATTTCTGCTGTATCAAAGACAATGGGCGATGCTCCGAAGTCTGCTGACGGTGACAAGCAGCACAAAATCCTTGCGAGCGCCCTTTACAAAGGTGTAACATTATTTCTTGCTGGTTCCTTCTGACCATTTCTGACCATATTCCCTTCCATGGAAGATTTTGCAGGGTGGTAGGTTTGGAGGGTTTTTTTAAACATTCTGTAACTCCATTGACATATCCCTGTCACGGCACATTCTTCTTCTTAACTGTGCCCTTTTGAGAGAAGAAATACGTGTTGTCTTTTTTCACAAGAAAATTTTCATGGTCTTAAAGACACTAAGCACTGTCTTCACTTGATCCTCCATTACTTTTCTTAATTTCCAGTACAGCTTGACTTCCTGAATTCTCCCATGGAGTACAAATGATACAATTTTAATTTTTTTTAGCAGTTGGCTACGGTGACATTTCCCGCTGCTCGATGGCTCTAGTCCTGTCAGTACAGATTAACGAGACTCACCGAAGGGTTTGTTTGGTTAAGGAACAGCTTAAGGGCATTGCCTCCATATTCTATTAAAAACGCCGCAGGAACTCGGTAGCGTTTTCCTGTTGATCTCGGCTGCTATGATAAATGGAGACCTCATCCATTCCTTCAGGAGGAGAGGAGACATTTTTAGGAAGGGAAACCAATTTCCTTTCCGTGTTACTGAGTCAAACACGGTAGTTAACTTTTCAAAGGTATTAAGGTCATTTTGTTATTCTTCCACTGGGCGCTCGCTGAGCTGTCGTATCAGCCTTCAGGAATCGAGACAGAAAAACTTCAGCTCTGCAGGCGAATTCCTACAGATCATGTGCTCCAGCAGAGAGGGTACGGTCAGTACATGTATACTGACAGTGATGAAACACGTCTGAATGCAGAGAGCTCGGAACAATTGCTGCTGCACAGCCTTCAGCACACCATGAACGAGAGAAAGGAAAAAAAAAAAAAATCTTAAACTATCTTTGGAAAGATGAACAATACCTCTAGTTATCAACACTTCATTTAGGATCTTACTTGCCTAAACCCAATTACATCCAGAAAAGGCAACTACGAACGAACAGGATCTGAGCAACCCCAGATAATGGGACAAGATAAAAAAGCACTCCAAAAATAATGAACTGATTTGGCATTCATCAGTCGCTCAGTAATGAGCGAGCGCAGATTTCAAATCTAAATTAATGTCAAACGCTTCTGGATAAAATTAACGCAAAGCATAATTCAGAACATCCATTCAAAGTGCCACTGCTGGTTCCTCCATCCCCCTCCAGCGGGCCAGACGCTCTTCTCTTCTGTAGCTCCTGGTGGTCTTCCTCCCAACGCTCCCTCTGGCTTTTAAGGCTCTGTGTCATTTCCCCTTTACCCAAACTCAAATCACATTTTCCACACCAGTCAAAGCTCTAATGAAAGTTTCCACCCCCCCTTTAAAGGACTTTTTTTTTTTGGAGAAACCCAGAATGAGTAGGGTGATGATGTTGAGGGATAAGCACCAACACAGAAGACTACCAAGAGAGGTCCCTAACAAGCCTGGACACCCACCATCTCGCCTCTGCTGTTTCCCAACTCCCTGGTCCTCAGATCAGCAGCTCCGACTGCGCATTAGCACAGGAGCACGCTTTGCCCACCACATAGACAAATAATCGGCTTTCCATCCAGGCAGAGATTTCTTTCTTCTGATTTTTTTGATATTAATGGACAAACTTGGGGCTTTAAAACTGCAGCGCATTACAAGGGAAGACAGGCAATCGTGTCTCCCAAGAACGGGCATGAACTCCTTTGTAGGTGAAGCAGGTGCAGGTGTTAGCAGGAGACTGAAAAAGGAGGAGAAATCTCCCCTGTATCTGGCACCACCACCAACTCCTTGAGCGAGCCTCAGCTGCCTGTGATCCATCACTGCCTTCACCCGTTGGCCGTACAAGTAATTTTTATACGGACTGTAAAACCCGTGGCAGGCACCAGTCTGATTTCAACTGCTGCTTTTGTTTTCCCGAGAAACTGGCAACGGAGGAGATTCGTTGTCATCGGTCGCAGTGAACAGATCCAAATCCGTTGCTTTTGGTTTGTGATCCTCGATAGCACGATGGAGGTCACCAAACAGCAGCCTGCCTGAAGAAACACGGCCAGAAAGCCTTCCTGCCTACCATGGCCGCGATCTTCCAGACGTGCGCACATGGAAGTCAACAAAAAACCACGGCATCATCCTGCAGTGTGAGGGCTAATAAGGTAGTAGGTCTTACCGCCATAAAGGTACATCGAAGTGTTCACAAATACTAAAGAATGCCTTTTATAACGGAACGATACCTTTGCTTCTACTCAACAGAAAATTCCTTTCCATTAATTTCAGCAGTGTGAAAATACTGGCAAAAAACCCTACAAACCTAGAAAACACGACCAGGAATGGATTATAAGAACAAAAACATAGCAGGTCAAGTCTTGAAGACAGCACTCAAAACAAGCAGCTCCTCTGTGCCTCCAGAGGAAGCCTCAGTGCCCTTGTTTCACGCTGCTCTATACAATTTAACTACTTTTTGACCTTAAAGAACTTTGAAGCTTGTGGGTAATCCAGCTGTGATGAGATTTCATATTCCTTGATGAAACATTTGAAGCTGCTGTTCAGTTTGCTGATGGATCCTTTTATATCCTTGTGCAAGGCAGAAGCTGCTTCTTTTTCTTTTTCTTTTTTTTGAAGATGAAGGGCACCCAGTGGACACCAGGTAGAGACCATGCAAGCTTCGAAATAATTGCTCAGCCAAAAGCAGAAAAGATCTGACAACAAAGACTATTTCTCTCTCCATCCTGAGATGCCTGTCTACTGACTTTGTTGTACTGTGAACAGCCAGGCTCCTAATCTGTCAAAAAGTGAAGACCGCTGGCTTCTCCAGCTTCAAATGTTCCTGAAAGGGGAGTCAAAGCTCTCAACTCCCATACAGAAAGCTCAAGCGGTGTCTACTGTAGGCCGGTCCGAACAACACTTCAGCTTGACATCTCTTCATGGATGTCAAGGATGCCTACCCATCAGCTGAAGTTCTCAAAGAATAGAAGTATGTGAGCTTTCTCCACGAGTTCTTCTTGTTACTCCTGCATCGACTGTGCCCAGCACCTTCCCTGTCACTCACACTTCTAACTTCATCACTGTCTTCAGCTGCAACCTGTCTGTGCTCCTGCATCGAACTAGGCTGAAGTCTTCAAGATTCTTTGTGCATAACATCCTTAAAACACAGCCTTCCCCATCCATCCAGGCAACCATCCACTTATCATCTCACATACCAACCGTCGCAATAGGTTTTTTCTCCAGCTTTTACAAAAACGTTGCTATTCCACCACTGTCTATTCAGAATACTGCTGGAACGATCATTTCCTTAGTGTGTGACTTTGTCCCTGCCATTTCTCCTTTGCTCAGCTGGACCGGCTCCCTTTCCTCTACCAACACTCAGGAATTTGTGCTGATTTCAAGGTTCTCCGTCACCTAATCCTCCCTCAGCCATCCATATCCAGTGGTGAGGGACCAGCTCCTCCTTGGTTCCCCCAGCACGCCAGCCTCGCTTGTGCTGCTCACTCAGGGCATTTCAAAGTAAGCACCTTTGTGTGCTCGCTCTCACTCGGGCTGTCCCGTAAAGAAAGGCTAGAATTCCTCCTAAATAGCCAACGTTAGTTCAAAATGCTCCTTTGACTGTATTCCTCCAAAAAGCGGCTGCAGGCTGCCACTGTGCATCATCACCCACCTTCATCTGCTTGTCTCAGGCTCTGGGGGCAAGGCGTGTGGTTTTGCTCTGCACTTGGGTGCTGCCTGGAAGAAGGAGATGTTGATGAGCATCTCCTAAATCCTAAGTCCCACCAAATACACGCAAGAATTGCTCTTTCCAGAATCCTCTGACAATCCTCACCATTCGGTTAACCCCTGCAGGGGTAGGAGCTGCTGCAGCAGCTGTGTCAGAAGGGAGAACACCAGATGATTCACTCCGAAGATGTACTCCTTTCAACTCCTTTCACTTCTTCTTGTAACTACCTCTGTTTGACCCACTAACTGCTTAAAAGTTATCAATGACAGAATCCAGGCTCGCCAATCTGCACTTAGATCATGAGAACCCAATGCCTATGGATTGGAAATTTGCTTGTAAAAACAGCACATGCTGTGTTTTATGTAAGCAACAAGTAGATCCCTGAGGAATTCAAATGGAGTCTTTGTACTTGTCCCCCAAGCCTGGCTCTGCTGGTGAATATGAGCTTTGGTTTCTACCAGAACTAAGACTTAAGACAGTGGAAACAAACGGCTACTCATGCAGAAACACCGAGAAGGAGAGAAAACCCCAGTTTGTAAGCACAGAGCATGTGCTGTCTCTAGGTTGCCAAAGGCACCGTCAGTTCTCAGGGGCTCAGAACATCCCTACGAGCCAAACATCATTCAAGTCCATACACCAAAGGTTTGGAAGGGTAAAGGGATCTGCAAAAGATCATTCAGCAGCCACAGACAAAGCCCTGAGCAGAACCTTAGCCCAGCATCCACCTCTCACCTGCTCCCAATGACACCCTCTCATCAGCAAGGCCTTTCAATGTACAAGCTAAAATATTTCTTTCTTTTCCCAGCCTCAAACTGCGGCAGCCAAAGCAATAATCCACCGTGCACCAACAACATCCAGGAGGAAGCACTCCTGAGATCTGTCTGCCTGGATGCGAGTGTGGGACTGACGGTTCACTGACGCCCAGGAGGAAGTCGGGGTCAGGTCCGTGAATGCAAAAAAAACAAAACAAAACAAAACAGAGAAAAAAAGTACAGAAAAGGAAAGTAGGTCAAGCAATCCACGTTTGCTGAAAAGGACAAAGAACACTGCAGATTTTTTATTACCTTATGCAAGTGTTACCAAATATCTGAGGCATCCTTTCTATCTGATTCAAATCCCACATGAGTAATCCATGATTAAATTTAGTGGGTGTGAAATTTCATTAGGTCGTTCAATTTTAAGCATATTGGATAATGAAGTTCCATCGTCCTTCAGAATTAAGAAAAAAATTAATACTGTAATTTTTATCTCACTTCCAGCCTTGCCCCATCTGTGAGATTATTCTCGTTCATGTAAGACATCAGGGTCTTACAGCTCCATCTTTGATGCACGTGACCTTCGCTGTCGGGAGAGGTTAACTGCTTGTAAACGTTGGCGGGCAGCGAAGAGCACGGCTGAACCTCCCGACTGCTCTGTCAAAAGCTAAAACCCAAACGAGACTTCACCCGATGCTTGTTTAGGATAAATACAGCTCAGAAATGCAAGTTTTCTTGAAACAAAGCCACAGAGCAGCCCCTACGTTTTACAGACTCTGGTAGGGATGTTTTCTAAACGATCACGGTTTCTCAGAAAAATATTTGGACTGATTCCACGCTATCACACGTGATCACGTTTCTGTCGGTACGGGAAAAACGTTAATAGGTAGCAGACGCCACGTTAAGGCTTAATTTACCACTCCAAAGAGCCGGGCAATTCAAAGAGAAGCCACCAGCTTGCTTTGTACGGAAAGGCTTCTTGCTAAGACAAAACAAGAGAGGTTTGGAGATATTCTGGGGTTTTAAAATGCCGTTTTTTCAAAAACACTGATTTGAATTCCCACTTCACAAAAGGGAAACACTGGTAGGCCTTCATAAGACCAGTGGTGCAACAGCAGGGAGCGGACTGGGCACGCCAACAGCCAGTCGTTTAACTGTACGTTACCCTGCGTTTCCCAAGTGGGACCAATAAGCTCTGCTTATCCCCCCTCCCCAAAGATCACACCATTAATTTTTTTCAATTTAACTGCTTAATCCTTGGGAAGAGCGCAGCCGAGAAAGAGTTAAACGACAGCCACGATTCATCTCGCTGTATTTTCAAAGCACTTAGCAAGCAGATGAAGCCGCTTCACGCCAGTACAAATAAATAATATCTATATCCACATCACTGCAATGTATTTTCATCTTGATGTCGTTCACCAAAGCACGATGACAAATAATTGGTGGTGAAACAGGAGTTGTCAATTCTGTCTTAATCATGTGTTTACTTTCAGTCTTGACAGAAGTTGCAATATTTCTCCCATTCTCCTAAATGGCTACCAGCTGTTTTCAGTAAATGAACTGAAAACAGCAAACACCAATCTGCTTTCTATATCCTTCTGTGCTTTACTGCTGGATAGTTTTCTCATGAAAGACAGAAAAAAACAACACCAAATTTCAGTGAAGAAGCTGACAGAAGCATCACGGAAAAGATCACGTTTGGACAGATCAACGGTGCAAGACCCATACGTGTCAGTCTTGACATTTATTAAAGTACACCCCAATATCGCCCATCTCTGTTAAACAAATCCTGCCAGGAATTCGTTTTAGAGTCTCCTAGAGTAGGAGTTGCGAGACATCAGTCAGGCATCAACAGCAAAACGAATCAAACACCACAAAACAGTGAAAAACCGACAAGCCAACCTGCAACTTCAAACAGCACCGATGAGCGTTTTCTGTCGATAGCTATCTTCTGGCCAAGCTCCACTGCAACCTCCCTCAACTTCACCCCAACCTGCCTTTTTCACATGACTGAAATCCTCACCCAAGTCGAGATCCGTGTAATTCTCTGCCTGTTTATCCCAGGGGCAGCCGCACGCACCCTTCCTTTATCCATTTTGCCTGTCTTGGGTGCTTTCCCTGATCTCCTCTCCAATGGGACTGAACACCTCCACCAGCCATGTTGTCAGACACCTCGAGAGTCAAAAGGGCAGAAGACAGCCACCATAGGGAGCAGGAAAGCCAACAAGCCTATGACCCCAAGCAGTGCAGAGACAAACTTAACGATGCGCCTACACCAGTGCTTTAGCTCGGGTCAGGAGCGCACTTCCCATCACGCTTCAATGTCCCAGGGTGGTGGCACGTGCTGGCTGCATGGATGCCACGGACCTGGAGGAGAACCCAGAGGAAAATCTGGAGGAGAACCAGGGGAGTGAAGTTATTTGATGATGAAGGCAACACTATAAGACCGACTACGGGAAAAAGGAAGAGCACGAAGGTAAGGAAGAAGACGCAGTAACAAAAACGAGAAATGTGTGAATTTACACTTCAACATATTTTGGCTTGTTCAGGGGTCTGGTCAAGTGAGATCCCACGGAAAGCTGTCCTCAGCGGGTCCGTGAGAGCTGGCCGTGCAGGGCTGGCATTAGAAAAGCCAGCGCTCTGCTGAGGCTGACGTTGTCAAGAAAGGCAACAAGAAGGACTTCTGCAGGTACAGGGGCAGCAAAAGGAGAACTAAGGGAAACATGGGCCTCCTGAAGAAGGGGACAAAGGACCTAGCAGCAAAGGACACAGAAAAGACTGAGAAAATTCAGCACCTTCTTTGCTTTGTCTCTATCAGCTAGCTCTGCTCCCACGTGCCCGAGAGCAGGCTGTCTTGGCAGAGTCTGGAGGAGCGAAGTACCACCGTTGATAAAGGACAAATGAGTTATGGGCTGCTTAAGAAACCTGGACCTACACAAGTGCATAGTGCCAGATCAGACGTATCTGAGGGTGCCAAGGGAGGTGGCTGCTGTCACTGCCACTCTGTCATCTCTGGGCATGGTGATGGGGAAGGCCCCTGATGATTAGAAAAAGGGAAACATCACACTCACCTTCAAAAAGGGCAAAGAGGGGAATGCCAGCTCAGTCAGCCTCACCTCCCTACCCAGAAGCTCCTGAAGCAAATCCTTCCAGAAACCATAGCCAGGCGTGTGAAGGATAAGAAGGTGATTTGGAAGAGCCACCATGGACTTGTGAAGCACAAATCGTGCCCAGCTACCTTGACCGCCCTCACGAAGGAGACAACTGGCTCAGGGGCTGACAAGAAAGCCACAGATGTTGTTCACCCTGACCACAGCATGTCTCTCTGCATGGCCTCCCCAAACACCAGGGAATTAATGACTGGATGGTCAGAAAACCAGCTGGATCATCAGACTGGAAGGGTAACTGTTGGTGGTTCGTAGTCAAACTGGCACTCCCAAGTCTTGGAGCGTACAGAGTGTGAGGAGCTGGGAAGGGAAGGCAAGTTGGAGACCTTAATGTCATCTGCAGCTACCTGCTGGGGGGGTTAGGAGGAAGACAGAGCCATGCTCTACTTGGAGGTGCACAGCAAAAGCATGATGAGCCACAAGCACAAACTGCTGCAAGAAAAATTCAACTCAATATTGGGAGAAAACACATCCACAGGGAGGGTGGAACTGGGGCCCAGAGAGGGGATGGAAATATCCTTTCTTGGCTAAAATTGAAACTCAATTGGACACGACTCTACATCTAACTTTGAAGTTGGCTTTGATTTGAGCCAGGGGCTGAGGAAAAAAGATCTGCGGAGAGCCCTTCCAAACTAAATTATTCTAGGATTTAATATATTAGTCAGAGAGTTTCTGACACAGAATTATTTAATAATTGCTGGTTTGTGCTTTCTCTATTCCTCTCCTGCCCTTCAGTTCCTTCTTCTTTCGCCTTCCCTCCTCTGAAATGGTATCTTTTTGTTCCATACTTGCAACTACAACAAGCATGGCTTTAAATGAAATATATAGGAGATAGCAGTCCTATTTTTCACCTGAGTTTGGACGCTAAGAGGTGCTGGATTCATTTTGGGCACCGTGCTCTAAGTAGCGTCAAGTACCTTCTGTTATTAGAAGCAATGCTGGCAGTGAAGAGCGTGGTGGAGGAAGAGCACAAAGTCAGTGTGCACTCAGTTGTCTGGTAATAGGTGACACGTTAGAACATGGTAATAGCTTTAATCATTCCTGCTGAAGTTAATTTACTCTTTGTTTTTCATGTGGGCAGTTCTACACCTAAGCTTAATGAAAAAGGTAAATAAACCACAGTGGGGTAAGGACATACACTGAGCGAGCTGTCAATCAGAAACGGAGCTTCTGTATTGTTTGCTAATGATTTATAGGAAAGAGCTGTCTCAGACCCAAGGATCCGAACCACAAACGTAATTCCCACAAGGAATTACATGTGCCAGAAAACGACGCGAAACGGAGCTTTATGATTCAATGCAAGAATCGTACACCAGAAGACTTTTTTCTCTCTGCCCAAGAAGCTGCACGTAGTCTGGAAAATTAACTGCAAATCAAGTGTAGACAGTCTGGCAGGAAGAAAAAAAAAAAAAAAGATACAGAAATGAGAATGTATTTAAATTAATCCTTTGGCAGGGGATAAAGGAAAAACAGGCAAAACAAGGGGAGACGAGTTAGACTCCAAGCTGACGAATGCTCGGCGCGCACACGAGCATCTGCCCTCCGCAGCATCCTCATCCCCTCCCGGAGGGTCCAGCCACCAAATGTTCCAGCACACGTGCTGCTGCTATCGCTGGGCACTTCAATTAAAAGATATCAGCTCACCGCCAGCTTAAACGAGGGAGAAGAAGGCTCGTTGCCTGGACTGACCCGGGCTCGGTGTCCTGGACAGGGTGTACTTTCCACCTCCCACTGGAGCCGATTTGCGCTGTGGCGGTGATAAAGGCCTCGATAACAACGGTCAGCGTTAAACGGCCGAGAAAGGACGTTTGGTCTCGTCCCGATTCTGCGATAGCGGCCAGGGACATGGCGGGAGGTTGCAGCCCTTCATAGAACCAGCAACGATGCACGTTAAAACCGGCGGGTTGCCCTGGGGGCACGGGGAAGGCCTGGCTCGTGAAATTTGGGAAAGGTAAAAATACGCCCTGCCAGCTCCCTTGGCTCGCGGAGGAGGCTCTGTAACCTCTTTTGTACTAGTCCACTGCAGCACCACGCTGCTAGTCGTTTACAGAAGAAAAACAAAAAGCCATTACAACTGTTCAATGCATGTATTAATAATGAAAAGTGAGTAGTGAAAAAGAAAACCTGCTAGTAAAATGTATTAACAACACTAGCCAGACCAGAGAGGACCACAAGGAATTTAAGGGTAAAAAGAAAAACCCCAACTGTACAAAGTTTGATCTTTAAGGTCCCTTCCAACCCAAACCATTCTACGATTCTGTTGTAAGTTTGATGAATAAGCAAAGTGACCACCAAGAAAATAACAAAATCGACCACTGATAAGCGTAAAATCATACATATTGGGGAAAAAAACCCCAAATATCCGAAGCATTAAATAAAGGGACTGGTGCTAGCAGCGCCGGGATGAAGAGAAAGACCTGCTCAATGAGCAACTGGGGCTCAGGAAAGCAAATAAGATGTTACGTCATGTAAGGAAAGGCAGGTAGAAATCATCTCTATTCATCAGAGCTTCGGTCTCCTCTGGATGCTCTGCATGGTGCCAGGCTCTCCAGCTTGAAAGGAGCCTTGCAAAACCAACCGAGACTAGGGAAGGGCGGTTCACTTCAGAAAGGAGAAGAGAAAGAAAGATCAAATAGATGAAATTTAAGCAGTGGCCTACAGAGAGGGGGCAGCGACAAGAGTAGGGAGCGACTTCATTGTCTGGCACAAAATCAACAAGGCAGCGTTTAACGAAAATAAAAGGTGATTAACAGCAAACCAGGTATAAGAAACACTCGTTCATGCAAGTCCTCATCAGAGTATGTCACTGATGCCAAAAATTTAGTATGTATCTAATGCATCCAGGACAATAATTAGTATAGAACACATCCATCATAGAAGTTAGGAGATTTCATATCAGAGAGCTTAAACCAAAATAACAGAGCTCTTGATGGGACTTAACATCCATGCACCTGGAGAGGGGAAAGGAGGAATCTTCCACGTCTTCTTGTTGTGGAGGTCTTGCACCTCTGTGCAGCACCTGGTGCTGGTCCTGCCACAGAGAGGAGAAGGAACCAGGTGGTTCATGAGGATCTGATCCAGACTGGCAATTTTTGCTCTCAGCTTGCCTCACGCTTGAAAGACAGATGATTATAATAATACAGGAGGTGAAATGAGGAAAACATCTAAGAAAAACAAAGTACGGTCTCCAGCTTTCAAGCAAAGGTCAATAAACAGGGTGACTTCTTTTTTTATGGTTTCAGACGGCTTGGCAGGATCTTTTTGGTGTTGGCATATCAAAAGATAAAGAGCTTATGAAAAAGAACATGAAAGTGAAGATCTGAAGAGCTTCAGCAGAATCAAAAAGTCCTCCTAAAACTACAGAAGAAGCATAGAAGTTTTATAAACAGCACAAATACACCTCATTTAGGTTTTTGCAACTTCGGTGCTTTATCTTCCTTCCAAACTTCCATCTCACATTATATGTGACACGGTTTATGTGCCTTGTAATGCACTTCTGTGCAGAGGTGGAGAACGTATGGAGGCCAACAGTGCAGCACCTGGCTGCTTCATCATACAGGAACCTTCCCACCTCACTGTCTGCTTTAATACATGTTCCTCGCACACAGACCATTTCACTGATCTTTTGACCAGAATTAGAAACAGGACCCTGAAAACTCCTATTGAGGTTTTGCTCTTCATATTTTTGACTACATTTATTTTTCTCTCTCCCTCCGCTCCGTTAACAGCACTGAAGGTGACACCCAGCTAGCGCTCTTCATCCTCAAACCACACGCACCACCTTCCCCTGGGTTCCCATCAGCAGCCTGTTGATGTGTCTTACGATCTTCATCCCGCTTTCACAAGGGCTGACAAATCAGCAAACGCTTCTTTTACCTACCACGCACTTCGCTGCCTTCCGTGGGATCGTGTCTTCGGCTTCTGGTGCGTGAAAATGAGCGGTCTCTCGGTACGTCTCTCTGAGAACGGTCCTCCTCAAAGCCCGTGCACTCTTCATCCTCTTCAGCCCCGCTGCACTTGTGATACCCAACCGTGCGAAACTAAGCTAGTTAAATATTTCAGCTCCTTGCTGAACCTTTTCTTTCAGCCGGTGGGTCTCAGGAGCAGCTTGCACCGGGTGTTTACGTACCACTTACACCTAGGCCAACCATCTCGCAACCTGCAGGTGACACCAGCACCTTGCATGGCATTCACCCTTTCCTAGCACAAAGGATCACCACCTTTTTCCAGTAGAAAATTACAACCGCTGACTGCCTGGTAACTGTGTCTTGGAAGCAGGTACGACACGCTGTCAGGATTATTTTATACGACCGTTGGCAGAAGAGGAGATGCTCTGAAGACGGTTCAGGGTACCAACTGGCAATGAAGCTGTACCTCAGCATCATTACATCTCAGCTGAGCAAGAAGTAACCAAGGTTCGGCCATGTTCTCATGATTAAGGGCACCAAAAAATTCTTCCAGCTTCAGATTCTCACTGATAAGAGTGAAAAAGAAAGGACTGCACTTCCTATAGTATCTGTCTCCTGTAACTATATATAACCTCTGCAGCTCAATAACCTGTTTTACTGGACTGTACAATAAAATCAGTGTCAGTGCTGAATTCATCTTCCATGACGGCAAAAACTTGCCTGAAGTAGCTCGAGACGTGGCGGTTTTAGTCCAAATCTCAACATGCAATGATCGCCCCACAACTACTTTGTGTCCTGTGCATCTTTCTGCAGGGCTTTTTTTGCAATTAGCACTGAGGGACGGGCTTGCCAAGTTGAATACCATCATACAGAGCCCTACAACCAGTTATTATATAGAGGTCCACGCACCTTTATCTCCAGTATATTCAACAGAAACCAAAGAATCATGGAATCACAGAAGGGTTTGGGTTGGAAGGGACTTTAAAGATCATCCAGTTCTACCTCTCTGCCATGGGCAGGGACACCTCCCACCAGACCAGGTCGCTCCCAGCCCCATCCAGCCTGGCCTTGAGCCCTGCCAGGGAGGGGGCAGCCACGGCTGCTCTGGGCAGCCTGTGCCAGTGCCTCAGCACCCTCACGGTGAAGAACTTCTTCCTTACAGCTAATCTCAACCTACCCTCGTTCAGTTTAAAGCCATTATCCCTTGTCCTATCAAGGGGGAAAGGATTCATTGCAACTCAGAGTAGTCCTACATTTGCTGAGATGAGGAACACTCAAGAAATCCCTGTTTCTCTCCAGCGAGAGCCTGTGGCGAGAGGCTCACACGTCGACCCTCGACACTGACACTCTCTAAAGACAGGGGAGATGAACCCAGCTCTTCAGCTGACATCACTTCGGCCCTTTTGTCAAAATTTATTTACAGGGTACTAAGCTGAATATACATTTACCATGATTTTAAGTAGATATTTTAGTTACACTCAAGTCTCACTTGAGGAGCAATATGAAGCCCAGCACTTTCTGAGGAATATGATGTTCAGCAGAAAGGGTGGTGAAAACCAAGAGCTGGTAATTCTTCAGCCAGTTCCTCCATCATAACAAAGCGTAAGCGCTGGGAAGGGCTAGGCAAGATCCACCAGCGCAGTTGCTGGTCACGGTCATATCCAAAACACAGTGTTAAACGTGACACGAGTGGGAGGCAGGAAACAGAACAAGGGTGAAAATCAGCTGCGGGCTCTCCTCTTGTCTCCAGAAGCTCCTGCCCCTGAGATGTCCTGCACTGACAAACACACGACAGCTCCCAGGGCTGCCATACACCACCTGTAACTACCCATTTACTCTGAAACCCACTCTGGGTTTAGGGTGGTTTTCTGATTATTAAGCCCTAATCAATGTATCACACGAGTTGAAGAGAGGGAAAGAGCTCGCTCTTGTAATTCATGTCCAAAAAGAGCGAAAGCTCTTAAACGGTGAAACACTTGAGGCCGTGCTGCATCTTCACCTGATTAGGGATGCATTTGAGCTTGAGTGTCTTCCGAAGTCAAGACTGACGCAGAGGAAATGACAGGTCTTCTCCAAAACCCACAGCAGAGCTGCTCCCCGACCACCGTCAGGCCCCTCTGTAAGGACGAAGAACGTGACAAATTTCCTGCTGAACCAAAGGGGCGAGATACAAACCAAGCTGGATTAAAATCACAATGGGAGAGAAACCCAATCAGTGCTACTCGAATAAAATCAACCCTAAAAAATACCACCATAATTTTGACTTTAAAGCCACAGAATAAGCTGAAAGCTCAGTAAAGGAAGCGACGTCATTCACTTGTATTATTATTCATGCTCTCATCACTACAATTTTCAAAAGACCAGTTCGCTCTTGAGACCCTTCCTCCAGGCCAAGTAGGTTTCTTTACCTAAACCAAGGAATGCCAGTCGGTCACACTAAATAAATGACGGCTCTAGGGGTGTCTAGGGAGACCTCCTGGAACAGCCCCTCAACGATCCTCAAAAGAATTAATAGGAAAGAGCTCCAAAGGATTGGCGTGATCCTGAGTTGGTCTCTTACCCGTTTGCAAATGTTTTCAAGCAATTTTCCAAAAAGCCTTTTGTTGTAATTCGCACAAGCTTTCAGGAGATTAAAGCAAATGTAGATGCAGGTTCCTCCATCTCCTTCCTTCCTCCAAAGGAAACAGAAATGGGCCAAAGCTAATTTATTAGTGGTCAAGGGCACAGCACAGCCAAATGAGACTTAAGATTGAGGATTCTTCCAGGAAATCTTGGTAAGAGGCACTGCAATTACTGTAAGAGTAATCAGCTAGATCTTCTATCCCGTGCAAATTGTGTCATTTACATATGGAAGGAGGTCAGGAGGGATTAAGAAAGCAAATATATCACCTGATTAGGTATGCAAGTTCGGGACACTAGAAGGACTTCTTCAATGAATATTCAAGAAGGTCTTTGCTTCCCAAAGGTTGAGCTGTACACGTGCAATAAATTGAATATGGAGCAGAATTCTGGTCAGAAAACTAAAGATCCCACCAGTGTGCATCAGCATACACTTGCTCCAGGGTGAAAGCAGAGCCTTTTTTTTTTTTTTCCTTATTACCTTTTCCATTTTACCTTGTGAAAATAAAGTTAGAGAATAAGGGGAATATATACAGGCAAGGAAGGAAATCTATGACCTGACCGGGACGTGTTCGCTACCCGCTGTATGTGCATTTGTAACAGTGGCAGACAGCATTTCCTAATTATTCTTCTTAATTTGTGCAACATTCAGTACAAGACAGAATATCACACTGCACTGCTTTAGCCTTTTACTTGGGATAGACAATACAGGGAGATCATCACCTGCTTGCTTTGAGTCACACTTTGCTTCCTATGAAGAATGTCATTTAATTAGGAAATTAAAGTACTGATGAGCTCAACTGCAAGACCAAGTCAGTTTTCCAGGAAGAAAACCCAGCTGAACTTTTGCTTACTGATACATATTTCCCCCAATAACCATAAGATGTGCCTTGAACCGAGGCAAGTCAGAAAAAACAGGGGGCAATGGTCTCAGAAGAAGAGCATTCCGCTGGAAAGCAGAGATGGGTCCCAACTCAGAAGAGCTGAAAGAACCTCCTGCTTTTCTCACCTTCCCTCAGCTGTTATTCTCTCATCCTGCTATCAAAGAAGCTGTGAGCAGCACCAGCTTTTTATATCTCCGCTAATTGCACATTCTAGGAAAACAAAACAATGTCATGTTCATCACACACAACGTGCAGCATCATCAGGCACCAGCATGAATAGGGACGTGTTTCGGATGAGGCAGCACCGCTACTCCTTTCCTGTTTCTGCCGGGTGACTCATCATCCTGAAATTGGGAGGATGTGGAAATCCATTGACAAAGCGGCACCAGCTGCAAAAGCTTTGTGTCCACAGATCCTGTAAACTTCGGGAGGGGGGGAAATAAAACCAAACCCAAAAAATAAATCAAGAAACTCGGCACCCAGACTGACAGGGCAGCAACGGATGTTGAAACTTTCCATAAAAGTCATAAAATTTTCCATAAAAACCCGTACGGACTAAAAGGAAGAGTCTAGTCCTGCTGGTGAGGAGATAACGGGGCCAGGTTGGAGTTCCACTGTGCCCATCCCATCACCTGCTCTCTGAGGTCAGCTCCAGCCAAAGCCCTGCAGGGCTCAAGCGCTATCGTAGGGGGAAAAAAGGCAGCAAATGAACGTTTCTGTGCACACTGCCTCAGCATCTAGAGAGAGAGACGGAGGAAAGTCACTGCCCAATGTGCAGCTGAGGCAAGACAAGCTCAACAGTATTAAAAAGGACTGGGACAGGTTGGTCCAACACTGGAACAGGCTTCCCAGAGAGGTGGTCGATGCCTCAAGCCTGTCAGTGTTCAAGAGGCATTTGGACAATGTCCTTAATAATTTGCTTTAACTTTTGGTCAGCCCTGAATTGGTCAGGCCGTTGGATTAGATGGACGTTGTAGGTCCCTTCCAACTGCAACAGGCTATTCTGTTCTAACAAAGTCTCGGAGCTGCCAGGGAACCAAGTCAGCGCTAAGAATAACCCAACACAATCCACACCAGTAACAGCGATGCACGTCCGTGGCAAGGGTCTCCAGCCAGCCTGGACCCCAGAAGCACAGGCTCACCTCGGCCAGGCATCTCGTGCACGCCACACGTACCACACCGGCCGGTTAGGGTACATGAACGTGCAAGTGTCCCAGCTAAAGCCTTGAGCTTTCCTGTTCCCCATCCCCCTCGAGAGATTCAAAGCTCCGTCATCGTCTTTCCAGCCTCCAGAAGCGAGCGCTTTACAACATCCCGGATCCTCTCAAGGTCCTGTCCTTTCAAAACCTGGCAGCAGAGTCAGGAGAACTTTTTTTCAGCAGAACTTGCAAACCTGCCAAAGCATGTGGCTTCAATCACTTGAAAACATTTCATTAACTTCTGTCGACTGGACAAGGCTCTGAGCAACCTGACTCAAGCTGGACCTGATGACTTCCAGAGGTCCTTTCCAACCTCAATTACTCCGTGACTCTCCTTCAAATTTATGGGACAATTCAACTGGAAAAATATACTGAACCTGCTGAACATTCATTTGGACCCTGGTCCCCTTCCAGTGTTGATGCAAACTGGAGCAGGATTCTAAATAAATAGGAAAAGCGTCCCAAGGTATCCTTAAACCTCGCGATCACGCTTGAAACGAGAGCACGCAGGTTCAAACCTTCCCAGACAGAACTGAAACTGGTTGTTCCATACCCCGAAAAAAAAAAATCCTAACCCTGGGACTACTGGGTTGAAGGGGAAAATTAGCACCTCTCTTCACTCTGTTTCCTTCAATTTTCTCACAAATGACTGAAACTAAACATTTGGGGCTGAATGGAACAATTTGTATTAAATGCCACCAGACTGGCTGGCAGGCAAACGGGGTCTTTGGAGAAGAATAAATATTAATTATTGTTCAAACTGAATGGAATTATTTTTATGTTTTCAGTTTTGTTTGTCAAATTAAACATTACATCACTGCCACAGCCCGGGCTGAAGAGGCAGGAAAAGAACTGGGCAGAACTGGGAGCAAAGAATGGGGACAAAACGGGTGATGCAGGAAGGCCAGCCCAGAGCCAAGCCCTTGAGGAAGCCCTGGGAAAACTGCTGAAGCAGTGCTTAAGGACTGATGGAGAGGGATTTCCCTAAACCTTCTGGGCAGAATAACTCCAGATGCTGGCTACCCAAGTCCCAAACTGGAAGAAAACCAGATTTATTTGCCCCAAAACAATTATCTTTTCTTTCCTCCCGAAATCATTGTGCCTGAAGAGATTTCTCTTTCTTTTTTCACACTGTGACACACTTTCCTTGTTTTTCCACATCTCGGTGAATACACCTGCAACGTTTTTAAAGGAAGAAAGCCAATTTGTAACGTTCTATTTGATCCTTAAAACGATGTCATGCCCTGTTAATAGAATCCTATTTGTCCACACAGAAAAAGATCTAGTGTTTTATACAATGCTTAGAAAGGTCACACAAATACGTAAGCAGAGAAGGAAAAAACCCCAAAAATCAGTCTACAGGATTAAAGGATAGAGAGGCTGTCAATCTTGTAGCACGGGTACAGCTCCTGAATAACACCTGCAAGGCAGAAGGCACAGCTACCAGGCGATGCTCAGCCCCCTAAAACTGCTCTGTAGGTGCTACAGGAAGGGACAGAAATGTCTATTGTCCCACTAACCAACAGCTCCTACTGATTTCCCTGAAATCATTAATCGCTTCTGAAGGAAACCTCCTGAAAATGCTCTGCCTGCCCTTGCAGGATGTCGCTCCGCTGGGAACACGAGGCTTTGGAGGAACCAAATCGAGAATAACAGAGCTGACCTTTGGGTTGTTTTTTTTTTGTTCACGTGGCAATTAGAAACTTTAATTTATCCTGGGATAGGCACAGAGAAGCCTGGAACGTGCCAGCAGGACAGCACCCACAGACGCCGCGCGTGCAGGACGTTATCGGGTGCTTTTGGCAGCCTGTGCCCTCCTACCACCACCAATAATAATAATAATAATCATAACAACAACAATAATAACCATTTCCAACGACCACGAGTTCGTTATCTTATCACAGCAGCATCCCTCCACGAGATTAGTCAGGCATCCCAGTGTCGTGTTTTATCTCTAAAGCCTTGGGTTTAGGCACAGCGTGCGTCTACCCCAGAAAGCCAGGTGTCGTCCAGGCAAAGAGGATCTACAAACACCTCATTTTTTTATGATACGCACCAAGTTGGCAAGCCTGCTTTAAATCAAACGCAGTTCCGACACCTACTTAAGCTTCTGCAATAAACTGGCCAATGATTAAAAGAAGAGGATAACACTTGAAACAGGCAAAAATTTCCTGAAAGTAAATTAATACGGCTCATACGTAACAGAAGTTTGGCGTTTCAGTCAAAAACTGCACAAACGAGTCGCGTAGGGCGCACATGAACTCCAGGGCTTTCATCTGATCCTCTGCCCGGTGCAGCAGAGTCCTGGAGCGCCAAAAAGCAAGACTTGCTAAGCGGGACGAGGCTTAAAAGTGTGGTTTAACCCCAGGACGTGGGTTTTAAACCTGCCGGCACGCCGGCCCATCGAAGGGCTTACCGCCACCCTCCCCGTCTCCCTTCCCCAGCTACAAACCCCCACCACAACGATATTCATCCACCAGCATCAATAAGCTGCCACAACAAGGCAGAGGATATTATGACAACAGCAAAGAGCCTGGCAACGCTCATCAAATAAATAAATATTAAGTACCCTGTAATATCCCCTCGATGGGAGAGACGTGGCAAAACAGCCAAGAAAGTTGAAAAAGCAAAAGTCTCGCGGATTCTCAAGGGGATTCTACATAAATAAAGACAAATAAACTATAAAACCTCTTCTCTGTAAAGGGCTCTTTATTGCCACGCATTAAATGAACATATATTTTCTGTGACGACTACTCCAGCATAGCTCATAAAAGGGCACAGGCCACCATTTTACTCATAAAAGAGCGCAATATTATGAATGTTTTATTAGGAACGCTCGCCCAGATCCACACAGGACAGAGCCTGCACCGGTTTCTTTTTCTTACCTAAGAAAATCATCAAGAAAAATCCCAAGGATGACAAAAGGTGCTTGATAAACACGCGGGGATATTTCAGTAAGGAAACCAGAAGTGGCTCTTTGATGCTGAGATGATCCCAGCACCAGTGCAAGCCGCAGGGAGAGAGGGATGTAGAAGTGAGGACGCCTTTACTCTGAAATATCTGAACGGGAAGCAAGAGGGCTGCGCTGCTGAGTGAACCACCACACAGCCGTGAACATCCCTTCGGCTCGGTGGGAACGGGCTGACGGTCACGTCGCTGGCTGGAGGGTACCCAACTTTTTCAGGACTAGGGAACACGCTCTGGGAATCCCCTCCAGGGTTCCGTCAGCGAGCGGTACAGCCAAGCACAGCAGGAAAATGAAAATGTAAAAGCAGCCGAGGCAGCGTACAAGTGAGCGTATGCCCAGAAGCCAAACCTTGGAAATACACTACGGGTCAAGACACTTGGACTATCTCCAAGGTCCCTCCTTGGTGCAGTTTGCTGCTTCCCCTCTCTCCATCCCCCTTCTGGCAGCCCTCCTGTCGATGGAGCTACACAGCAAAAAAAAAAAACCAAACACATCGTGTTGTTATCGAATTAATTTTCCCCCTAATTATTTTTTGCCTTAACTGGGGTAAACCAGGAATACTGCAAAAGGAAAGAAGGCAGCAAAAAAGCACCAGTGGCAGCAGAACCCTGAGAAAAAAACTAGGGGAAGCGGCGACTCAGGAAAACCAAGAACAAGCTTCATCAGAGCTCCAGCCCATGCCAGGCTTGGGGGGAAGCAGGGAAAGAGCCTCCCAGCCCAGCACTGCGGTCTCTCTGTATCTCCATCAGCTACGGTCCAAAGTGAGGGACCTGGGGCTAGGTGCACCTCTGATGGGATCTAAGAGGGGTCGGGGGTGAGGAACCCCAACCGTGTTGCTGGTGTCCTGGAGCGAACCTCCTGGGGGAGGCTGGGAGACAGAAAAGGGAGGCTGACAAAACGGGGCAGAGAGGCTGCGTCACAGCCGGGAGCCGCGCTCGAGGAGGGGGAGCTGGTGCCTGCAAGGCCCGTGTGGATGAGCAGACCATGACCAAAATGTAATTTCTATGAAGACGTTTTGAATTTCTTCCAGCTACTCCAAAGCCAATAACGCGTAACAGCTCCTGGCTGCCGGTGCACAAAGGTTTCTGCAGAGAATATAGCTTGATTATAATTACAGGACAGCGTTTAAAATTAATCACCACAACAGCCCGTGTTCAGGTGTACTGTGAAATTTAATTGTTACACTCCTCGCTGCCCAGAGCACCTTCGTCGACCTGTAGCCTGCAGAATTTCCATCCTGGCAATACGTGGCTAACTAAAATATATTTGGGGAGTAACGCTCCTGGTTTGGTGGGGCTTTCTTGATACGACTTCAACTTTCAGAAGCCACAGTTGGTGTGAGACCTTTTTTACCTGCACAGGTGATGTGTGCGGCCATGTTATAACTAAGAGGAGTTGGCTACATGAAACAGAGCATTCCAAACGGGTACTACGTACTCCCCGGCTCCATCCAGGCTGAGCAAGGAGAGCCAGCACTGCCGGAGCACGGTGGAGCGGGGACATCTTGGCTCCTGCTTCACCTTCACTCTCGAAACCATCCTATGAAGGCGGAGGCTAGCAATGGTGTTAATGGCGAAGCACAAGCAAAGTGTTTCTTCTCCGAGTGAGAAGAAACATTTGCCTCAATAGAGCTCTTGGAGGTATCATTTTTGTTGGTAAATCTAACTATGACGGTTGCTTGCCACCTAGCAAGGCTGAAATCCCACGTTTTCCTCCCTGCAGTAAAATGAATTTCAATGCCCCAAAGACTTTCTTCTTCTAAAGAGTCACAAGGAATACAGGAAAAAAAAAATAAATCTGAAGATCAAATATTCAACAACAAAAAAATAATGCATAGAAATACCAAGAAATTCCTGGTTTATTGATTTCACAGCAAATCTGAATCCTACCATTTTGTCCCACCTCAAGGACTAATAACCTAGCTTGATATGAACCTCAGGGAAACGTGGTGGGTTTTACAGCCCTGTGTGTGTCCTCCACTTCCAGATCAGCGGGATCTCAATAAAAAGGCACAGTAAGTCCCAACAAATACGCAAATAACTCCAAAAGGAGATTAAAAACCTTCATCCTGTTTATGTAACGAAGGAGGTGGTGTGCCGGTAACAAAAAGGGCAGCAGCTTTCTGATTTTAACCATTCCTTGAAGGTCATTTCTACTCAGGAATCTTTTTTCTCAAAGACCTCAAAACTTGTTATATAAGAGAGCTAAACATACGGCCTTGGGCTGGTTTGAACGAGCTCACCTGCATCAGCCACGTTTCACCGCTACGCACTGCCATAGGAACTGGCTCCTCGGCTGGAATGCTAATTACTCCCCTCCGCTTCCAGGAACAAGAGCATTAGACCTACAAAAAAGATCCCTTTCTCCTCCTCTCATTAACTAGTTTTACTTGCTCAGCACATTAATGCCGGGCTAAGAACGATTACACAGGGGCAGCAAACGAGCTGCACAAATCTGCTCTCCGCACACAGCAGCCGCAGGGACTCGGGCACCACGAGGGCGACGCTGGAAGGCAACGCAGCGGTTCTCATCGATGGGTTCGCGTGGGGTATCACACGGGAGAGCACCGACCCAGCCCCAGGCAGCAAAGGCAGGGACTAAACCTCAACCCTGCTGCCAGTGCAAGGTCTTTGGGTTCAGGGCTTGACCTTCCTTTTCTAAAAACAATCTTGCCACCAGTATGGGCTGTAAAAGGCGGGTGGGGCTTCTGCTCACCTGAAGGTGTTGAAGAGACCTTCATTCTGCTGACAAAATGCGTTGGACCCACAGTGCAGGAAAGCAAAGGGTTGTGTTTAGTACCTGAATTAGGACAGCGAGGACATCAACGGCACGGAGTTTGTACGCACCTCGATGCACGCGAGTAGCTGGAGACACCTCCCTGCGCAATGTATTGATTCACAGCAGCAGCACAAGCAAAACAAACAATTTCTCTAAAAATGAAGGAATGGAAAAAAAAAAAACCACAAACCAAAACCCCTAACGTTGCCAAATACTATGCCACTTGTACCACTTGCCAACGACATCAGAAGTCGTGCCGTCCACCAGATCTCCCCACCCTGGAGAACACCAAGCCCTTCTGCTTGGTGAGGGCGGTACAGAAATGCAGGGGGACATGCCCTGCCTTCTGAAGGTGCCTGGCTTTGCAGTTACTTTGGAGAGTTGCCCTGAATGGATAATGCCAGAAGCTTTAACACCCACGTTCCCCAGGACCACACGTTACTCCGCCTGAATGCGTATGAGCTGGGCTCTCCCAATAAATGATGTTTGCTCCCACTTCTTCCTGTGCAGGATAAAGAAGCCATGCACTATTCTGCAGCAGAAGTCATTCAGCCTGTCCTACAAACAACTGACAGGCTGGTAGTTGCAGTATCTTGCTTTGTTTCACAAACCCTTCTGATAGATTTTGAGACAAACTTCCTGAAGGAAGCCGGAGAGGTTTCTCCAAGGCCAAAGCGGGGCCAGATGGGTTCAAGTTGCAGCCAGATGGACCTGCAGAGAACCACCTGGACCACCTCGAGCGGTCAATTAGTCAAGGGAGCCCCAGGGACTTCTAGGGATGATTTAACTATTGGTTAATGTAAGAGCTGGAAGGCAAACAAGTGGACGAGTTGTGGCTAATCAATCGTCAGTGGCTGGCAGCATTTGATACCGAGCTTACAGCAAACGCCTCCTGAATTTCCCTCTGCTTGCTTCATACCAGTCTCACACACCAGTTCCCTTTGCTCTTTGATGCCAGGCTATGACAACGAACACTTTTTTCACAGGAATACAGACAGGGTCCTTTCCTGCTTTAGTACAAGAAATAGAAGCTCCGTACACCACCCACTCGGTTCACCCAGGCCAACAACCACTTGTCTGATAATCCTCACGGCCTGGCAACCGCCTGGATGGCAACTGAACTGATGATGTAGAGCTGGAAAGCTCCATCTACCATGATTAGTCTTCCACCTATCTCCCCAGCTCTGTTTTGTTAATAGGTGCCCCAAGGCTGTGTGAGCTGCCCTCCTTCATCTCATCAAAATACTACACTAGGAACAACACACTTTGCGACCGAGACCAGCTTGTATCTCTCCACTGCAAGAAGAAATTTTCCCCTCTAAAAATAAAGTGAATATTTTGCCCCCCATTCTAAGGCTCTTCAGCAAATTCAGATAAAACCAAGGATGGGAAACGTCTCCTCAAGCTGGAAATTTGATCTATTATAATTTTGCTAAAATACACAAAAAGGGCGAGAAAACCAAGTCGCAGATCTTTTATTTAAGCTGGTCAAACACTGGAACAGGCTTCCCAGAGAGGTGGTCGATGCCTCAAGCCTGTCAGTGTTCAAGAGGCATTTGGACAATGTCCTAAATAATTTGCTTTAACTTTTGGTCAGCCCTGAACTGGCCAGGCAGTGGGACTAGATGGTCATTGCAGGTCCCTTCCCACTGAAATAGTCTAGTCTCGTCTGTTCAACCCTTCAGAACAAAAGAGAGAAGCAAGCTGGCAACCACGATAAATTCTTGGGTTAAAGATGACCTCAAGTTTACCAGCTCTGATGGCAGACGAAGCACTTCAGTGCTTTCCACGGGAATCCAGAAAGAAGAGCAAGAGGCACAAAAACTGTTGTGGGAGAAAGATCCTGAGCTCCAGGCACAGAGAAAGAAAGATGACAAAGGTCGGATTTTGTAGTGACCAAGAAGAAACAAGTCTAAGCAGAAAGGAAGATCTGCAAATTTTCATTTCTAAGAGAGCAGCTTGATTTCTATCTATTGACAGCATTTTCTGCAACAGAAGCAAAAAGAGAGCAAGGCCGCACCCCAGTGGGGACCCCACAGAAAGCTGGAGGTGGGACAAAGCAGAACCTGTCGGACAAGAGGTGACAAAGCTTCCTCAGTTCACGGAGAAGGTGAATCTCAAGGAGCCTGAAGGACAAAGCTGGAGGTAGAAAGAGATCGTTGAACAGTCAGTTGAGGTGCTTCACTGGACGAGGAGGAGACACTACACTAGAAAGGAGCTGAGATGGAGACACAGTAGAGAAATGCTCCCAGTAATTCAGGGCTGGGCATTCGCCCTGCAAGAAAATACATTCAGTGCTTGAGGAGAGGAAATGTAGGGCCCTGGACTCAAGACCCATCTCGATAATATATTTTCAAACCAGAGTACAATAAAATGCCCTTACACAGACAAGACCTAATACTGTCACTGCTAAGAAGAAGCCAGGAACCCAACCAGCAACAGAAGCAGGCCACAGTTAAACGGAAAAAATCCCCATGTTATCACAAGATTACTATAATAAATACCAGCAATATTGTTGAGGGGCACAAACAATATCATACTTTCATAAGTTATTGTTCTACATTTTTGCTTGCTCCTTGATCTCAAGGCTTCAAAGATCTGTTTACTATAGTATAAAGAAATATTTAAGAACAGATTCCTGCTTGGGATGACTTCTTTGGTATCCGAGGAAAAAATGCACCAGCTGCCTGGAGCTGTTTGCGATTCTTATTTACCGACAGGATGAAGCCCTTTCACGTTACTTGTGGGGTTCGCTTTTAACAAGACATACTGGAAATAGCTGCAGATAGCTTACATTTCCACAAAATCTTTACAAGCCCATTCCCCAAGCAACTGTTGGTGATTTTGGGGCGAGCCTGTAATCAGAGAGAAAATCTGGAGACACAAGGATTTTACACAGCTTTTTTTATCTCTAAGACTTTGTTTACTCCAAAAGTCATTGGGGTAGAATCTACGTTAAGGAGAAATCACAGAAATGGTTTGGGCTGGAAGGGACCTCTCAAGGCCATCTAGTCCAGCCCCCTGCAGGGAGCAGGGACACCTTCAGCTGGATCAGGGTGCTCAGAGCCCCGTCCAGCCTGACCTTGAGTGTTCCCAGGGATGGGGCTTCCACCACCTCTCTGGGCAGCCTGTGCCAGTGTTCCACCAGCCACATAATGTCTTCCTTGTACCTAGTCTGAGTCTACCCTACAAGAGGATTCCTCACAGCTCTTCATCTCAGGTAGCCTGAATCCCAGCTCCTCTCCTGGCCTTGCTTTTGGTGCAAGCGAACTCTGCTGCCAGCAGCTGGACCCTTCCTGCAAGCCAAGCACGACTCTACTTGGCCAAACTGGGACTTTTCAAACCACCTCAGCAGGTCGAGGTCTTTTATCGCCTCATCGGCCCTGGCTTATGACAACAATCCCATGGACAGGAGGCTTTGATCCGCCGCGCTGTTTGTGGAGCCCTGCAGAGAAAACCCAACCATCACGGCAGCACCACCAAGGGACGGAGCAAGCCAACGTCAGCTGCCTACAGAAATCCTCTTCTCACGATCTTCGTGATGTTGGAACGACCTGAACCAGTACAGCACAGACAACAGTACACTGGAAGGTGTCCTTTTTTTAAATTTTAGCATCAAGTCCCTAAATGTAAAGAAACACAGATTAATCCACAGCGTCGCCTCTCTGCTAAGCCCCTCCGGCGCAGCCCCAGAGGTGATGCCATCTCAGTTTTGCCATTTCTGACCGCAGAGCGGCCACACGCACACCCACTAGAGAAGCAGCGAGATAAATCCTTCATCAATAAAGAGCAGTTGACAGTCAGCCTTGCCCAGCTTTTGGGAAACAGCTCGATGGATGCAGCCTGGTTTTCTGCTACTCGTCCTTACTACATTTAATTTCTAATTGCAGCTGATGAGGGGGAGACTCTCACGGGTCACACGCACTGGCTACTTGGGGAGAAGATAAAAGCACAGGAAAAAGGGAGGCCCACAAAGAGGTTTTATTTCCTTCTATAATTGAGGTAAATTGTAATATTGGTTCACGATAAGCTAGTAAAGTTTTAACTGGTTGAGCAAATGTTACTCCAGTAAAACTTCCTTTGTAAACTGTTAGAAAGGAAACTTCATTTTTACGCAATTTTTTTCCCCCAAAACAACTACATAGCAACTAAAAACGAATTACCACTTTAAATGCCCTGATCACAGTTTTCTATACTTTTTCTTTTTCCCTTGTAGATCTTTTCCTTCCAGCGTCCTGTGCAGAATCTGAAGCTTTCAGACAGCATTTAATGCAACAAATAGGGTCATATGCAAAGAAGAGCACAAGCAAATGTTAAAAATCACCCAAGAGAAGACAATAATAAAAAGCCAGAAGCGCACACAAGAGAACAAAGCTGTGGAAGGGCGTACTGTACAGACCATTCTCGCAAGGGCTGACGGAGGGATCGGCTGACCTCGGAGGTCTCTGCCTTTACTGACTTACATACTTCTGTGAGGCTCATTAAAGGCTCCAAGCACAAAGCATCAAACACTCCAAGTAAAAGTTGGTCTCCATGGGAATAGAGGACAAACTAAAAATAACTATAAGATGGCATTTTAACAATTTTGCAGGAGATTGTCATGGCAATGAAGAGAGTTGTAACCTGTTGTCATGATAACCAAAGTTTTAAATTAATGGGAAAGCATTCCGCTTCCACTTCATCTTTATTCATAACAGGTCTAACATCCACGATGGGAGAGTTACACATTTCTGCCTTTAAGGAACCAGACAGCTGGGGAGAAGCAAGGGAGGGATAACACGCTGTCTGGTTAAAAAAGAAATTAAAAAACCCTACAGCCAAACCCAAGCACCGATAGGACAGAAAAGAACCCAGAGACAAAAACACAGGGGGAGATGCGTGATGCCTTTTTGAGGGAGACGCTCTCCTCTGCCCTTTAGTGCTTCGATAACGTTATCTTTTCCGTGGAATAAGCAGCAGAAACGTTGGCAGGGAGCAGGCAGGTCACTTGGGCCACCCGCTCCTGCCGAAGCATCACTGGCATTCAAGGGAGCAGCGACACGAATGATTTAGTGTTTTGAGGCAGACAAACTCACCGGACCAGGCTAGTGAGGCCACGCTGATGCCAGCTTTTCCCTCTTTAGCTGGGGTCCCTGCATTTTGGCAAGTGGATTTTGGCGTGGTAACACTGGGTAAGCTGGAAAGCGAGCGCCAGCCCGCAAGCCCGTGGACTCTCCTCCCTGCGACGGGAGTGGGAAATCGACTAGTGTTATCCTTCGCACATAGCTGTCATCAGCCACTCATTTTTACACTGCTTATCGTTTATTTTCACTAGTTTCAGCATTTTTAAGATTTTATCTCAGCAGAGGCATTCCCATGGTTGCCAGAGAGAATAACACAGCTCTTTGTGGAAGAAATGGCAGAAGAACAGTGAAAAGCACGTGTTGGTGGCCCCTGTGTCAGCAGGTCGTTGAGATCACGGCACATCAACAAAATCGCAGTGTGTCCATTTCCTCAAGACACCCAGATTAGGGGGAAAAAAGAGAGTAGAGCCAAAAGACCCCCAGACAGAGAGAAAAAGGGGCAGTAAGTACATCAGCAGTGTCGACTCGTGACTGACAAGAGGCGAGACAGGAGGAAGAGGAGAAAGATCTCAATCACTGTCACCTCCTAAAGGGCACATCCAAAAACCAGTTGGTCTTTGCCGATGAAGAGGGACCCAAGAGAGGTGATGAGGACTTGACAGCTGCATGCCTTCTCCAGCCAGCACGCACGTGGTCCTGGCAGACTCTGCCAACACGTTTACCTTGGTGTTGTGAGCGTGCAAGTAAGTCAGAACAAGCGAGAGGAGGACGAGGTGTGAGTTAGGGGGTTTTTTATACGTCACCTTCCTCTTCTCCATCTCTCACCTGCATTTTGATAGAGACGGTGCAACAAGCTGCGTGACAAGGACAACTCCCACCATCTCGGGAAAGCGATAACAAACGCAGAGTGTAACACACGCGGACCCTCTCGTAGCCTCCGCCGCTCGCGTCTGGCTAGCAGCGCCGACCTTCACGCGCTCGCTCGGGCGCACAAGCAGAAACGCCTTTCTGCTCCCCCCCTCCCATCAGACAGGGAGATGTCAACCCCTAATTTTACAATTTAACTCCCTGCACCTCGGGGTCAGGGGCTGGTGGAGAAGAGACGAACTTACCGGGTTCCAATGCACGTACCAAAGGCCAAGCGCCAGCCCGAGGTCCCCGCGAGAGAAGCGCTGTTATCCGAAACTCTCCAAAGGCAACTGAAAGAGATCGGTAATTGCAAAGAACGACACCCCCCAGCTAAGACCTAAATTGGTCTCAGATGGCTGTAAGAGACCTGAGAGGCGCCAACTTGCTGCCCACGCCTTCAAGGAGATGCTGTGGATGAGCTCCCTAAGTCGGAGTCCAGCAGTCCTAGACAGTGAATTACGTTAAAGGGCTCCCAGCAAACCACGCCTCGACCAAAGACTACGTAATCATCATCGTGTCTTTGCTTACGAAAAATTGCTCTGTTCACCCTGGCATTACTATGACAGATAATTACACTACCGTTTCCTTAACTGTTTCGAGGGGAGAGAAGAACTATTCCGCAACAGAATGCCCCAGCAGTAGCCACATCTTTACCCAGCCCTTCAACACACACGCACAAAATGTTCTTCACCTCAAGAACTAGTTACTCATCGGAAATAAGAAGAAACTAGAGGTAAACAGAAGTTCAGATGCCTACACACTCACACCTTCCTGAATGAAACAACTCATTGTTAGGCTGTTAAAATCATTTTTTTTCCTTGATTTAATTTACGTGCTTTGCATCTGCTGGGAATGCCACCAAGATCAACAACAACTTCTCCCTAGAGATGGATGCTCTTCTCTGCAATACATTAGGTTTCTAATAACGAGAGACAGCAGCATCATTTCTGAGTGTAAATGGATGGCAACAAATCAAGCATAAGGCAAGAGCTGCCTTTGGGTATTTACTGAAGAGAACTTCTTAACTACGAGTTACGAAGGTCTTCCCCTGTCGTTACTCCAGCGTTTCATTCTTGTACTTCTCCCTCCAACCCTCGCATCCAATTACCGTTGCCCTCAACTCGATCCTTCTGAGAGGTCATCTTTTCAGCCTGATTTCTTCTTCTTCTTCATGAAAGGATTCAAAATTGTTTTGTTTATGAAGGGAAAGAAATCAGACCTGCCCCCAGGGGAAAGCCTGCTGGGCTGACAGCACTGTAGAAGGGACCCGCTGGGGACCAGCTTGGGACTAAGCATGGCCAGCACTGGGGGGGTGGTCACAGGCTGCTGCTCTTCTCTGAAATATTCAAGTGCTGGGTGTCTTTCCCCAGGTCGGTGCTAAGACACAGACCTCAGCACAGGAAAGACACGGACCTCTTGGAGCGGGACCAGAGGTCAGCCATGAAAATGGTCAGAGGGCTGGAGAGTATGGAGAAAGGCTGAGAGAGTTGGGGTTGTTCAGCCTGGAGAGAAGAAGGCTCTGGGGAGACCTTCTCGTGGCCTTTCAATGTATAAACAGGGCTTATAAGAAAGACGGAGAGACACTTCTCACCAGGGCCTGCAGTGACAGGACAACAGTTTTAAACTGAAAGAGGGTAAGTTTTGACTGGACGTAAGAAATTTCTTATGATGAGGGTGGTGAGACACTGGCCCAGGTTGCCCCGAGCAGCCGTGGCTGCCCCCTCCCTGGCAGGGTTCAAGGCCAGGTTGGATGGGGCTGGGAGCAACCCGGTCTAGTTGAAGATGTCCCTGCTCATTGCAGGGGGGTTGGACAAGATGATCTTTAAGGTCCCTTTCAACCCAAACCCTTCTGTGATTCCATGGCAGGCTCTGAGGCAGACATGAGAAGTGCCTCCAGTATTTTGGTCAAGCAGTGGGACAGTGGCCACTTCATGCAACTCTCATATTCCCTCTCTGCCCACAGGAGACTGATCCTCTCCACCCAACGCCTGCCCTAGATGGTGACACAAGGAGCACCGTTAGAACCAATACCAGCAGCAAACACAGCCAGCTTATCTGTAAGCAGTGGGATTAGCTCCTTTATGCTTTACTTTAAATCTCAGGTACAGACGGCTGCCCCATGGAGAAGCCCACCACGGCGACATGTCAGTAGGGTGGCCAGGAGCACAGGGATACAGCAGAGATGGCCAAAACCCAGTCCCTTCAGTGGTGAAAGTGATGACAGTGCCGATGTTTATTGCTCTCCGTCCTGTTCTGTGAAGGAGGCAAAACACACTTACAAAATTAAATCACCTCTCCATCAGCCCATACAAGAGAAAAAAAATGACAAGTAACACATAACTCATCGTGCCTTGACCTGCAGGGACATTTCAAGCAGTGGCACCATTTTCCTCCCAGCTGAACAATGATTTATTGGATACTATAAGCTCAATGGAGAAACCATGATCTCCAAAGACTCTGAAAACCTACAGTAGGTAAAATATCCCGCCCTGGAGAGCTCAGCTCCGAGCCACAACGATCCACAGGGCTGCTCCGGCAGCATGCCACCCCAGAGAGGTGCTGAGCATAGAGCTGATGGCACTAGGTGCCGGCCGGAACAAGGACCCCAGGGACACCTTCCCCATGCACCACGATGCCACAGCACCACCAGTTCACCACGGGGAGCTCAACCTCACGCCCTGCCACCAAAGCTTCCTTTTTTTCCCAGCTTGAGGCTTCCAGCTCCTCTTCGGCCTCACGCGAAGCGACAGCGGGGATTCAAAGGGCTTTACGTGATGAGGCCGTTGACAAACACGATTATCGTAAAAAGACCCAGAGACGGCAATTCCTGCAAGGAAAGGAGCACTTCCCAACAGCAGCAGAAACTCAGGGGTCGGGGACGGGGGAAGGACCAGTGGGGACAAGGGGAAGGGGAAAAAAAAAAGGCCATAACACTAAAGAGTCTTTCAGGACTCATTTATTTGAGCAGTGCCAAGCCAGCTCACTGATGCAATATTTTCTTCCTGCACTCTGAGCCGGGGCTTTGGGATCTAATAAATCATCGCTGGCCGCAGAGACATTAAAATTCTAGCCCAGTACGGCTTGAGATGAAACGAGGCCGAACGCCAGCGAGCGCAGGGCGAGGGAAAGGCGGGCACACGCGCTTTCAAGCAAGCACACGGCCGCGTTTGCACACAGGCAACTTCTGATTCGGGTTTCAGACGAGGCGAAATCTAACGCAAAACAGATTAACAAGTCAGAGCTCAACAGCCCCACTCTGGGAAAGCTGATCCCCATTCAACTAAAGATAAAGCACCGTAGAAAAATAGACTCGGTAATTTACAGATTTGGTACAAACAGGGAACTATTTCTGAAGCTTATAAAGTGTTTTACGACCCCGTGCCAGATCACGTTTCTGTACGTACAGACCTCTGTATCGCATCGACCGTGCCCGATATAAAAAAATAATTGTGCACCAGGAGGGGAGAAAAATTCAATATTTAATCTACAAACATGCTTCCAGAAGTCAAGCCACAAAATTTTAATTTATTACCTTCAGACTGCAAAAATGTAGCAAGTATCTAACCGCTCACTTGCTGCGCCAGACGCAAAAAAGAAAAGGGGGAAGGCGGGGAGGAAAGGCAGCAAATATTAAGGGTTTTCAATGGATCATGAGGCAGTACTGGACCTTATTTTCGATCGTTTAATTGAAGCACCTGGGGATTCAAGAGAGATTGAATGTGTGGTGTGCACGCGTGCACAGAGAAAAACAAGCGAGGATATGAATTTGAGCTGCAAACGGCAGGAAAAAATACGCAGAAAAAGCCATTTATTTTAGACTCTGAGAGATTTGAACTTACAACCGAGAGATCCCGAGCAGGCGTGGGGTTTCAGTGCTAGGAGACATTTTCATCCTGCTTTTCGAACAAGCCCCATCTCAAATTCACACAATGACAAGGTCACACTCCAGCTCCAAGGTGCCCATGGCAGAGGCTCCCAAAGTGCTCTGTGGGGAATCGCTGACCCATTTAGCGATGGCTGACGGCCGATGCTGGTGCTCTTCACCTCCAGAAGGAAGGATTTTTAAACCTGATCTAATTTTTTTTTTTCCCACAATCGCTACCATTGGAAGAGAGGCACCACGAGGAGGTGTGCTTGTTTCCCACAAGGGGAGGGAGGTCCCTAAAATAACCTCTTGGTAGAGGGGCTTCACAGCAGGGCCACCCACATCAGCAGCTTTCTCAACAGAGCAAGCTGGACATCCAGAGAGAGTTACGGGGAGGGAGGAGATTATTATGGGGGTTTGGAAAGCAATGAGGCCGAAATAAGGCTAAGATTTGATGTTGGGCAAATCTAGCGTGACTTGGCAACGTGACCTAGAGGCACGGAGAACCAAGCGGGCTGTATAGTGCCCGTATGGAGGCTCTTTTGTCACTCAGCGGCCAAGTAAAGGGAACACAGAGGAGAACACACGGAAGTAAAGAGAACATATAGGAAAAGAGGTTTTACATGGTGTAAAGCAATACAACCATGGCTAAAATGAAGAAAAAGAAGATGGCTTAGAAACACGCTATAAATTAACTAAGTCACCAAAAAAAGAGTTTCATTCGATGATATACACAGCCAAAGATACAAGACGAGGAAAAAAATTACGTTCACCCATTTTAATACTGAAGGTACATTTCCAGAGCCCAAATCACCGGTTAGAATTCATCTACACGCTATGTAAGGCAGAGCCTTGGTAGGGCTCACGCTTAAAAATAAAGTTTATTTCTTTCCCAAGTGAGTGAAGAACTTCAGATTATGTGCCAATACTCTACAGAAGTAACGGACACACACGAAATTCTCCGTTCACCTTTTATTTTCTTTAAAAGAAGGAGTACCTTCGCCTTCAAAACACGTTTCCAAGGCCGTCTCTTTATTTCCACCTGCATTTCTTCTTTCTTCTTTGCCTTAGACACGTTTTCTCCAGCCCTCTTCAGCCCTAGTCATTTAATCTTTTTATTTCTTTTCCACTATGGGGAAAAGCAAAATCAATATTGTAGCCAAGAAATAAGGCAGAGCATAAACCAGTTCCACATACTAACCAAGCACGCAGGATTAAAAGGCACACAATGGGGTCATTCAGGAAAACACGACATGAGCTTTGTTTGCTTTTAAGATCTGAGACTCTTCTGTTTATTTACAACACAGGGAAACTCAAAAGCTTGTAAAACCTTACACAAACAGTCACAAAACAAGGGGTGAAGGATGTTCCCCGAAGTTTCTGTGAAACTCCTGGGAAGGCTGACATCAGTTGGACCAAACCAGCTGAGCCCACAAGCCTCTGTAATGAGAAGTTACGAATTATTTTCTTCAAAGGAGTTTTGCTATGCCTCCATTTCTAACACTAAAAAGAAAGAAAGAAGTCTTTTGTCTTGAAGCACAGGTACATGCCACCAAAACGTCTGTCTACCAAGACCTATTTTGCACAGCAATCCACGTCCACCCGCAGGTGAGCGCAGCGGGGCGACCTCCATGCCCAGCGTCCAACAGCGTCGCCGTTGGCAAGAGAACCACCCAAAACCAGCCTACAGCTACTGCACTCATAAATAACCCTAATCTCACCCCAAACCCCTCTGCTTCCTTCTCTCTGGCTCCCCAAACAAGAAAACTTGCCTCTGTTTTCCTCAGGGGTTTTATGTTTTTTACGACTTCAAGAAAGCCCGTAAGTTAATTTATTACAAAGATGGTGAATTAGCCATTGTTGATCAACCAGAGCGCTGGAAGTCAAACAGCTTCCAACACGGAGACATTCAGCAAGTTGTTTGGAAGTATTCCTGTACAAAAATTACGCATTTAAACACAAAAATAACAAGAGTCTACACAAGTCAGAGCTCATTCTTTTCCCAGTCAAGTATGATTTTCCTGTCTGCTCTATACACACCAATTAATAAACATGAAGAAACGCCAGAGGAAAAATATTCACTGTACCCACTTCATACATTTTTAATCACCCTGAAATCAATTCAACACCCTGAACACAGTTTAAAATTCCTGTTTTACAGAACCGGTAAGCAATGGATCACCTAATTAAATCCAGAAAGGGCATCTCCCAGTCAATGGAAGGGGTAGACATGCATGCAGATCTCACGGGCAGAAGGAAGAGGAAGGAGGAGAGGACCCCAACCCTGCCTGCTTCAGCATCAAAGCCGTTTCCCTCGCGTTCCTCGGCGCTCCCCGCCAGTGTGCTGAGGAATGCCAAAAAGAAAGAGAAAAAACTCAAGTTTATCCTCTTTGCACACAGCGATTCTGAAAGAACTTGGTTTTCTCGGCCAAAGAGCTAATCTGTTATTAAAGGCCCGGTCTTTGCTGAGAATAATACAGCAAAATTTTAATTTTAAGTTAATAAGAAACACTGAAATCAAGCCTAGAATTATGTTTGTCCCACAAAGAGTATGCAAAGGAGGATTAAAAGCCAACTGTAGAAATCCTACTGGAACATCCTTCTGTCTTCTACAAAATTGGAGGCTACTGGCTTTCAACATGCCAATAAATTAAATGAACAGCCAAGTGTAAATCGGGTCAGTCCTCACACGTGCAGTTGTGTCCGAGGTTCAACAACAAATACGAATGATACAGATTAGGACAGAAACACACGTGAGAATCCCACACCTCCTGTCCTGCCAACACAACCAGTGACCCGAGGGCGGATGATGCCGATTCCCTCTGTTAATCATTATGTCCGAACAAATGTTGTGGTTTCACCTTGGGGAAAAAAGAAGAAAATGACAACACTTGGGAGTCTGCAGCTTGAGAGTGCAGCAAACAGCCTGGCTCAGGGACGCATCTCGCTCTTCTGGAGCATGCAGAGGTCCTGGGCAGGGAACCCAAACCCAGGTGGGAGAGCTCCACGTGGAGGAAGCGCTGGAGCTTTCCATGTCCAAAGAGGACGAAGCAAGGCTCACTCACGTGCGACAGCAGAGGCGTGGAGGGTCCTAAAGGAAAGCCAGCCTCAGCAAGCAGCGCTGGTCAGCCTAGAGCCCAGCGCAACGGCTGTGAATCATAGAACCACAGACTGGTTTGGGTTGAAGGGACCTTGAAGACCATCCAGTTCCAACCCCCTGCCATGGGCAGGGACACCTCCCACCAGACCAGGTCGCTCCCAGCCCCATCCAGCCTGGCCTTGAGCCCTGCCAGGGAGGGGGCAGCCACGGCTGCTCTGGGTGACCTGGGCCAGGGTCTCACCACCTTCGCAGTGAAGAGCTTCTTCCTTACAGCTAATCCAAATCTCCCCTCTAGCTGACTGCACTTCTGTTCTCCACCTTTCTACAGAGATTTAGACACAACTGCACCCCGACGGCCGTCCAACTTTTGCCTCAGACCTGTGCAGCCTGCCCGCATGGTTCACAAATGTGAAAGCACCAGCCCGCACAAATCCTTAACCCTTTCAGGAATCCCGCCACAAAATCTCCAAGATTTCAGACACACAAGAATATCAAACTGATGCCTTTCCACCAACACAAAAAAAAATAGTATTTAATATGTTGACTCGAATATTTGCCTACCTACAGCCACACCTACCCTCTATATCACAAAGTCTCGTCACTATAACCACACGTGTGCATTATACTGTAAATTAAAATTACGTTACTGTCATATATCTTTCCCACTGCTCTCAAAAATCCCACAGAGGGATTGCCACTTGAAGAAGCAGGAAAATCAATTAAACCAGAAAGCAAATGAACCCAGACCTGGCAGACAGCGTAAAAAACGTTGACAAGTGACACAGGGAGACATCACGATTTTCTACATAAAAATGATAAAGCTTTTAGCCAGGATTTCTCCTTAAATCATCAGAAATAACACTATTTTATGCTTTAAAATGAAGACGACGCATCTGTCACTCGAGGAACAACATACTGGGTCTTGCAGCAACATCCCAGATGAATTGCAAATGTGATTCAAAGCCTTCCTTGCTTTAGACTACTCCTCTGCTTCCCCAAAATACTTTGGGGAACATTGTGCAGGGTAAAACTTGCCGAGCAGCTACCCTTGAATATTTATTTCACAGTCGTGTGCTGCAGAGGCTCACTAAAAGTGCCTCTGGGCAGTCTAGGTTAATCCACTTTGGAAATGCTAAACAGAACCCAGTCGGACAAAGACCTTTTATTAAAAAGCATCAGGTTCCTCCTGGAGAAATGAGTCCAGCTGTCCCGCACTTGTGCAGGTGTTTGCCAGCTGGGCCAGGCTGACAGGCTCCAAGAGAGAAGGAAAAGTGGCTGGGGTGGAGAGAAAGACCTCAAGGAATGAGCAACGCAAGCAGGAACAGGACCAGAAACACAGCAGAGGAGTTTGGCCGATGATCTTTCCCAAAAAGTTGTGGAAGGGGGTGACGGAGGGACCTTCCAGTCCTCTGAGACAAAAAAACAAGTTGAGAAGCAGCAGAAGTCCCACAGCAGAAACTTGACTGCATGATGGATACAAATCATTAGGAAAAGAGAAAAAGGAGTTGAGTGTAAGGGATGAGGTTGATGAAGCAAAAGAGACAAGGGAAATCCTGCTGCAAACACGCGGGAAGGCTGGGGGCTCCACCTGACAAACCAGGAAAAGCCCTGGAAGAAGGAACGAGACATCACATTCAGATACCGCCACTGGGATTCCCAAGCCTTATGTGCAACGGAGGTGGAAGAGCCGGGAGTTCCCAGCTCGTGTCTGGTCGGATTTAAGGATGCAGGTCACTGCCTCCTATAAGGACACACTGTCCCAGACAGGGTGGCACTGACCCTACGACATTTCTGGGGAAATCCCTTGAGAGTTGTAGGCTGGAGATTAGGATCAGCAGTGGCAGCCACTGAGCAGCATCCTGGGAGATGTGAGCTCCTCATAGACCTGTAGCACTGGGGCTGCTCATGGCTAATTGGCTGTCAACAGGTCAAGTGCATTAGACACCAGAACTCCGAAACGCATGTTTTTATTTGCCAAAACCAGAGGATTAGGCCATTTGAATACCACCACCCAGCAAGAGCTTCTTGATGACAGCAGCTCACAGGCACACTCAGTGATCTACTGGTTCCTGAAGGAAACAAGGGCCCAGTTGTCTTCTCCTCACCCTTTATGAGGGTGGGACCCTCCTTCTTGAGGCCTCCTTGCCATTGCTTTCTGCCACCAAGCTGCATATCCCTGACTCTTTCCTGAGAAAGACCAAAGAGGTGGGAAGATCAGCGACCTACGTGGCTTCGGACCGAGCATCCTCACTAGTTCAAACAACCATGATCTGACGGCCTTGAGGACAGACTGCAGTGATGGGCACGGGCTGCAGGGATTCAATGAGAGCTGAAAACCTTGTGTTTGAGAAATGACCGGTCCAGCTGGCCTTCCATGGCAAGGTGTCCACATTTTAGATGTGGTGGGAGCACCAGCCTAGAAAGAGTTACCACCCTTCCTTGCCCCACACCTCTGAAGCCATTTTTGCCTTTCCCTTCCCACCCAAGAGCCAGGCACATAACCTGGTCAAGACAGAATCTCTTCACAATGGATTTAACTATTTTAGAAGACCTGCAGTAAATAACTCAGACACAAACCCTGAGGATGGGACTCAAGACCAAACACAGACCACTTTGTGTAGATGTCTGCATCTGAGACGACCATCAGAACACCTTTCAGCATCAGAGAGAAACGAGCACTTTTAGGACACAATCCAGTGGCTGATAAAGCAAAACAGACCACATGGGAGATGCTCTTTTCTTGCCCCTTACCATTAAAGGGGTTCAGGGGATCACTCACATCCACGCTGCAGGTATCTAAAACCAGGCAAAGCGATTCTGAGTCTGGCTGACCAGGAGAGACTGAAGACATGGTCAAATGCTGTGTGCACCAAATACTAAAGTACTGGCCATTCCACAGCAAGGATTTAGCACTAGTACAAGGAATTTGAAATAAAAGTGTGAATTTTTGTCAGAGAGCAAGCGGAGGGTTGGATGTGTGAAAAGGTGGAAGGGGACAACCATCTAGAAGACTATCATGAGTAATCCGTGGTCAAAGAAGGAACAGAAGAGAACATATCCAGATTGTTTAGTGATTTTCCTGAGTGGGGAAAGAACGAGAAACTAGAAAAACAGAACTTGGCCTGTTCCTTTTAAAATTTCAAACAACCTATTGAATAACAGCATTTTTCCTTTACCTTCACTAATTGCGAGGGGGAACCAAAATACTGCTGCATGGCATGTAGAGCCCGAACACAGCTGCTTGCTGAAAGCAAACCAAGGGCTTCCATCAGCAAAAACTTGAGCTGGAAACCCTCTCTTCTGAGCACGGAAGCTCCTGAGCAGGTCGCTGCTGCAGCAGGACCTGGGAAGTGTCGGGCCCTAGAGCAGTGTGACACAAACTCCTTGGAGACTTACTAACCAGCTTCACCCCTTTGGGCTCTTGGATTTTATTATCATTTGTTATTTAGTAATAACTACGACGAATACCGAGCCAGTCTACCGAAGGTTCATGAATCACAGCATCTTATCAGCATATTAATCAGCTTCTGGTCGGGGAGATGATAGTGGTGTGAGCTACAGCAAACACTGCTGCAGTTTCACGCTTGAAGTCAAACAAGCTACAGGAGAGACAGATTCTTCATCCCTGATTCCACACCAACGAGCTAATCTATTTGCCGCAGGACTGGTGCCTTAGCAAAAGCGGACGCAAGAAAATGGGAAGGATAACACGCCAAAGGAAAACCAGGCGGTTCAGCAGCTCACTTCCGGGGCAGGCAAAGTGAATTACGATTCAGCAGCTCACTTTTGGGGCAGGCGAAGTGAATTACGATTCAGCAGCTCACTTTTGGGGCAGGTGAAGTGAATTACGATTCAGCAGCTCACTTTTGGGGCAGGTGAAGTGAATTCTACCAATAATAAAAAAAGCAAATGAGAGCCCTTAAACACATGTTAAAGTTAACCTCAATTAAAATGACAGCTTACACGAAGATCCAAGCTAATTACAGTCCGTTTTAATTAAACAGTAAACTACACTCAAACACTGTTTGCTGCTGATGTTCTAAACCACATCAAATTAGCGAAGTGGATGCAGTTGCCAGCCAAGCACGAGAACCCAGGACTTGCTGGAGCGCAGACCCGGGGTTGGACAGACGTAGCTCTGTCTGCAGCGAGAATATTCTCTCCGCGTCACCTGAGCTCAGCTCAACAACCAGCTCATTCAGCGGCGAGAAAGCCCTGCCAGCAGAAAACACGCCAGGCTTATTCTGCTCTTTCAGCTGAGGAAGGAAAACGGGAAGGAGGCTGCAATTGCACAGATCCCCGAAAAATGCGACATGCTAACTACACGAGGAGCTACCTTCGCTTAACACATCTATCAGCTCAAATATGGGGAACGTTTCGACAAACATTTTTCTCTTATGAATTTAACACTTCAGGCTCTGTTTCACCTAATAACTCTATTTTAAAACTTCCTTTTTTTAACTTAATTACAAATTCCAATAAAAATTCATCTAATTCAGACCACACTTTAAAAATCATTTAGGAAATAACTGTCCTTCACACCTCCTTTAAAGGAGATCAAAATTAAGAATCTGAATAAACGTATGGTACATCGAGCACTTGAGTATGTGCCAAGGGTTTCTTTCCCATTCACCCAGCACATGAGCAGCCAAATTGGCACAAAAAAGCTTTTATTTATCTTGAAATGGACCTCTCTCCCTAGCCCACCAGGTATGGCAAATAACAGAGAAGCGAGAACGAGAAGAAAATCCGACTAAACCTGGTTATTTCAACCCAAAGCAATCTATTCTGTATAAAGCATTCACATTTAGCACTGAGAAACCACAAGAGCATAGAATTCAACCTGCAAGTATCCTGATTAAATCCTTGGTTTCTTTCTGCATGTATCTCACCTGAGTTTTATTCCACAAGGTTAGAAATTAATGGTTTATGCACGATGTTGAAAGACAAGAAGTTGAGTAATGCACGGGCTGTACTAGATTTGGGGTAAAAACCCCTGAACTCCAAAGCAAACGAAGCTGTGAGCCTAGGGCTAACGGCCTTTCCTCAACTTCATTACACCTCAGGTTTTTTCATTTCTCTTTCTTGCCTAATACAAAGCTTGGCATTCATTTATTTTCAGTGTCTTCCACTACTGCAAAAAAGATGAGATTAAAAAAAAAAATTCTAGCATATAAATTCTGTACCGTATCCCAAACTAGACCTCAAATCAAAATTTTGTGACAGATGCTGTACACTCTGCCTCACGAAGTGATCGTGGGAACGGTTCGCTGACACGCTATTTCAGATTAGGGGCTCCGAGCAAACTCTTCCATTCAGCTGTCGATCAGGACTGAGGCACTCGTTAAGCCCCAAAGCTGTAACGAGCCCCCAGGACCACAGAAGGGGGCTGCACATGAGACGGCAGTCAACATCCCCTCCAGATCTTCCACGTCATGTGCTTTAGTGATTATTTTCAAAGCAGCTTGAGAAGGAAGTATCCACAAACTCCTGAACTTCACGTTCCTCCTGTGAAAAGTCTATTTTGTTTGTCTCTGTAAGTTTAAACACCCTGCAGAGCAGCTTGTGGCTGCGTTACAAACGGATACGTGGCTAAATGACGCAAGTCAAAGCAACGTAAATGAAGTCGACGCGTAGAAAGCAAGAATTGGGCAGAGCCTGGCGCTTGGAATGCAGGAGACATGGCAGCCGCCTTCTAATAATCGTGGAGACCACCCTCAGGACTTGCCTGTCTTTGATATATAAAGGAAAGAATTTACATTTTTTCCCCTTTTTTCAAATCAAACTTTAGGTCTTTCATTAAAGATTCAAACAAATTCATATTGAAAAGGTTTTGTAATACTATTTGCCTAGCAGAGAAAAATAGCTCTTCATTTAAACACTTCTTAACCTATTATCTGTTTTGGGACTTCCTTGTAAGAATCCAGCCCACTGATTCCTCACCTTACACCCGTGCAATGGAAAATCCAAGCGCTGATATGATTCGGTTCCTGCTTTGGGGTCCTACGTTCAAACCGTCACTTGAATCTTCCCTTCTTTGTTTTTCCACGGGCATAACTAAGGACCTCGTTCTATTTTTTTCCAATCTGATCTGCCTCCAACTTTTTTCTCCAAGGTCATCCTGCACATCTGCCACTGATTCCTCTTCTTCCACCACAATCTCTGGAAGACAAATGCCCAAAGTCCAATGGTCTGAGGTGAAACCGGTCTCATGGGGGCCACCTCGCCATGATCCCTACCAGAGCCGGCACAAGCTGGCCAAGGCAGACAAGAGCTTTATATATTTAAGTGCATAATCTTCATGGTGATTAACCAGCAGGTTCTCCTATAAGATAATATCCTATTAATGTTGCGTTTGACTTATTCGGAATGCCGTCATGTAGAATTCATTCATCTAACCCGAAACTACCCTCTAAAACTCTCCTTCCTGAAAGGTCAAGGTACAAACTCTATCTAACCTGCACCTCAATAATTAAATAGAACTGTCTTACCAAGTGCCAGCAAGCAGCTTCTAAAACATTCAGGACTGCATGAAAGCAGATCTAGAAAAACCTCCACTGAATGGATATTAAGTTGGAGCTTTGAACACACACCAAAAAAAAAAAGAAAAAAAAAAAAAAGTAAAGTGGGAGCGAAGTAGACTCTTGTCCAAACTATCCTTGTGCTGGAAAGCACAAAATTGCTGTTCTTTCTAGTGCAGGAAAATAACTGTGCACTTATGAGCTCATTCTATCACCCAAGCACTGCTGGAGTCTGCAGTCCTCTTACAACGGTGATATTTTTGAAGAGACTATTACTCACAGAGAGGTTTTTTTCCAAGCCTCTAGTGCTTTGACTGTGAGACCAAAGTCCCCCCGAGCTACAGTATCTCCGACAAAGCAGCATGCATAAATTTGATGGGGAAAAAGAAAGGGTGAATAAAAATGGGGCAAAATGCCTTTGAGGAACTCTCCGCTCCGCAGAGTATCAGACAGGTCTCCTCGCAGCAAGGCAGCCAGCCCTACTGATCCACCAGCTGAAACAGCTACCAAAGGCAACGGGAACACTTTGTAAATGAAGTAGCTAAGAGCATTTGGTGTCCCTTTCCATTTGCTGTTGACCACTCTCCTCCACAAAAGGACATTCCCAAGCGATTTCACACATTAGGTAAAAGTCAACACATACAACTGACACAGCAAATACAAAGAAGGAAGTCTTAACGCAGTATGACACTTAATAGCTAATTATATTCATCAAAATGTCGGAATGAACTGTCTTCCAAGGCTGATTTTGTAAGGTGCTTATACAAGATCAGAAGAACAACTGCTGGTAAACATAATCCATGGGGGAAACCACAGATACGCCTAAGCTGAGATTTTCTTTTTCCAAAGCACTATTTCTCTCCGAGCTAAATTCTTTCCATATCAGTTCCCCACTAGTTACGTAATTATAGTAAACATATGTCAGTGCCTTTTTCAAGTATTAAAGACGACATTTTCAGACAGCTCAGTTCTAAAGATGGACTTCAAACAGACATCAGGCTTGCTGTTCAACATATGATTAACTCAACCAAAGCACAACTGGAAACCAACAAATTCAGTCAATAACGTAGTTTAAATCATCGCCTGTAACAATAACTGCATGTTCTCCAAATAACGGGCTCTCGCCTACGGGATCCTCATTTCTATGGCAGGATTATTCCAGCACACGCACCGAGTCGCTCGGCTCAGCTCTGGAGGCAAGGCCTCCAGCTCCCAGCCGACTCCCCCAGCAACTTCTTGCATGTTTTGTTTGCCTAAAGAAACCCCCTTTTGATCCTTTTCCTTAAGATTTCCAGGGCATCCTCCTCTCATGAAATCAGATCCAACTCTTCTCACTAACCTTACTGCATTGGCTTTGCTGAAGAGCTTTGCCCATCCGGCTCCCCGCTGGGAACCCCTTCTCCCTTTGTGAAGGCGTTCCCCGCTCACCAACGATCATCTGCACTCATCACCGAACACGGACATTCACGACAGAGCCGCTGAACACCGGTCCTACCTGTGTACGCCATGTTCTTTGGGTTTCCGTAGGGAGCCCCAGGTTGGACGGGGCTGTAAACAGGGTTCATGGTGGAAGACCGGGAACTCTGAGGACAAAAGAAAAGCAGAGTTGAGACGACTGCCTTACGTCAGCTCCCGAGTCATCTTCTATGCAAAGAGTCTTCTACACGATAGCGTTACCGCGGTACAATTCAAGACACAGAGAGCTGCGAAGGAAAGGATTTACAACCAGACGTTACAACCGGAGAGCATAGTCAATAATTCAAGTTTGGGATCTCTCAGTTAATTCCCCTAACTTCTTCAGCGCTGCATATTCTGCCTACAAATGTACCCGGAGCAGATTCATCCGACACATCGCCGTCTTGGCGGGGGCTCAGGACTCATGACCCCACTTCTAGTTTGTGATGAACAAAGAGGAGAAGCCACAAATTCAGACGAAGAATTCTCCACCTTGGAGGAGCTAATAGGTCTTGGGTGACAAAAACAACCACAATAAAGACCTGGCCTTTCAGAAACTAGCGGATAAAAGACCATTTGCTGCCGCTGAGATGGAGAGCGGCAAATATTTGCGAGCTTTCAGCATGACCCGACGACAAAAACCTCGAGCCCAAGGCTCGGGTCATGGGCAAGGCTGCGCAGGGCACCCGGTGCCACCCACCGCATCCCACCGCTGTCCCAGGCGGGGAGGTGCAGCCACGGACCTGACGCGAGCGATGGGATTTTAACAGCCCTCCTGTTTCTCTCTCCGATAAAGAAGGTGAAGCAGTGCCGGCCTGGCTTCTTTTGAGTTTTATTTAGAGGAAACAAAGTAACTTGGGAATTTGTGTCTGCTAACTGTCAGTTAAGCAACTGGCTCAGTTAATTATCTTAATGAAGCACATTCTCAATTCTGATTAATAGGAAAATCAGTCATTAAGCTTTATTAGGCGGCGCATTTGTCTCCACAGCTATCTAGTGGCAATTTCACACAAGAACCTCAACGATCTTGCTTCAAAATGTGGGGTTTCTCTAAAATGTATTATTTTACAGTTCATAAATAAACCCGTTCTTTCCAAAGAAGCCTCTCATGATGGATGCACAATTTGTTAGATCATTAACTCCTTCCGCTTTACCTCAGGATAGTAAACAAGTCAAATGTTAAATGTTAGCACCAATTGACTTGACAGCAATTACTGCTTAATTAATTAGCCTTCCCCCACCCCCAACTCAGCACAGAAGGAGCAATTCTCAAAGCAAAGGAAATCAGGGTTATAAAGCGAGCTGGAAGAGAAAGCTCCACGGAGACACGTATTTCCACCAGCGGCTTCACTAACGCATGATGGAGCTCTTAAGAAGATCCACAGAAAAATCGACACAAAACTCTACGCCCCTGAGACGTTACAGCTGGGGATTTACGGTCAAGCACGTGGGGTTTATGGCCATTTGGTCCTCGTGTCCCCAGGCAGTGCTGTGAGTCTCGGTGAGCCTGCCCCTGGCAAGCGGGTGTTTGCCTCCTGGGTTGAGCTCTCACTTACAGGAGAAAACCCAACGTCATCCGTCTCTGAGACGGTGAACACCAGCTTCCGTAAGCACCCGTCCGCAAGCCTGGCTTTTGGGCTGCCCGAGGGATCCCCTTGGACACGGGAGGCTCCTTCAGTACAGGGTGTGGTGGATACAGGACGCACTCATACGTGTACCTCAAACTGCCCACACCAACCCGTTACGTGTCCACACGGACCGACTGATACCTGCCTACCGCTGCCTTAAACACGCACGACTTCTTCACTTGAACATGAAATTAAAAAAACATCTACATTTGTGGAAATTATTTTCTTTTTTCCTAGTGAAAAAGAAAACTGATGGAAGCCCACCCACCCCGCGCATACTGCTTCTCCAAACAAATCGTTGACAAGGCACCAAAGTGAAATCCCTCTCCCTATCCAAAGCACGTAGGACATGTTTCACCTCACTTCTTCAGTAAGTCGAAAGCATCTGAAAGGAGGTGGTTTGACACTAACAAGGTGGGGGAATGTGCGGCCCAGAAGTGCCAGCACAACGCAATGCATGAGGAGCACCTACTGCTGCCCTAAACACAAGCCCAGAAGCCAAAACCTCCTCCTTTTCACCCAAATGCCTCTGTCAATGCCTTTTTTTTTTTTTCTTTTTGCAGTTCGAGTCTATCATCACCCTGCAACGCAGATTCCACATCAATAGTGGGAATAAGGCAAGAAGGTGTTTTGAGCTTTTAACGGTTGTAAAATATTCTGACAAGGAAAAGCACTAAAAAAATCCAAAGATATGTCCACGTTAACAAACACTCTGGTGCAATCAGACACGCTCAGGCAACCAAAGCATTTTGAGCTGAGGCTCCCACGGCTACACCCTCTGCACACGAAGGGCTCCCTTCGAACTAAATTTAGGCTGGTCCTCACCCAACGCGTGGTTTCAAGGTGTCTAAAGGACATCACCAGTATGTCCTTCACTGCTGTGTCCATCACCAGTAGGGACCTGTATGTCCCATGCGAGCGTGGAGGATGCGTGATGGGCAACTGGAGCGAAGCTTCTGGAAGAAATCTGGTCCATGCACATCAAAACCACTTTGCACACGGAAACAACGCCGCAGTTGGTGAGAGTCACCTTCGAAGTGCAGCACTGTTCCGAATTAAAACACCGGGAATACACACAGCCTGAGGGTTACTGCTAGTACAGGCTGCGGTAAGTAACAGATGCCACAAAGAGGACTTGGGAGAACACGGAGGAGAGAGGCGTCCCAGAGCTGCGGAGATTTCCTGGCCGTAATTAACTGCTAATTCACTAATAGGACTCTTCAAGCCCAGACAAGAAATGCCCAGTGGGACAGGGAATGTGACGGACATCTATAAAAAAATAAACCACAAAAGACCCGGAGAAGGTGGAGAGGCAGGAATCACACGCTCTCGCTCACAACGCAAGCAAGTGGAGGCGCTAGAAGGAATAATTGTGTTGTAGGTTCAAAACAAGCCAACGGGGCGGCTGCTTGCTTTGGCTTGCTTCGGCACGTCCCTCGCTGCCAGGATGGTGGGATATGGAAAGCCTTCCAAGGGACAGAGTGATTCCTCTCCTCCTCTTGCCCAGACAGGCTTTTAGGCAAGGAGGACCTTTGCCCATCCAGCCATTCTTGTGTCAACACCCTTGACGTCAACATCCAGGCTCCATTTTAGACTGACAGCATGGTGTCTGATACTGGGCTGCGCTCTCAACAACTGGGTTGAATGGTGTTCCTTGCACGGGGGGCACTGGGAAATCCCTGCAGCGATACCAGGTGGCCACAAAAAAGCCACATCCTATTCATCAGGCAAGCACGGGCACGTGGCTCTTGGTCTTGGCCACATCAGAGGATCTGTAAGCTGAGGATGCTCTGCAACAGAGCTGGGAAACAACGGGTCCATCCTCCCCCAGCCCTGTATTCTCCCCCTCACACACACAGAGCCAGCGTCCAACCCAGTTGAGCCTTCCTGCCCAAGAAATAAAGATTATGAGGGTCCCTCTTCGCCCCACCTTCCAGTTGAACATGTGTTCCTCCACCCAGAACCACACAGTGACAGCTGGACCTGCTGCTGGGCAATTTATAAAGCGCCCTGTTCAATGCGGTCATCATTTCTTTTGCGCTTTTCTGGGTGTAAAGGGTACAAATAAATCATAATTTGGTGAAAATGACTGCTTATGCCTGGCTTGCATTAGGTGTTGTACCAGAGGGTAGAAACACTCTTATTGAGAAGGATGAAAGAAGATGCTGTTTAGCTGAGATAAAAAGATTGTAATCACGTTAGGGGCTTGAGTGTACTGTGAGGAAGAGGTTTGTGCTTCCTCCCTGCTTGGTATGCAGGGTGTTATTTCCAGCCAGCATGAAAGAGTCCATGCGAACGGCATTTCAGATGGATGATTTTCTTTCTTTTCAGCATCTAGTATTAAAGCACATTCAGATGAGCTTCTAATACATTCTGCAAGACAATACCATTCCAAAAGACATTTTAAATTCATTACAGGCACGGCATTGTGGCGTTTGAAAAGCTACACTGAAATGGGAATAAAACAGGATTAGCAAAATTAAACCTCCTTCACCACAATAACCTGCAGCACTCGCTCGCGGCCATGAATACACAACAAAAAGACTAATAGAAATGAATTACAAACAGACAAACACAAGTATTGCTCTGTTGCACGGAGCTTCCACCGCTTCCTAATCCCCACAGCAGTGATGCTCAGTTGCTTAGAAGCTGCTGAGACTCCAGCGAGGAGCTGAAGGAGTAACTCCGACAGGAATGCCATGGGAATAAGCTGCTAGCAAACAGTCCCGGGATACCTCCTGGCTGTAACCTGGTTACATTTTCATCTATTTCATCTTTCCTGTGAAAGCCCATGCCATGCTTCCATCACGCTAGGAAATTACTTCGGAGGAAGGGTAAACAGAAATACAAGGGAGGTCAGTCACCGGGCAGCCACCGCGCCATCGGCAGGCCACCGCGCCAGTCAAACCCAGTTTGCACGGGGGATTTCCCAGCTTGTGCCACGAACGCTGAGCTTGAACTTGCTGTGCTGTGCGGCGGCTGCAGAGCTCCGCTCGGGTGCTCTCACCTCGCTGGACCAGAGCTGGGCTTCGCGCTCTGCGCCGCGCTCTCCTGCTGCCGCCAAGGGAGAGGACTCTGTCCCCCATCCCTGAGGACACCCTGGGACATCGCCTACTTCGTCCTCTTCCTACAGGAGCGCTCAAGAACCAGCACAGGCATCACCACCACCTTCAAACTACTACAGACACAAGACCACGGCAACATCTTACCCTGTTGGGCTCTTCTCTATCATTAGTTTACTTTGTGCCTTTGAAAGCACCACGACCAGCTTCTCTCCTTTCCAAAGTCATTCAGGCCTTGAGTCTTCAAATACTGGTGGGCAGCAGTAATTTTTACACATCAGCTTTAACACAAGTATTTCTACACACACGTTGCTGCATCTGGCCTCTTACACACCTCTCCCGCTCTGAGATACAGAAATACAGGTGTTTCCCACTGTTACTGTACAGAGGCAATGGAAAAGAAAGACGAAGTTGAAGGAGATTTTAAAAATCCTAAAAGAAAATAATAAACCTGGCAGGCAAGATTCAGGAAGTTTATGAAGCTCTTATCGTTTTCTTTTCAGACTAAGTGAATAACTATTTTACGGGGTTCTTAAAACAGTGACACTGCCAGGTGCGTCTTTCAGGTTCTCAAAGAATTAAATAGTAGATCTAAACTTAAGTCCAATTGTAAAGAAAAGAGTAAACAGTGCAAACGTGAGCTTTTCTGGATGACAGACGCTTCTCCATCAGTCCTCACGCCAAGGTGACTTACCCTTTAACAGCCCCTATTGCTTAGCTTGCGATCTGCCCTCGCCTGTTGTGAAAATGGGATGTAAACACTTTTGAGAGACCCATTCTCCGCGCTTTTCCTTGGAATGAGCTATTTTCTCCTCTGAGAGAAAATATATGTACCAAAAATTATTTCTTCCACGTAAGATTGCACAGAACCAAGCACGAGAGAGTGTGAACAAAGAAAAAAGGCAAAGCAAAAAGACACGCTTCTTCCCTGATCTGCACATCACCTCTTTAAATTCATTTTATACAAATCACATGCTAATAGTACTCAGCCAAAGCCTCTCTGAACATGGAAAGACCTCCTGACCTTACACGGCGTTCAAATTCCAATAATTTTCCAACAATTTTTCAGTTAAGTCACTTGACATTTGACCCTCACTTGGGATCCGCCAAACAGTAATTAAATTAACTTCCAATTCATCCGGCAAAGGTTAATTTAGGCAAGCTACAAGGCTACCTCCCACCGTTCGCCAAAAAGCTCTGCTGTGACAGTACGCACGAGATTCACAACACAATGTGGGTTTTCCACAATTAACGCCTCCTTTCTAATTTACTCTTTTTTTTTTTAGCTACACCGTAACTACAAGTTGACTGAACGTATCTCACCTGCAGCAAAATATTTAACCTGTTAAAGACTTTCTAAAAGAAGCAGGTCAAAGTTGACACAATTTTAGTCAAGCTTTTATTAATAAACTAAAACGCACTTTTTAAAAAAAAAAATCCATTTAAAGAGGGAAACCAAAGGAAGGCCAGACGCCACAAAAAGTTTAAGGCTTCCATTAGCAGTAAATTATTAATGGTGGCTCTCATGTGTACAATACAACGTTCCTTTTTACTTCTGCCACTATACTTCAGCTACGCCTTCATCTTTATACAAATCGATCTAAGGCACGATTCCAGACCCTGAATATGGCTTTTTTTCCTGCAGTTCTCCACACTTTTCACTTTCAAAGAAAATTTTCAGCTCTGTTGTTTTACCTAAAGACCTGTAAACTCTGTAGCACGAACCCCACCTCCCCTAAACCTGCAGCACCTGCTTCATAAACTCATGCAGCCAGGACAGAAGGGTCATGGTGGTCCTCAAACCATCCCATTGATACGTCTGTTGATTTCCACGCGGCTGTTTTCATTGACAAAGCACCCGTGAAGTGGCAGCTAGCAGCACGAGCCAGGCAAGAAGTTTTTCTTCCATCCTGAGAAAACCCTTGCTGTTCCAAAAAGCGGTTCCACAATCAAAACGCACATTCGATTTCAGGCTTGCTCGCTCGCTCCCAGTCCCAGACCCTTTTTTTCCGGGAGCATTTCCAGTGGAAATGAAGAAGCGCAGCGAAGCAGGAGTTGAGGACCGCTTTAGCAGTCGACGTTACTGCAGGCAGGCATGCCTTTGCTGATGCGAACCAGATTTGGGATGGCACATCTCCATCCCTCAGGGGGTGAGGGCGGGCAGGCAGCATCAGCATCCTCCACACACAGACCATCTTCAGAGGAAAGACACGCTGCACGGTTTTACTCTCCAGTCAAGGTTTGAATGACAAGAGCTAGTTTAAGCAATATTCCCTCCGTTCAAGAGACTGCAACTTGGAGGGAGCACGTAAGGAGCATGATATAAAAATATTTGAAGCGTAGTCACCACCCGCTGCGATCAAGGCGCTCCAGGTACGAGCACGGACGGCGCTGCAGTCAGCAGCACGGCTACCGCAGCTGGTGATTAACAACACAACGTCATTCGTGTGCGGTCTTTCACGAGGCTCTGAACTTGACCGAATTGAGTTACTCACTAATTACACTGATGATGTATTTTCTTTGTAGACACTTCGTGCCATGCCCCTTCAGCAACTGGAAGGTGTTTGTATTCAGCTGCTCCCAGGAGTCCTGGGGGTTCCGCGATGAGCCGCCATCCCTGGCCACGGGGATGTTACCAGCCAGGACTACGTCAACAGGACAGCAGAGGCAGGACCAGTGAGATGTGAACGGCCACCACAGACCAGCAGTACGGCCGGTCCCCACCAGATGAAACCCGAGTTGTTCAGCTGAAGCTGACCCTGATGGTGGGAAAGAATTAAACCAACTGGAAACGCCGCGGAGCGAGGGATTTCCGTACGGCACTTGACCTACCCAACCACAAAGACCAAAGGGAAAACAAAAATGAGGTGGATCGTTTACAGCCCTACAGCATCTTTCATACAGATCCACCTCCCAACCCATCTGTTCGCTGGGGAGACACAGGAGGGTGGCATGGGCTAGCTGGGAGTCACCTAGCCAAGCCCGCAAGGAGCCACATTCCCATCACTGATCGCATCCTTTCAGACAAATGACTAAATAAACACACACGCCTTTCATTTGAGAAAAGTTCGACATCTATAACAGGACCAAGGCCTTACATCTTCATTGCATGAAAAATTAAATGGCTGATTTATGAGCGCAAAGCAGCTCTTGACTTTGGAATTTGCTGATCTCAGACTGCCCAAAAATGCTGAGGCAGGAAAAATCTTGACCTTTCATTTGCTGAAGTTTATGATCTACTTAAAAACCAGAGGATCCAAAAAAATTTGATGATTCAATTATGTTAGATAGCATATTAAAAAAATAGTAAAGGAAACCTTTGTCCTAGCTTGAGACAGTGAGAGACAGACAAGGAAGACAGGATCGCTGGCTGCACTTGGTTGTCAGTGAGCCTCAACATGGTGTGGCAAAAGAGCTATCTGTCGTATTATTTGAATTAGACAGAGCTTATAAAAATACCCTTATGGGCCTCAGTAGATGAGAAACCAGCCCCCCTACAAGAAACTTTGGCAATGAGAAAAAAAAAACCAATGCTAGCACAGCTGATGTTACATTAGCTTGTTTCCAGAGAAGAAAATGTCTGCATGCAGATGAATTCTGCGCTGGAAATTCCTGGCTTTATATCTGCAACACTGACGGCTTTCACCAGCAGGTAACCAATAAATAAATGTATTTTAAAAAATTATCCAACATATCCATCCGTGTGTGTCCAAACCCATTCTCAGCAGTTCTCAAACAACTTCCTTGATATATTCCTATTAACTTCTTTAACTCGAGGCCCTGCTGACTTCTCCTTTTGAAATGAACCCTGCTGTGCTCTCTTATTTAGTGCTCTCATTCTGCTCTCCGACTGAGCCATGTCCTCCTCCAGATGATTATCTTTTATCTTCACAATCCTACTTCATTGTCTTTTGCTGAAAAGACTTCCCAGAACACGCAGTTTGAAGACTCTTCTCTCTGCTCCTTTCTTTCCACTAACGATGGCTTGGGACCTTCAGATGGGCCATTAGGAAAAGGTGGGTACTGCGTTACCGGACCTGGTTGACCACAGATTTGCCAGAGGTTTACATGACTTGTCTAAGCAAGGCCATGGTTGACCCAAGCTGGTGCTGGTGAAAGCCCTGCTGTGAGCACGACGTTGGACTGGGTGGCTCCAGATGTCTTTCCAACCAGCATTTCCTCTCCGGCTCACAACAGTTCGTGCTGCAACTCATTTCTCAGACCTCTACCTCCCTCCACGGTCTCAGGCTGTAACTTCCTTGGTGCCAGATGTAATCGCTTTCCAAAAAACTTGGGGTTTTCCTAATGACCTCCAGTCAGAAGTTCCCTTGGCATTCGGTAGGACAGCAGAACCCTTGGAGGGGTGGTGGAGGAGAGGGCAACGTTCACACTTTCCACTGATGGATATGTGTCCTATAGCATATCAGCCAAACAGATGATGTTATGATTCCTCGCAGGACCGTGAAAATTTACTTACCTCGTCAGCCATGATGCTAAACAAGCACTACACGGTGTCTAACCGACATTTTTTATTAACTCGGTGCAGAATTTGACCTACCATAAAATTATTGAGGCTTTGGTTAGAAAATTTCCCTGGATTGTAAACATCTGTCCTACAACATCACTCAGGCACTACAAAAAAAAAGGCAAAATAATATTCTTAGTTATCTTTCTTATCTGAGACTCCTTGAGCTGCTTCAGACCTTTCTCTCAGTCAGCCATTGCTCATTCTCCTAAGAGAAGCTACACTTAAGGAGCAGACAAAAATAACATTAATAAAAAACCAATTTATGTTACCAATAACTATAAGCTTCCCCTCTTCCAGGCTCTTGAAAAACATTAAATAATCCACCACCACAGCTTCGTTTTGCAGATGCCGAGAAGCCTGCAGCAGAGCAGTGAGATGACGGGCTCCAGGTAAGCAAAACCACAGTGGCAGGGCCACGATTCAGCTCCTGAGCGTCAAACTCGCTGCCATCGGCGTCTTTGTTTTCAACAGAAGACTCAAGTATTGGAGCATGTTATAGAGATGGAGCCTCGCATCTCAAAGGGTTTAAAGCATCATTTAAAAAGGGGATGTAGTCAGCCAGAGAAATGCCAGGTTGGAAAAAGAGTTGAAGGCGACCCCGTTACAGTGAGCTGAGGACGCAGTTGCTCGCGGACGACATATCCAAACCACGCCGGCTGCAAGAACCCTTGTTTTCATTTCAGGCTACAGCGTCACATTTTCGTTTCTTTTCCACTGGGTCAAACTCAACTGTATTAACCGGTTTCTAACAGACAAATTTCAGTACCAGAAAAAGTCACGTTACCCTCAAAGACATGCTTTAATTCATGTTTTGCTCCAAAATTTCCAACCGCTGCCGCTAATTACCTTCCTTCTATTTTTGTAATTACTCCCCCCAGTACGAGAGAATCACTCTCCAACCATATCCTGAATATTGGAAACATCACTCCTTCCCACTCACTGCAACAGGATAAAGATCTACATCAGTTTCAGAGTGGATTACGCCGTACAAAGTTGACACAGCAGAAACACAATATTCCTGGAATTAAAATCAGATGAGGGCAGAGATGTCCTCTTAATAACATACGGGCCAGAATCCTCTCAGCTTTATTTGGTCAGCGTTCAAGTCCACCACGCTGCAGGTTTCGATTGTGTGATTCACGACTTCCAGCCACGGTTGCTCCTTGTTGCCCTCTAACAACCTCCTTCCCGGTCCTGTTCTCTGGTCGCAGGTCTTCTTCTCCGGTCAAGACTGGAAACCCAATGCAAGCGCTGATGGAGCCATCCTCCAGCTCCAGCCCCGTTCCCACACAGCAAATCCCCCCCTCCGAGATATACAGCTCTCTCCTTTTTTATCGGTGGCGCTGATGCACGGACAAAGACAGGGTAGGGAGACTGGGAAAAATGAAGATTAACAGCGCAAACAGAGGGGATCAATCCTCTGTAATAGTCCCTTCTTCCTTAAATATTTTGCAATCTTTGTTCTAAAACAAAGCTGTACCAGGGAAGACGGAGGAGAGCACAGGCTAAATCTGTTAGCGGAAGGGGAGCTTTGGCAAGAGGTCTGTTTATCATCCTCTTTTTGTAATTCCGTGCTGGCAAGAGGTACTGTATTAACGAGCCCAGGAGACCGAAAGTCTTTCCTACCCATAGGACTGGCAGACGCTGGCATTCGTTCACTCTGCTTGGAAAGTAATCTGCGCGGAACAGACCCCAGATTTATGCTGGTTTTGGTGCGCCTGGTGCCAGCAAGGACCACCAATACCCGGCTAATGTACGTGGCAACTTGTGACCACTCGAAAAATAAGCAAAAGAACACTGTTGGCTTTTCCAGGTGAAAGCTGCCGAGTGATGAACAAACAGAACTCGAGGTAAGAAAAGAAGATATTCACAACACTCGTAGGCAGAGCTCAGGCAGGGTTTTTACTTCCTAAAGAAATACGGGACAGTCCTTGGCTGAAAAACAAGCCAGAGGGATGCACACCCAGTGGTGTTGCAATCATTATTATGAGCCATCAAAATAAAGATGATCCAAACTGAAAATACGAAATTAATTGGTTGATTTAAATCCTAAAGACTTACTTCTTCACCTCCACCTCTCAAACATCGAAATGGACTGGGAGATGGGGTGGTCTACAGCTTGCTCCCCTCCCCTTGCCCACAAATGCTTTGCACTGCTTTGGCTGAAGGTGAAGCAGCGCTGGTGAGGATCACGGCCTGACCACAACGTCCTACGCATCTCACCAGCTGCCCAAACCCAACTGCCTCCGTCACCAAACCATGCCACGCTCCTGGGCAGCTGCGGGTGGATGAAGGAGTCGACCTTCACCATCCTCCCTCCCTATCACGAACGCATACCTCCTTTTGCACACAACCCCTACTGCTCTAGTACGTACCCAATGCACATCGTACCTACTCGGTGTTTCTTCTATAGACTCTGAGCCTAAGCCTCCAGGGGTGGATGCTGAAAAAATACGCGGTAAAACAACGTATAACCAGCGTAAGAGAAAGAAAGTTGGCAGCAGATGACCAGCATCGATGGCTTTAAACCTTTAAATGAAGGCTACATATGTTTGTAAAGCTGTGCCAGGTCTCAAACTCCAGTTAAACACTCCATACAGGAATCACCGATGATTAGTAGCCGACACGATGCAAGAGACAGGAGACCAAGACCTGTGAATGTATGATATGACCCTATAATGCACGTACTATGCGAGCAATTAGCATATTCGTTTCACAAGCACTGTAAAAGCCAAGGATTTTCCAGCCTGCTGTTACTGAGGATTTTCCAGAGCTTTTATTCACCTCAACACTCATTCAGGTTTCCAGTGAATATACCCAGCCCAGGAGGCCAAAACCAGGAATGCTTTTGCAGCGCACACAAAGAAAAAGGCTGAAAGGGCACAGCGAGTCAACAATTAGCACTTTTCATAGATTTCCGGACTTCCCTTCTCAAGCTAAAGACTGGGAAGAGATTCAGTGAAGTCTGAAGGAGCTTACAGCTTGCAGTTTATATCAGCAAAAAAGAACGGCTAAATCCCCAGCCGATGATCCAGGCTGGCCAGACAACCCAGCTTTGCTTTCTTGTTTTCCATCGGGGGGGATAAGGCCAGTTTGGGGACAGAATGGTACGGCACAAACGAGAAGCAGAGCAGTCATTCTCTTCTTCCTTCCAATAACAGTGTATGCTGGCATTAAAAAAAAAAAAAAAACAAAAAAAAACCCTCAAAAATCCTTTGAGGTCTCTCGGAAATGTGTGAAAGGAAAAGCTTACCCTGAAGCAGCTAAGCAAATATTGGTTTTCACATGTGAACATTTCTATTCACCTCCGATTGATTCCTCCTGCCTGTAAGGTCAAGGAGACCTGGAGCCGTTTAAACCACCAAGGCTTCAGCATCCATGTGTAGGAACAAAAAAATCCCAGTGTTTTCTTTAAAATAGTAACGATGCGATACTCAGGCAAATCCAGTACGAGACGGTGCTCTCGGTGTCTAAGAGAGAAGGAGGATGTCCAGTCGCAGCGACCGCTATTTTTGAGAAAAGTAATACCAAAAAAACTGAAATGCTCCCTTGTTGAAGGATCTTGTGCAACGTTAAAGCCCAAGCGGGCATCCAGCAATGATATGATTAGTTTAATTCACTAATCTGTCATTCACATTTCCTTTGGCTTGAAGGACGCCGGAGCCTCCACACCGAGAGCTACAATGCCTTTCAACACAGCAGCGATAAAAATCTTAATTTCTATCAATCAGTGTCCTTTTGATGCCATGACTCCCACGCTGACCAAAAAGAAAAAAAAAAGGCTAAAAGTTTCCATTTGCCACAAAATGGTTTAATTTCTTGTTAATCCCTATTGTAAGAAACCAATTTTGCAATTTAACAGATTCAGCGAATTTCTGGTTTTTAAATATCATCTACAGTCAACAGGTTACCCTGAATTTTACACACGTGCTGCCGCCACAACTCGGACTGTCTCTGCAAAACCTGTTTAATTGTCAGCTCGTCCAGGCTTTCCGCATTTTCAGTAACATTTCAGTAGCATTATAGGTGCAAAGGTAAAAGTTTAATTGAAGACAGAACGTATAATCTTCAGGTAACGGCCTTCCCCAAAACACACTGAAATTTAACATCTCCCTACGTCTGTGCACCGTAAGACATGTAACAGCAGACAGACACCCTTGCTGGTGCCTTCTACCAAAGCCAACCCCAAATCCAGCGCTTGTCCACGTCCAAACAGACAGCCAGGGAGGTATTACCTGGGACCAAGAATTTAATTATCCTTAGAATTCCGTGCTGCAGCTGTTTCACAACACACTGCGGTGTAGGCATGGTTAAACCCACCCGGGTTTAGGCACACAGGGGTGCCCGCAGCCTCACAGCTTTACATTCTGAACTCTACAGAGCAAAGTCTTTCATACATTCTGCAAAGATCCCCGCGCCCGTTGGCAGCGATTACATGATTTACAGATGCACACCCCTTCCCTCTGCATTTTGAAAAAGGAAAAAAAAGCCACAGGCCTTTGATTTGCAACCAATTTGTGACACATTTATTTTCATGCTGATAAGCATCACCCCTGTACATAACAACCCTTTTGCCATCATTCTTCATAACAATTCATTTCGTGCCTTAAATTACCTCTATCAATCGTACAACAGCTGCACACCGCCTACTCAAGAGATTTCCTTTCTCCAAATTTTTCTCCGGTCTGACAATGCCCAAATTGATATCACCTGTGATGGAAAACACAACCTGGCAGGGGGCTAATTCCGGTAAGACTCGCTCTACTTTTTAATGAATTCGTAGGTTTGTTTTCACATGCTTGGAAAATAAGCTCAATATTCCCAGGCAGTGTTTTGAGAAGTGTTGGATGGCATGGGGTTTTTTTTTTCTTAAAAAAAAAACAACAGAAATCGAGTTCCTGGTTTCAGTTCAACGATTACTTCAGTTTTAAGAGATGATTCCAACAGCAAGGAAGAATGACGCCTGGAGAGCTACCAAGGCACTGGGACCTACAAAGACTCAAACACACCGTAAGCGCAGTAAAATCCCCCGCAGCCCAGCAGGCAGCACACCCCGCCGGCAGGACGGGAGCCCGGCTGGAGGCGCGTCCTCTGGACCACCACTCCCAAGGTGCTCGACAAGGCGACCGGCACAGACAACAGCGGGACAGCCCAGGGCGGGACCTGAGAGATCTTCACGTGAATTGCCAGGCAACACGGGGGGAAAAAAAAATGTCCTGGATGGAAAGGAGGGCACATTGTGAGAGCAGTCGTGACCTCTGTGATGTGGAGAGCCTGGGAACACGCACTTCATAAAGAATGAGTGTTACACAGCAAGACATACCCCAAGGCCCCCCCCCTTTCTTTCTTTCTTTCTTTTTCCCCCCAAACAGACTTCTTGCAATAACTATAAAACAACCTGGTTACTCCTTTTCAACTCATAATATATATTCAAATATTATATTTCAATATAAATTTTATATTTCTTTACATACACGACTTAATTTAAACAGAATGGTGCATCTGTTCCCAAGTCAGAGCACAGCGAGCGACACCCCATCAAGTATCCCAGTATGAATTTCCATGGGCACAGGCATCCCTGCCTTACTGGGGCCCTGCTTCCCCACCAGCACCCCTCCATGGGCAAAACCCCCCTAGTCCCACTACAGAGGAAGACGCACGACACATGGAGAGGAAGCTGCACTTCCCACCATCCCTCCCTCTTCTCCGGAAAAAAAAACCAGCAACAGTGCCTGGATCGAGGGATCTGCACAACAGCCTGAGATTTTTCCTCCTCATGTGGCTGAAGGCTACAGAAACGTAATCAGAAAGCTTTCTAGGAGTGGCACTCGAATTCCACCCGTAGGCAATCTGTTTGCCACAGGCAAGCAATTAAGTGAATGTGTCGAAGCCCGTGGCAGAGGAAGCCCAGGCCTCCCCCGGCCAGCGCTACCAGTCTGCAAATTAATAAAACTCCACGCTGAGCGCGCACAAAACCACAGGTATGTCAGGCTTGCGCGCGGCGTGGGTGAGTAGGGCCTTTTTCACCTCTGGGCGAAGCCGCCACTGATGCTGGCTGGGCTCACATCCCTCCTTTGTTCAGCTCAGCCTACACTGAAAGCATCCGTAAAACGATGAAGCCTGTGCCTGCACCTCTACTGGTGGGTTTTTTTTTTTTATCTGATGCAAACTACGTGCTATTGGCTGAAAGAGAAAGAAAGGTATGATACTGAGGAACAGGAATGACATTTTTTGAAGGATTTTATTCTGCAGAGAGAGGTGAAACCTCCAAGCATTTCTGCAGGAGAGCACAAAAATCTTCGCGGAGGCAAAACATCTGTCGAGGCAGCTTTGTGGAAGGACCGGAGCAGAATATCAGGTGGCCAGTGTCGCTGAACTCTGCTCCTTCTCATCCCTTCCAGCAGCACCCGCTCGCTCCACAGCTACGCTATCGGCTGACCCAGGACTTGTAATCTCCTTCTGCTGGAGTGGGGTTGATACAAATGCTAATCCTCCTGATTTGCAATTCAGAGTTGCCATCTGATTTTGAAACTCTTCTGCAGACACGGGAGAGGGAAAGCAGGAAACTGAACACGAGAGAGAACTGCTAAGGCTGTGCTGCCAGTTATTGGCGACACAGAGGCAAGCAAGAACGCTCACCAGCCTCTCTACCATCTTGCAGACCCGAGGTGACATCACTGACACGGTCGGCTTCCCACGCCTCCCTGTCCTGCTGCATCACGTTGGGTCTGGCCTGCTCGTCTCCATCTCACGGCCATTGAAGGGTCCGTGTGAGAAGAGTTAACGATTCCGGTCTAGATCACAGTAAATGGACACTCACATCCCCGACGGGCAGTAACTGCCCCGTTAGTGGCCGTTCACAGGAGAGCACACCTACAACCAAACGACCCACCGACTCCCACCACTGCTACCACGCAGGGAGAAAACGGCCAGGATCGTGCCCCGGCGCTGGGTGACGTGAAGAGCACTTTGTAGCTTCGAGGTCTGCAGGTCGGCCGCTGCTCACCACCCAACGCACCCTGCTCTCGACATAAGCACATACAACATTCAGCCCCACTGGAGTTTCCTTCCCGTAGCGTGGATCACGGTTGAGCAACCTCCACAAGCTTCATGATGGACCTCAACAGATGACAGTCCGTGCTCGTAGCTCATGAGGAACTTTCCTCCATAGGTGCTACGTGGAGGAGGGGAGTCTCCCTAGAGATCCAGAGCAACCAAAATAACACTCTTAAGTTCCATATCCATCATTTGTCATTATTGAAATGTCAGGTGAGGGCTACAGGACAGTCTAACGGCCAAGTGGGCACGGTGAATCTCCTGTGCTGCATTCTTCTTCCGATGCTGATTTATAAAATATTGTGACAATCTTAAAAATCCCGAGACCGATAGGAAAGCCATTCAAACTGAAGAACCCTGCTGGAGGAACGCAAGAGGACTGGCTTAGAAACAAAGAGGGGGAAATTACAGAGGCGGAGGGAAGTGCTCAAAATGCAGAAGCAGCAAGTGGGTCTCCAAGTCCAAAAGCACGAACAGAGGATGCTGAGTCACAGCAGCTGTATTTGGTATAAATCCAGAAGAATCATTCCTAAAATAGCTTAACAAAATACTAAGAAGGAGAAAAAGGAAATTCCATCTTCAATATAAAGAGAAAGAGTTCGTCTCAGAGAGTTTAATGCGGTAGGACAAGCTCCGGGGTCACTAGCATCCAAAGCTAATGAAACCCTGGTGTAGCTGAAGAGGATCTTTGTTCAACATAATCCTGGAACTACAAAAGAGCCACATAAAAATACGGCTCCATTTCCAATCTTGCAATCTAGTATTTAACACTTGCTGTCACTAGAAAAGAAAAAGCATCCTGTTCTTTTTTTTTTTTTTTTTTAGGGCTGTTCAGTGTTTTTTTCAAAAACCAAAGGAATTTCCTTCAGAGGAATGCAGCACCAACTCTGGTGTTTTACTTTCCCAAGGGTAATGAGACTGAGAAAGCACGTGCAGCCCAGGAAAAGGTTGGCAACTCTCAACACTCCCAAAAAGATGGGGCTCACAGCCGCTGCAGCAGCTTCTGCCCTAGAGGGGTGGCCGTTCCAGCCGGCAGAGGCTGCCCACGACCTCAGGGAATTTCCCGCAAACCTCTATCACCGCACGTTCTCCATATACACCACGCGTCGCATCCCGCATGACTTGGGCAAATCACTCAATTATTTGGCGGTTAATTACGGCTACACATCACTTCTTTCTCAACATCGGGCTTTAGCAATTATATATCTTACTCCGCTTTCGTTTTGTTAACCTGATGCCTACGCCCGCATCCTGCTTGCCCAGAGAGGGCTGGAAGTTCTGCTGCAGCTCGGGTGGGTTTAGCTCCCTCCTGGCCAGTTGAGGTGATTTTGAGGTGATCTGGTTAACGAGGTGATCTGCTGGCCCACGCTCTATGTGCCCTACACATATTCCCGACCAAGGTGGGAGACTTCACATGGGTCTGTATAATTTCCTGACAGACCTGTCACCGATCAGTCCAAAGACACCAACTACCAGGGGTTTCAGGTTAATCCGAAGCTGCTCCACCTAATTAAATCGGCCCCAATTCCTGAACTATGTCAGGAATCCTTTATTAGGGAAATCATACGCGATAAATCAAGAATACAGATCTCTGTGAAGCACGTGCACTAGTTTACCTGGAAGGTCCAGGCCCGATGGAGGCATCACGGCATGAAGTCCCACAGTCTGGTTGAGAGACAGCCAGGCTGGATGCACCGAGTGGGCCCTTCAAGCCTCTAAAAACCTACAAAATCTGTTTGGCGGGGAGGCCGAGGAAAGCCTCCCCGCAAGGGAAGGCAACTGCCTGCACCTCGGCAGCTCACCCACGCTCGCCGTCAGCGACTGTCAGGGCTTGTCCTGCTCCCTAAGTTGCAAACAAGCTGAAGATGAATCATTATGGATCCGTGGACTTTCGGAACAAAGGATCATTTTTCCAGCTCCAATCTTCCGTGTCTTTTGGCTGGCTGGATCAGCAGTACTGTGCCAAGAGCAGGTAACTCACCCACAGACGCTACGAAGACATTACAGGCTTGAATTCAGTAAGAGCACAACCATAAGCACTAGTTCTTCACTTGGCATTGCCCTGAAATACATCACGTCCCGTAACCAGCGTGGCTTTTAATCTGTCTCCCAAAATAAACTACCCCATTAGGAGCAGCCAAGTATCTGTAATTTTCAAGGCAGATCTCAGTAATTTCTTTTGGAGAATTTCGCTGTAAGCTTATGAATGTTTTTTAATTTGGTTCCAACGCTGTGAACAATAACTTTTTGCTTGCTAATGTGTGGATTTGCACCGATTATTAAATGAGGCATGAAAAGCAAAGTAAATCGCACTTACTCGAGTTCGCCTCAGCAGAGCGCTCTCCATCCCACCACCGGAGCACTGTGACAGCTGTCACACACACAAACCACCTACCAGCTTTACGGGAGGCAGCAGCCGAGTATAAAACAAGGCGGCTCTGGGGAGCACGACCTGCGCTCGTCACCGCACACTGGCACCCTGACAGGGTCACAGCACCCAAGGAGCAAAGGTAGCAGCCGTGCAGGTGTCTACAGACAGCTCTTCTTGGCCATCAGGGCAGCATGAGCTTGACGAAACCAAATGGTGAAGGAGGAGGAGGGCAGCAGCCACTGACGGACAACTGGAGGTGGAAAACAGCCTCTTCTACAGCATAAGAAACAACACAAAGGGCAGAGACAGGCTGTAAAGAGCTTATGGGTGAAAAGACTGAGGAGGGCAGGCAGCAGGGGGATGTAAACAGAGCGATGACTTGGCCCAAGGACAACCAAGGGAACTATTTCTGTGGTCCAAAGGGTAGCGAGCACCTTACAGAGTCCTCTTCCATGCTATCACCATGACGGGCTACCACCAACCATTAGTCTGTTGGCCAGCAGATCTGAAGCTGAGCCATTTGGAATAAACAAACACAACCATTACCATTTCTTCCCCGTGGGTACGAACACACCCTGCAGCCCCTGTCCAGCTGGAAGGAGAAGTGTCACCTCCCTCGTGCAGGCTTTGAGCCAACAGGCACGACACATGGGATTACCTGCCAGCGTCCTATTCGCCCAGGAGCCGGTCAGCTGAAGGTAACAACACACACACGGTGAGCCAAACAGCCTTGCTATGAAAACCTACAGTCAGGTACCTCCTTCTTAGAGACAAGTTCCCCCTCTGTCAGAAAAAATACAGACAATGGAAGAATCACAGTTAAAACACCAAATTATGTCCTAAGGGATCTGACTTTAAATCCCAGAAGTACCTCTGATTCTGAGACAGGGAAGCTTTTTTTCAGGAGGTATTAAGAGCGCATGGAATGGTACAAGCTGCCACAGCAATTCCCTACGGACGTTCCCGTCTGAGCTGCCAACAGAGCTGGAGCTCCACAGCGTCCCAGCCAAGGCTCTGCTGCATTTTGTAGCAGTGGCATTAACGGATGCTTCGAGGCTTGCAGCTGGCAAACACCCTGTAAGGAGCTCCCTCACCTCCTGAAATTGCATATGAGCACTTTGGGAATAAAAACGGGATACTATGGAAGAGTTTCAAGAGTGACTTCTGCTCCAGGGCAATGCACTTCACCTGAGGGGAAACAGGATTATGGGAACAACGACTAAACTATCTTGGCCAAGGAGGCCAAACAAGGAGGGCTGGAGTTTTCCAGGCGGCCAGGATTTCTCCCAACCCCACATATTGCTGAAGAATCTCAAGATCCGGAAAGCGGTTGATCACCCATCAAGCAATAAAACCGGCTCTGTGGACCAGTTCTGACTTCCACCGCACAGACGCAACGAGCATCACCAGGAGGGTGCACACAGAACCTCTCATTCACCATACCTGGAATGCGAACGGCAAGAAGCCTTAAGCAACAAGGAGACAAAATTCTCCTTTAAAACAACCCCATTTTCCACCTGCTTTAGGAGTCCCAGCAGCTGCGACTGCGCCCGCCCAGCCAGGGCCGCAGCGGCGCGATATTAGTCATCGTTTTACCTGCAATATGTGGGAGCCCAGCAGAAGCAGAGGGGTGATCAAGAACGCTCAGCAAAACGCTCTCTCCTGCGGCAAAAAGAGATCTCAGGCAGCTGTTGAGGCACCAGCAGCTCCTGCCGGGCTCAGACGCATCTGTCAGCCGGCGGGAGCTAGCGCAGGTGCGAAGGAGGCAGACCTCGTCCCTGCAACCCATCTCCCATATCCTTCTCCCAGAGAATGCCTTATCCAACTCACAGCTCCTTAACTTGCCTCCGGGAAAGAAAGAGAGACTTGCGAAAAGGGATGATACCAACGGCTGCAGGAACCTTGCTTAACCCCATCTCAGCACAAGCACCCTGGACCGCTGACTTGCTGTCCCTTCTTTCCTCCTCCCAAAGTTGTACCTGTTAGAAAACGTCTAAACGACTCCTGCATTCGGGGAGCTCGGGAGGAGATGCGTTTCACGTCATTTTTCAGGAAACATCTCCGCTTTCCCTTTGTTCAGGTGAAAATGTGAAAACCGCAGCTTTAAAGTCTGGATTGTGCTGAAAGACAAGATACAGCAGAAAATAAACCAGACCTGGGCTCTCAGCAGCTACAGCCCAGGAAAGATGAGGAGTTCAGAAAGCAAAAACTGAGAGCAGGAGATACAAATAACGTGTCTTTACTGTTTTCTGTTTTCAGGTACAATTTCATAGCAGTGGAGTGAGGGCGGGGGGGGGGGGACCCAACAAACCATCAAAAAATCACTGCAGAGCATGGCACTAGTTCTCCTGGACAGGCAATGGGCCGCAGCAGGCAGCAGTGTCAGCTCTGACTCCATCTCAATTTGGACTCTCAAGCTCTGGATTTTGGTCCGTGTCTGATCTTTCAGGCCCTGTGAGCAACAGGAAGCCTTGTTCAGAGGTCAGTCAACAAGTATAATTCTTACGGCACCCAAACCTCCGCGAAACACTACATAACACAGATAAAAATAGCCCTGAACTTTGTTCCCAGAAGAACGAAAGAACAAACGTTGCGCAGCAAGAAGCAGCAGCAGCCCTCGGGCTACTTTGTGCCCCATAAAGCAGATGGGCTGTAAGGAGCGGCACTGGTGCCATTGGGAGGGCCAGCTGACCCTGGAGTCGCCTGCTGCACCCTCTCCTACTTCGAGGCAAACACACATGAAATGCAGAGAGCTTTTATTCCCCCTCCTTGTTTGCAACAACAGCAGAGCCTGCCGAGAGCCGAAATAGTTTACAGCTGGCGAAGGACTCCACGGCAAGCTGCTCAGAGGAAGGAGGAAGCAACAGAGCTGGGAGGGCGCCCATCTCCAGACAGAAAGTTGGAGGCAGACGTGAAGCTGCTCTGCTTATCCTCAAACCGCTCAGAGCCGCCCAAACGTCCCTGGTGCAGCGTCTGCTCCGACCACGGGGTTTGCTCCCGGGACCGCACGGAAGGCGTCGCCATGCTGTCAGCTGGCACCCAACGGCGCGAGCGCCCGGGGGCTCGGGGAGCGCGTAGCCCTACGCACCTGAAAAGCACGTGCTTTGGGCAACCAGAGAATGATAGAAGGGTTTGGGTTGGAAGGGACCTTAAAGACCATCCAGTTCCCATCCCCTGCCCTGGGCAGGGACACCTCCCACCAGACCAGGTTGCTCCCAGTCCCATCCAGCCTGGCCTTGAACCCTGCCAGGGAGGGGGCAGCCACGGCTGCTCTGGGCAACCTGGGCCAGTGCCTCACCGCCCTCAGGGCAAAGAATTTCTTCCTAATATCTCGTCTCAATCTCCCCTCCTTTAGTTTGAAACCGTCACCCCTCATCCCATCACCACACCCCCTGACCAAGAGTCCCTTCCCACCTCTCCTGCAGCCCCTTTCAGCACTGGAAGCCGCTCTAAGGTCTCCCCGGCCCCTTCTCTCCTCCAGGCTGAACACCCCCAACTCTCAGCCTGTCCTCACAGGGAGCTGCTCCAGCCCCTCAGCATCTTCGTGGCCTCCTCTGGACCCGCTCCAGCAGGTCCGTGTCTGTCTTGTGCTGGTGCCCCCAGAGCTGGACGCAGCCCTGCAGGGGGGTCTCACCAGAGCGGAGCAGAGGGGCAGAATCCCCTCCCTCGCCCTGCTGGCCACGCTGCTCTGGGTGCAGCCCAGGAGGCCGTTGGCTTTCTGGGCTGCCAGCGCACGTTGCTGCCTCGTGTCCAGCTTTTCACCCACCAGCACCCCCAAGTCCTTCTCCCCAGCACTGCTCTCCATCCCCCAGCCTGTACCTGTCCTTGGGATTGCCCCGAGCCACGTGCAGGACCTTGCACTTGGCCTTGTTGAACCTCATGAGGTTCACACAGACCCACCTCTCCAGCCTGTCCAGGTCCCTCTGGATGGCAGAGACTGGGTGCACAGGGCTCCTGTCTCTGGTGGTGCCTCACCTTGCAACCCGTCATCTCAAGAGGGACACTGAAGGAAGCAGCAACTTCAGTAAGATTGTAAAGCACAGCCTAGCATGGAGGTTTTGCCCTTTGAGAAGGATCTTTCTTCCAGCCTCTGTAATAAAAGTGCGTCCTAAGGAAGGATTTGAAAGCCTTAAGAACTGAGGCTTCACAAAATCATTTCAGAGGAGGCTCGCTGTGCCCGGAAAGCTGCAGGAAAAGCAATTTAAAGGTCACTTCTTACCAAGCAGAAGAGACAATAAAACTCACCAGCCTCATCTGTAGCGCAGAATAGGCGACGTGAACAGAAGCACAACCAGATAAGTAGGGAAGTATAAAAAAAAAATAAATAAATAAAATTTTAAAAAGGACTCTAAGGCTCTAGGTTTGTGCTCCCGAGAAGAAGTCTTGATTCATACCGAGATAGCTTCAGCACAGCACATCAACACTTGGCCCTCCCCGCTAACTGGTTTCCTTAGATCCGCTGAGCTGTTTGGGCTGAATGAGCAATTAGAGTATAAGAAAACAGATGGCTCTATTTGGCAACTTCTTTAAAAGTGTCATTTTGAGACTAGCCAGGTCATATCACAACTAAATTACTCCAGATTAACTGCTTTCAGGCAACCTGTAATAAAGAGATGAAACTATTTGGGCAGCAATCTCTAAGATTGCCAAACTGATTGCACCCATTCAACTCCCATCGTAGCTTATCATTAACAGCAGAGTCGATTATTCCTCATTAATAGGATCACAGAACCGTACCCTGGTTTGGGTTGGAAGGGACCTTTTAAAGACATTGAAACATTGCAGAAAAGACGCGCATTTGGCAAACAAAGTATTTGTATTCTGAGTGTATCCATTTCCTTTTCCTTTTTTATTCAAAATCCCAAAGCTTTTCCACATGTGGAGAAAGACCCCCCTCCTAAAATGCCTTTGGGACTGAACAAAGTAACCCCAACTGAGGACAGGAGACAGACATGGATCACATGCTCACGTATGAAAAACTAACTGCAAGTATAAATCAATCTGCAACTCAGCAGCCAAGGTGTCTGTCCATCCTTGTCCACCAGACATCCTTCACCCTGAGGGTGGTGAGACACTGGCCCAGGTTGCCCAGAGCAGCTGTGGCTGCCCCCTCCCTGGCAGGGCTCAAGGCCAGGCTGGATGGGGCTGGGAGCAACCTGGTCTGGTGGGAGGTGTCCCTGCCCAGGGCAGGGGGGTTGGACTGGATGGTCTTTGAGGTCCCTTCCAACCCAAACCCTTCTGTGGTTCTGTGCCGCACGTGTTCAACGTCAGAGTCAACTGAAGTTCTGGGGGCGATTCCCCTCTATCTCCAACCAGTTTGCCGAGAAGCGATTGACAGGAGCTTGGTGACTAATTCTGTCAGGATCACAAAATCACAGCACAATTTAGGTTGGAAGGGGACCTCCAGCGCGGATCTTCTCCAGCCTCCAGCTCCAAGCAGGGACAACCTCAAAGCTGCGTCAGGCTGCTCGTGGACTATCCGGCCAGAGTTTTAGCACCTCTGGGAACAAAGACTCTCATGTACAACATTAATACAACGGTTATACAATTAATTCTCATTCTTTTCATAGTGATCTTGGTTCAGAGTAGAAAACCAAGAACAAAGCACATAATAAATCAAGCTAACACGATCTGAAGATAAATTCAGCCAACAGCACCATTCTCAAGTTCTCCCTTTCAGAAATTAGCTATAATTTGAGAAAGGACCTGGGGTCGTCAAGGCTCTGTTGGGATTTACTCTGCTTGATCCCTATTGCCTCAGATTTCTACATCACACCCAAGAGATCATTTTGGGCAGTAAACTGTTTCTTTCTGCTTCACTGAGATGTCAGTTCGGGACAGCTTCCAAGCGACCCCCCGCACTGCTGCAGCCCCCACCCAGGCTGCAAGAGCCCGCCTACTTCAGAAGCATTAGACAGCGGTTTGAGGAAAATAAATAGTCGATGTTTTCCAGGACGAAACCAGTTCTGATGTCAAGTAAACCCCGTACTTTTCAACCGCTGCCAACCTACGATTTCAACGGCCAATTTTACATCAACGAGTGCAACCTGAACTTCCAACCACACAAAACACACGAAGGAATTTTCAGCTGGTATTTTTATGTTCAGTAGTTGCCCATTTTATACAAACTACCAGAAAAACAGGCAACGCTACCCAAATCCATCTTTCGTTTCTCATCTGCAGAAGGGGACTGTAAGCTCATGACTAATTCCAAATCCGAAGCTGCTATTTCCAATTCAGATGAGAGTCTGGCCAACTCACATTCTTCAAAAAGCTTGAATCCTACTTTTGCATTTCAGTGTAATCATAGAGAGGCCCAGTTGGGGGAGGGGTAATTAATTTTTTCTGAAAGACAGTAACTGCATTCTGTGCAAATTAATGTTTTAACAATACTATTACGGGCTACACATGTAAATGAAGTCTGCAGTTCGGCGATGCCGCCTCAGAGAATGCTTCCTACCCAGCCCACTACCTCCAGCTAAATTCTGGCAACTTGTTTGATGCAGAACTAGAAGAAAATTGGATTCTTTAACCTGAATTTAAGTATTCATAATTAGGTTTTAACTGCAAAATGAGTTACAGGTGAAAACTGCCTAAACCAATTTTAAAATACCATTTCAAGAACATCTCTCCCGATGCCTTTTGCACTATTCCAGCCGTCCAAGGCTAGAGTTTGCTGGGTCCCTATACCAGAGGCACATCTTGCAAATCAGTACCAAGAAATTCCAGGGGGTTTCTAGTTGTTAACCGGGTCCAGCAGAAAGAAAATCTGATCTGACAGTTCCCTTTCTCAAAGGCTATCTGAAACACAGGTGAAAGAGTTTTTCTAGAAGAGCAATTTAAGAGTTCTGGGGAAAAGGGAGCCCCCAAAGGCATTCTACTCATGTTTTAATTTTTTTTTTTAATATATACACCTGCTATTTAAATAGCTAGACACCTAGCCAGCACCATCGTTATCAACTAATCCTTCGTATGTTCTAATTGCTTCGGTAGCGTTGAGTCATTAGGTTAGTCTTAACACCGCCAATGGACCACCACGTAGCGGGGTTTAGGACAATGTGACACTTAAGGGAAAATAATGTTTCACCTACGTATCTTCAAATTTTCTACCACTTTAAAAAAAAAAAAAAGGACTTAGTTATTTACAAACAGCTGTAGACTACACAAGTTACTGAATCTTCTCCAAGGTCAGTAATAGCAAGGATAGCTGTACTTCTGGTTCTGGTGCATCTGATGCTCCGTACCAGCATTATCTCTTTGTATAACCAGTCTGACTGAAAGACCTCTTTCCCCAATGTAAGTCTATTAATAATAATCAAAAAAAATAAAATTTAACACTGCTAGAGCCACAGAAGGCATTACGACATGCCGCAGCTCAGCATTTTATCGGCAGTAAGAGACTTCACCAGCCTAAAGCAAAAATATTAGTACAGCAGCACTCAACTACCACCATCAGCAAGACCTGGCACAGCATCTTCCTTAGTTATTCTCATCACTGTTGCCCCAAAAATGAGGAGTTTTCAGGCCAAGTCAGAACACACAGTTCAGTGGTTTAAGTTACCCAAAATTTTCCTTTTCTTCCCCCAACTTCCCCCAGATTTCTTTCACTATTTCCTCTCTAGCCAAGAGCAGCAAATGGAAATCTGCTCCACATCCGTATGAGATTATGGTCTAATATAAGTGGAAACTATTTCCTTATACTAGAAGAAAACAGCCACCAACAAGATAAATAGGTGGAATTGCTCATTTCTAAGTGTTTCCGGCTGAGCAGGAAAAAGAAAAAAAAAAAAAAACACAACAATGTTCTGGCTCTCCTTGAAATGCATCTGAAAAATCACTTCTATACCCCAAAATCAAACAAACCACCCTTAAAGGCCACATGTGCTGTTCCTAACTTGGGAATATTGTACACTCCCTGGGGTTTTTTTCTGTGTTTCTTACATATTTTTCAATAGCAAGAACTATCTTTAACACGAGGACTCAGAGGGCTGAGAATGCTGTCAGCCACCCGTAAATTCTGCCAACAAACAGCACTTCAGATCTTCGCTGCCAACGAAAGCTTATTTGGGACAGGGGAAAATTGCAATTGAAGCTGTTTCCAAGGACCTTCTGCTTGGAGTGACATGGTTACATTTTTATGATATAACTTGCCTTGTTCCGTCTTAAATATCTGCTCAATCACCCTCTTTTCAGAAGCATCTTATGAGCAGATTTCTGATCTCCACAATTCCGTGCTTGTGCACACGGGCTTTTTGGGTGTGTAGCAGCATAAAATGACTCCATCTTAAAATACTCCCTTTTCAAACTACACCTTAATTTAACTTCTTATATCTTTTTAATTTATTTTTTTCCTTTCCATGTCTCTGAAAGCCGTGACTCCTGAGACCTGACTGAGTTTCCATCGGCAGAGCCCTGCCTACGGGATCTGGGGCGCCAGAGGCGACCATCGCAGCCGGGAACGGCCACCTGCAGCCCTTACACGTACAGATCCTTTCCTGAGCTGTTTCATTTCTAAGCACGCTGGCTCTGCCTTTGCTCTCTCTTTTTTCATCTTTCCAAAGGTCTGATCACTGATCTCTGCCTACCTGGACCAAGCTGGAGCGGGTCCAGAGAGCTGGGGAGGGGTCTGGAGAACAGGTCTTATAAGTAACTAATGACAGGACAAGAGGGAATGGCCTCAAGCTGCCCCAGGGGAGGTTTAGGTTGGATATTAGGGAAAATTTCTTTACTGAACGAGTGGTCAGACATTGGAACAGGCTGCCCAGGGCGGCGGTGGAGTCACCGTCCCTGGGGGTGCTCAAAAGACGTACAGACGTGGTGCTCAGGGACACGGTTTGGTGGTGGGCTTGGTCGTGTGAGGGTAATGGCTGGACCTGATGATCTTAGAGGTCTTTTCCAACCCAAATGATCCTATGATCCTATGAAAATACTGCTGACCACACACCTCCAGAGGCTGCCTATTCGCCATCTCATGGCAGTGACATGGGAGAAAGACCAAGCAGCATGTGGACCTCACGACGGACAGCACGACAAGAAGAGATCCCATGATCAGCTCTCCCATCGCACCGGTCTTCAAAGCGTTAGAGAGTCTGTCTATTTTCTGGTGTCCCTATGTAAGCAGAGCCTCCAGCACACGAGAACAGTCTTCCTTCTTCAGTGCCATAGGCTGGTTACAGGAAAAGGACCTGCTCAAGGTCTGGTAACATCCAACTGGTTGACACAGGAGGAGGTGAAAGGCATCAACTGTCACAGCGAAGTTCAGAAAAAGCAATTTCTCAGTTCCTTAAGCATTTTCTCTTGACGTAGCTATTTCTATTGCAGTTAAGAATTGAGAATACTTGCACCTAATGTCCAAAACAACAGAAATAACAAGATTGGATTTGAAAATACCAACAGTTGTGGTCGCTAAGTACCAACAGTCACAATGTCATGGAAGCCAATGCTTTTAGCTACAAATGAGCACAGTGACATGGAAATTTGATGCATTTGTTTACAGGAGGATTTTAAAATAAGGATAATAGTATGCAAGAGCCTTAAGTCAAAAGGTGAGAAAATTAAAGACGACAGATTCTGCCTGTTGTGTACCTGAGGAGACATAACAGAACCTCCAATGGGGGGAGAAGAGGAACGCAGGGTGGAAAAGGCTCATCATAAAACAAGATTATGGGAAGCAAATGAGTCAAAATCCAAACCAAGAGCGGCATAAACAGACAAAATACCACCAACAACCTAGAAAGTGCATATACCGATCACAAATCTACGCAGGTCCTATTATTTTTCAAGTATAGAAACATCAGGCATAACTCCAGAGAGCTACTAGAGAAATACAAAATGAAAGAAAAAGTAAATATGCAGTAAAGTCAATAAAACCAAAGACTGATCACGTAACAATTCAGGAAGAACTCCAAATGACCCATCCGTAATGTTTACAAAAACACACGATCATACTCAAATCACTCGTTACATAACAGCAGAAGACTTGTACTTATCTCCAGCAAAGTGTACGAAGGATTATCGTGGAATTACCCAACGTCTTATTTCACATGAAGCGAACTGGCTGTAATGATGCACTGCCCTACGCCACTCCGATAAACAGACCCAGCATGGGAAGCAAAATGACTCGGACAAAATCCTTTCATTGTGGCTGTACTGTAACGACTAAAGAGTCCATAACTGGGGGGGGGCGACCTCAAAAAGCTATTAATAAAAGCCCCTGGCAAGACACTATTAAAAACTAGTTACAGGATAAGAGGAAAAGGGACTGTCGTGGATTAGAGAGCAGCTAAGCTACAGGAAACAGCCTCATATTAAACACTGGATTTTCAGGCTCCCAAAAGGGTAACGACAAGGTGCTCCAAGATCCTTTACAAGGACCATCAGTATTTCGTGTACGGCACAGCAACTGGAAAAGAGAGCCGAAGAGGTAAGGTAACGTTTGCCGAGTTGGAATTATTCACACAAGCCTAAGTTGGGCGATTCGGAGAGCCCTGACAGAAGCGCAGCCAGTGAAAGCTGCTGAGAGATGGAAGGTAGTCGGTGTGCACACGGAATAAAACATATCCTGCTTGGATATAAGGAGGGCTTCAGCCATGCAGGAACAATTTCGGGCAGCAGCATCTTCCCAAATCTCTGCAAACTGAGCTCACTAGTGTACACACAACACTGCTGCTCGACCAGACACCCGAATGGCCAAGGCGCTCGTGAAAGGCGGATATTTCGGGGCAATCGGTGCAGGACAGTGACGCGCACAGCAGGGAAAACGCCCCTGCAAGCTGAACGACGCTGCTCCTCATTGCCCTTCCACTGCCCCGCACCTCTGACTGCCAGCTGCTTTCAAGGTCAAGTACCCACTCAACCTTTCAAGGTCAAGCATTCACTCAAACACACGGGCAGTAACCTTCCTACATAATACTGGGTTGTACTGGCAGCTGACAACCAATATAAAGGGCTCGATTACATTATTTTTTTTAATAATTTCACAAAAAGGTTTGTCAAAATAGGAAGATACTAAGCAATGGTGACCAGAAGGACTGGGTGGAGAACATGGAAGGGGGCACAAAGAAGCCAAACATTACCCAGCAGAGCAGCTGTGTAACGTACTGACCCCCAATGCACCCAACATTTCCCCCTTCCCTTCTCCCCTACCTCTTCTCCTTTTCCACTTCAAGCGGCTGATGAGATGAACTGGAAAAGTTTACCAGTGAAAGAAACAAAGGTTGGGATAGGCTTAAATTCAAGGGGAAAACACCATGCATGAAAGCAGTATCTTAAAAAAAGACAGTATGAGAAATGACATCAAATGCCACTATTCACCCCACCATAGACTACAATAACAAGGGATATGAGGACAAAGTAAAATTCAATTGCGATTTACTCCAAGTTTGCAAAACTCACTACTAAACACCGTGGGCAAAAGTTCAGCATAATTCAAGAAGAGATTTGAAGTTTAAAACGAATTCACACACACACACATGCACATGTTTTAAAGGTGAAAATTCCAAAGTATCAGGACTTACAAACACCAAATAAAATGCATTAAAGGACCTCCTAGAAGCAGGTTATTCCCAAATCGCTTGCGACTGGGCTTCTTGAAACCTTTATTGAATGCTGCAATTTTTGTATCCACGCAATAAAAATCAAATGACCCGATGAAGGACTGATTTACAAAATGCATTACATGCTGCATTTCGTTTTTTCAAAAATTAACAGCATTTCTGCATTAAATAAATACGTCACTTCATGAAACCTGTCATTGCCTTGGAGAGCTTGGGGAGGAACAAAGGACAGAAAGGGGACCTCTAGGAGCAGGTTTGCTTCCTTCAGAAGTCACTGCCCAGTTAGTCCGGGCAGCACCCTAACCCTAACCAAGAAAACGCACATTTCTTCCCTGATAATTCTTCCTTCTGGAAGATACTAAGTCTGAAGGTTTTCACAGCCCTGCCTGATTCTCCAGCATGAGATGACAACCCCCCGAGCTCCCGCCATATTCAGCTTTGGGAGGCAGGACCAACCAGCCACACAGGAAAACCCAGCGGCAAAACCTCCTCCCACACCGAGCGTTCCCAAGTCTAAACACCGAACGTGAGGTGCTTCGGTTCGTTCCGCGCGTTAACACGAGGGGACGGCGGCATTTGAAGCTCCGATTCGGTTCTCATGAAACTGCCCGTAGCTCAGCTCCCGCAAAACACAACCAGTCCTTCCAGACACGAGACACCCTTTCTCAGAGGCTTTACCTTTCTCCTTTCTCTCCCCCCGCTTTAAATTTATCACCCTGCAAAACCGTTTAAGAGCCAGTAAACTCGTTTGTGTCCACTCATTTGTGAGCCACGGCAGAGCAGCACGATAACCAGACCATAAACCTGGCATTTGGGTTTTTAAAACCACACCTCGTTCACAGGTGGGATGGAAAAAGCCAAAAAAAGACGGGACACAAAAGATGACGACGACAATGAGAGCTGAAGGTTCAGCTACGTGTCTCGCTTTCAAAGGGAAAAGCAGAATCAAAGCAGCAGAAAGGAGGAGGAACTCTTTCAAAAACACATACAGTCGAAGGCAGAGCCGCAGGGCATCCTGCAACGCTCTCCCTGCAGCAGCGGCGAGGTCTGGAGCTGGGGGGTGATCACAAGAGCAACATATGGGTACGGATAATTTTTTTCCTCTCATTTTACCAAAGCAGATATTCCTACTACAAATTGATTTAGTTGAACGATCAGGAGAAAAGTAATGATTTTACTGTTGCCCACATATTGCCCATCTACATCCCTCGGCGAGCTATTAAAGGCAGCACGTCAGAACAGCTTCTCTAAAAATATTTGACTGATAACCTCCTGTGCCCAAGCAATTCTGGCTTTTTTTAAAAATCAACAGTAGCACCAGCTGATTCCTATGTGGCATTCAGCCGGGATTCTGCAGACACAAAACCTTCACACAAAAAAAGTAATTTTTTTCCCGAGCAAATTATTTTAAGGGAGCAAAAGGAATTATTTTTTTTTTCCCCTTAAAGCAAGTTGTATTTCTGTTTGAGGAGAAAAATTTAACACACATTTCCTCTTGTGTAGAAAATATTCTGATTGCACTACGGAGACCCACACTCTGCTGATACACTTTCAGCATAAAACAACACTCAGGAAAATGAATTTTTAAAAACATAAAAGATAGTAAAATATATACATTAACAGTTTCAAATACCTACACCCACTCTGTAATCCCCAGGGACAAACCCAACAAATTCATACGCTTGTAAATTAGCTGTTACTGCCTGCCACACGTAAAAATGAACAGCCTTCCTGCCACCGCGGCAATAATCTGCAGTCAGGACGCGTTTTATCATCGTATCAGCCGCAGCCACCGCCGGCTCTGACAACAACTGAACGGTTTGGCAGAGTGCCTCAAATTACTGCCGACTAAAAGCACTTTAAACCGTCCTGCTGGAGCTTGACATGACAAATAAAGCAATGATTCATAACTGAATTACAGCGAGACGCTCTGGAAGGCAACGAGCGGGCTTGCTGACAAGAAGGGCTCGCCATTCCTCCACGCCGGCAGCTGGGGGAAGGGAGTCCGAGGATGCTCCGGTGCCAGGCCAGTGTTATCCGTCCAGCCGGAGAGACCGCCAAACGGAGGGAAGGCATTAAAGGGAGCGAGTGCTGGTAAATAAGCTGTAGTGTCTTCCTACACGACATCATTACACTCAATTACTTTCCGTAGTCTGGAAGCTTTCTGCCTATAATCCCTTTTAAGTCAACACGAGAATTGGCTACTGATTCTGAACTCCCATGTGATTTGCACATTAAATGCAAAATATTTGGTAACCCAAAACCAAGGCCACCGGAGCAACCGAAGCTATCAGCCTATAAATCCCCACCAAAACCTTTAATGAACTGACAAAAATAATCCTCAAGCGGTACCTGTGAAACGACCCTCACAACCCAGCCACCAACCATTTATTTTGTTGTTAACTCGTGATGAATAGCAAACTTCTTGGTTCTTTGCCAGGCCTTTTTGCTGAAGAAATACCTTTCAGACCTGATCTGCCCACAGATAACGTTTATAAACACGTAACGGGCGAGTGTCAGGAGGATGGAGCCGGGCTCTTCTCGGTGATGGCCGGTGACAGGACAAGGGGCAACCGGTGCCAACTGGAGCACAGGAGGTTCCACATGGACATGAGGAAAAACTTTTTCCCTGGGAGGGTGGCAGAGCCCTGGCACAGGCTGCCCAGAGAGGTGGTGGGGTCTCCTTCTCTGGAGACATTCAAACCCGCCTGGACGCGTTCCTGGGTGACCTGCTCTGGGTGGTCCTGCTCTGGCAGGGGGTTGGACTGGGTGAGCTCCAGAGGTCCCTCCCAACCCCTGACATCCTGTGATTCTGTGATAAGGCAATAGCATCTTTGCAAATGCAGAGTGCTGCTGTGATTGTTTCCAAAATGCCTATTCTGAAGTCCCTTCAGCTGACACTACGGTCACAGATCTGTCTGGTCCAGCTTTTGGAGGACAGCGCACTGAAGTTAGTTTTATCACCACCTTTCCTTCCCTGAGCGAGACCTAAGCCCTCTCAGTTCCCCCTTTAAGAAAAGAAAAATAGGATGCTGGCCACCCAAAACAGGTTCAAAGCCAGTGCGCCATCCCTAGATAGATCATTTGATCTACAACACTTGGTTTAGGTTCTTATAAAGAAGACTAATTGTAATATCTTATATAGGCACTAGTGTTTATCCAGTAGTAGCCACCAACGTAGGCAAGACTCGCAGGTACCACGTACCTTCCCTAACTATCTCTATTTAAATTTTTGGTATCTAAGCTATGTTGGTGGCCCAGATGTCCTCCATCATCAACTGGAAGAAATTCCAAAGGCAAATTCACCCCATTTTAACACAACCGCCTGTAGCAGGTGGGATGACCTTTTGCTGCAGAGGTCTATACCTCCCCACAAACTACGAGAGGAGCTTAGACGAGAAACTAGGTGCTTCACTTTTAGGTGGCTAAAGTTACAAGAAATTAATTCTCCCAAGATTGCCCTAGCCCTCAGACCGAGGCACCTTTCACAAAACGAATGGTGTTTTTAGAGAGATCAAAACCTGGACAGAAATAATGCCCATCAAGACCCACATATATAGAGAACAAAATGAAAGTGTTGTTATCGATGTACAGCCCCGTTATGCTTTTTGAACTTGCAGTCTTGACATGAAGGTGTCTTTTGTAACTAGAAATTACACACCCGGCCATATACAAGACACAAACCACAACGTTTCTGCTTGTCCCCAGCTGTGACATCCAGAAAACCTGACAGAGAGGCAAGAAGCGCACGCTGAAGTGCCAAGGAAGGCAGCCTCAAGTTTGTTTGGTCTTCTGGACATTTTTGCTGTGTCTAACTGCAGCCTTTAAACTTCTAATTCACCCCTTTACATTCCTCCCTCTCAGAGCAGCATCTCACTTGTTTGCAGATTCATGCCAGCCATGGGTCTTGGTGTGGGTTGAGTATGGCCAGCACCTTCACGGATCCAACACATACTTCCTCAAGGAGGTTGGAAAACTGGGAAAAGCCTTTCACATCTGCAAGAGAATCCATTGGCTGTTTTGGTTGAAGAGGAGACCGTTACTTCCACACTTTAACATAAAAAATGGGAAATAAATACATGTAAGGAATCCATCTCCAAAATGAGAGCAAACGTTGGACAAAGAGCATTTGTGACAACATTCTCAAGGCAGCTTTTGCTCCCCTTTCAATTTGTCTCCAGGTTTCCCAACGTTTTTGTACCTGACCTCCTCTTCAGTACATAACTAGACCACATCCAAGGGTAAATAGGATACTAATGATCTCTCATTAGCTAAACTTCCCAGCAGAACACTTCCAAAATAAAAAAAAAAAGGTCAAAACCTGCCATCAGTAGAAGGAAAATTTCAAAGGACCAGGAAACCAGCTAAGCTGTTCGCTTTTCCTGCTTAAAATCTGTAGCTGGCAAGGGTTCACTCCCCCACGGAAAAGCCGTACAACGTAGACCCAAGGAAAGGCTGTTGCATTACGCCAGCCATTAATGAAGTAGAAAGGGTTAAGAGCAGCTGGCAGCTGTTGTGTAATAGCTTGTGACCAAATAAGCGTTCAATATGAAGAAAAAAAAGAAAAGATCTTTTAAATTACTAACGTTTAGTCCATACACCGCGAGGGCCACCAGCCAGAACTCACCACATCTTGTTCCATGGATTCTGCTCCAAAGGGGCACAGACCACCTACTCCCAAATCGTACACTTCTGTCCCAAACTGTACGTGGGATTTCATCCATCGAGCAATGGTAGGCTGGGAGGCTTTGGGGACTATTATGTGGATGAAAAGGAGAAAGAGGGAACCCTCAGCCTTGAATTAACACGTGGGAAAAAGCGAATAAAATCTTTCCAACACCGATGTCTAGACAGTGGTGATGTCTTTGTCTTTGGGAAGAGGGATTAGGACAGAAATCTGGCTGTGCTGTTCCTCGTTTGATATGAAAGCTAGAAGACACTTTGGGCTAAAGGCCTGGCCCTGTTCCAGAAACCACTTTATTATGAAGGAACTGAAGAAAAGGAGGTCTGTAAGACAGGAGAGAGTAAGATTTCTGCCTAGCAGTCACAGCAATTAAGCAAGCTGTCTTGATGAAGAGGAAAAAAACATTGGAATAGAACCCAAAGGCTCAAAAGAGCAGGAGAAAGTAATTCTCAGAGTAGGTCAACACTCCAGAGGGGATTACCTTTCCAGTTTGAGACTTAACACTACAGACATGCTTCAAAAAGCTGACCAGCAAGATTCTGCTGATACCACGGATGACCCCATAACGTCTGCATGCTCAAGCACGAGTCAAGTATTAAAAGTGAATGTTGAAAACCATGCGAGTTAGGGCTGAAAACGGCGGAACCAAAAGGTGCCTTCTCCTTCCTTCCTTCCACTTACATTAAAAAAAATGTACATTTTAAAAAACCAGCTCAGTATTTTGTATACCTGGCGTTACTAGGTTATTCAACATCTCAACTTGAAAACAGCAATCTAAGCACAGCTCTCGAGAAGAAGGACAGAGTGGACTTTATATAAAGTTTCCAAGAAAGAGGGACTCTCCTCATGCATTTGAATTGATTCCACTGTAGCTTGAACTTTTTTTATTAGGCATCAGTATGATTCCACTCCCTCAATTACTGCACTATCTGAGCAGGTAATAGCCTTAAAATTGAAGGAAGAGCTGCTTATACTTGTTGGAGCTGAAACAGCTAGTGATATTCTCCCAAATAAAATCCCTGCCATGAGACTGCTGGGTAAAAGTGGTCTAATCGAATCCCAGATCATATAAGAAACTTCAAAGATTCACTTCAAAGCGTTATTTCAGCAAACAAAGTAGTTGAGTCAATTTAATGCTTCTCATACTGGAAAGAACCACTTCCTTCAAGTGGGGAAGGAAAACAAATGACGGCAAGTCAAAGATCGAAACATTTCTGGTAGCTGTGAATAACCTTCCTCAGGCCACGGCTGGAAAGAGATGACGGGCTCACACTTCCCTGGCTGTACTGGCACACGGTCCAGTGCCCTGAGCACCAGTGGTCCCAACAAGCTGGACTTAATTCTAAGGATGTGCTGACTGAGAGTGAAAACAAAATAGGATCATAGAACAGAACCATGGAATCGTCCAGGTTGGAAAAGAGCTTTAAGATCATGGAGTCCACCATTAGCCTCGCACGGCCAAGTCCAGCACTAAACCATGTCCTAAAGTGCCACATCTACACACACCTTTGAAATACCTCCAGGGATGGTGACCCCACCACTTCCCTGGGCAGCCTCTTCCAGTCCTTGAGAACCCTTTCCACAAAGAAATTTTCCCTAACGTACAATTTAAACCTCCCCTGGGGCAGCTCGAGGCCGTTACCTCTTGTCCCATCGCTTGTTACTTGGGAGAAGAGACCGACCCCCACCTCACCGCAGCCTCCTCTCAGGCAGCTGTAGGGAGCGATCAGGTCTCCCCTCAGCCTCCTCTTCTCCAGGCTGAACATCCCCAGCTCCCTCAGCCGCTCCTCACAGACCTGCTCTCCAGACCCCTCACCAGCTCCGTTGCCCTTCTCTGGACCCGCTCCAGCACCTCCATGTCCTTCTTATACTGTGGAGCCCAAAACTGCACCCAGCATTCGAGGGGCGGCCTCACCAGTGCCCAGTACAGGGGCACGATCACCTCCCCGCTCCTGCTGGCCACCCCATGGCTGACACAGGCCAGGATGCTGTTGGCCTCCTTGGCCACCTGGGCACACAGCCGGCTCATGCTCAGCTGCTTGTTGACCAACACCCCCAGGTCCTTTCCCGCCGGGCACCTTCCCAGCCGCTCCTCCCCAGCCTGTAGCGCTGTGTGGGGTTGGTGTGACCCACGGGCAGGACCTGGCACTCAGCCTTGGTGAACCTCATACAATTGACCTCAGCTCAAACGTTTTCATTCTCACCCAAAAATCTATCCCCCGAACAAGGCAGACACCGGCATCGCACTGGCCCCAGGACTCAGATGCGTTGGGGGAAGACAGAAGGGCACACAGCTCTCTCAAGCAAATGGAAATGTTTTTACCTGTCAGAACCTGAGCTCAGGCCTGAAGCGTTTTGCTGCTTCTCCAGGCAGGAGCATCAACAGCGACTGCACCGATCAAGGAGCCGCATTCTTTACCCTGCTCCCAGCGCTAACGATGTTATCAACCGCGGCAGCAGAAACAAACTCGGGAACCTAAACAAACTGACAGATAAGTGAGGGAAGAACCAGCTCTTAAACACCTCTGTGCTGCTAAAGATATTTGTCATTTTAGATCTGTCTGTGTTGCCGTTAGGAACCAAGTTTTTCTAAAACTGCAGTTTAAAAGCAGTTTCCATGTCCCTGAATAGGGAGAGGATATTTACAGTTCAATACTCCAAAGTCCTCCACAACCACCATCACTCCTTGAGGTGCATAGCTGGATTCCCAGATGTCTCATTTTCTATATTTAGCCATTCAAACCCATGCAGAGGTTTCTTCTAGTGTATAAATGTGCTACCAAATTTTTCCAAACGGTTTTCATTCAAATAAATAAGTAAATAAACCCAGCCAAAAAAACAAAAGCAAGGCAGAGAGAGTTCTCCTCTCTCTAGCTTGTCTAAAACCTGTTATAACAGCTTCCTAATCCTGCCTCCAGTCCTCCCTAATCCCTTCACCAGTCTAATTAAACCCATTAAACACGATTCTGGAAATTCCGTTTCCACTACCCTTTCCTGAAGACAACTGGAGAAATTGCCAAGGAGCAGGTCTCAGTTTGGGTTTTTGCAGGGAAGGAAAGAGTAAATACTCATTTTAAGGTTTCTTGAAGAGTGTATTTGGAATAGATAGAACAATTCTGAAAAAACATGCAACTACCCCACTCTTACCTCTCACAATCTTACCTCATCACTTCAAATATTCTTTTTCCTTTTTCACTAGAGAAAAACGCTCGAGATATATGACAAATTGATTCAATGACACACAAAAAACCCCAAAGAAAATAGAAAATAAGGAGCTCCTTGAACACTGGTTTCCCGTGAAGTTGTTTCTTATGTCGATTGACTTTGGTCAAGTGGAAATGCAAAACAAAGCTTCTCCCATGATAGGGCATTTATCAGATCACTGAAGATTTTCTGGCACCTTGTGAGTGGATACATCTTGCCACTTCACTCACTCGCTAAAAGTCTTCTTCCTTTAACTTGCAGTATCTTCATGAGACCTGGTTAATCATGTCTGAGACTTCTCCTTCCCTCATCAGACTTCCAAAGTTTGCAGAACGGAAACGCTCACGCAGAGCGCGTAAGGCATAAGCCTGATTTCAGGTTTTAAAAGAAATGGTTAAATCCTCATTATTTTTTGAAGCCTAACTCCTGATTCTAAATGAATCTAAAACTAAACTCCCTGCAGAATTGCTCTGCTTTCCCTACCACCTAGCTCTGTAATTTATTTGAAGAAATTAGGTTAACAATGTTTACAATGCTCACGAAAATAAAAGCATCCTCCTGCCGAGACTCAGTGCTAGGACCTCCTCGCTGTTCTGCCCACGTCCTCCACCTGCCCTGTCCTCTTCTGTCTTACTACATTCCCCCATCCCTGTTAAAGATTAGCTTTTCCCCAAACTCCAAGAAAGGAGCCCAAATTCCTCGTTCACTTCTTCTACTCTAACTTATGAGCTTCCCAGGAAAAGGGAAATTTCTCCTGGACTGTCCCAGTAGCCTATCACGTGCCTTGTCTTACACTAACAATCGTGAGCAAACTCAATATCTGAGGCAGAAATATACACTTCAAACTCTTTCCGAAAAGCAAATACTGCAGTGATGACAAATTATCATTAGTGTCCAACTGAGCAAGCAAGGAGCAATCATTTTTATTATAAAACTCAGCCTGCCTCCTGAAAAATAAGTCCAGCTATTACTTATTTTCTCTTCAGCCATCATTTGATAGCAGAAAAGGAAGGAACCATTAGAAACTGTTTACGTTTCGAAAGAAAAAGCCCAAGCAAGAGGGAACACAATGATAATGAGCGAGAGGATGACACTCAGCAGGCAACTGCTCGCAAAAATCCTTCAGGAGCAAAGACTAATTTGACGGCGAGGCAGCACGTGCGCTTGCCAGCACCAACACAGGTATGTACTTGGCCAGGCCGTGCTTTTTGGTTTAGTTGCAACACCCGCTTCTGAAAATGCTTCTTTCCGCACACATCTCTGAGCAAACACAAAAATCCCACCCAAACCCAAGCGGGAAGCGCTGGAACCGGCTCATCATTAGCCTCACTGGGAGGGGCAAACCATCGTCCTGCTGCAGAGGACAGGGCAATGCAGAGCTGCTGGGGACCCGCGTGCACCATCTGCTTTGTCATCGTATCTTCATAAAGAGCCTGGAAACCCATGATGTAATACTGGGTACCCAAAATTTGACACTTGGTTAAATGTTCAGTGTTTTATCGATTTTGGGCAGCTGTCTGATTTATAAATTACAAGTCATCGAAAAAAAAAAAAACCAACAACAAAAAACAAACAATCCTGATTCATCATTTAACAAATAATACAGGTTTTTTTCTAACCCAGCCCTTTATTGGACGAGGCAGAAAGATAACAACAATGCTTTGCAATGACTCTCCATTTTCATTTCCATTTCCATTCACAAACGGATTCAAGGACTCTGAACAAGAGGAAGATGATTAAAAAAAAAAAATCCCCAAACCCATCCCAGCGTTGCCTTACAGCTTTGCTAAAACACCAAAAACCAGAGGTCCCTTTCCACTTTTGGTCCTTTCCACTTGCACTTACGGAAACTCAGTTACCTAAAACAGAAGGGAATTTTCCACAGGGTTGGAAAAAGGCAGCACCCTGACAGCAAAGCGTGGGCACGCACTGGCCCATAACCCAGCAGCTTTCGGCCATGGGGCCAAAGGTAGCAGGTGGACATGTTTTGGGGGGTACACCATTGGTTTGGGGGATGGGCACGAGGAGATGATGGAGAGAGATGACAGCTCCCGCTGCGTCCGAACCTCAGCAGAAGCCAGGAGGCTCCTTCCAGCAGCGACCCATGACACCCTCTAATAAAACCATCATTAACATCTACCTGCAGAGAAGGTCTCCAGTTGCTGTTGGGTTTCTACTGACATAATTAATGGCGAGAGGAGGGAAAAGCACACGTTATTATGCTTTCAAAGCTGCCAAACCTTGAACTGGCCTGCAGAGCATGTCAGACAACTTCACAGCGCAAACATCTTTTAAGACACAAATTACCACAGAAGACATCAGTATGTCATTATACGCGCGTAAAATATTCAGGAGACCAAAGACGGCTTTTTGTTAAGCCGAGGGGCTTCAGATGTATTCCACCATTCTCCCTTATCGAAGGACTCAAAATCTTCTGTGAGCTCTGATGTTCAACAGTGGGAAATGTGGAGATTTCCATACGCAGCTGGGTATTTGCATGCCTAAAAAACATCTCTACAGTGGGTCAGCGTTAGCAAGTCCCACGGTCAACTGTTGTAATACACATTGTTGTCATACAAAGGAAAGGAAGGCAATATTGGAGGTACCACACTGGGCAACTGTTGGCTGTTTAATCACAAGCATCAGCAAGTTTGGATGGAAACCCAGTCCAACGTTCTTTTTATAGAGTAGTTAACGTGATAATACCTAAGACAGAAGGAAACTTTGTACGGACAAAGAGAAATCTTAATTCACCAACAAAGCAGAGGCAATTATCAAAACTATACCCATGGTATTCTTTTTTTGTAGTCAAGCATAATTATGGAAGGTCTACTTAAAAAAAAAAAAAAAACCAACAAAACTTAGCCTACAATTTGCATTTCAATTAATTTTCAAACTGTTGTGTGGAGAATAGATGCCAGAATTGGGTACTACAGAAACTACCATATACTGAAATACGCTCATAAACGTTCTAATGTAGGAATTCCAAGTATAAAACCCAGGCAATGCTGCAAGGTCTGGGTTTTCTTCCTATTAGCCTGTACAAAATGGGTGACAATGCAGAGGAAAAGAGAAAACATCAGTGCTACCTGTGACGCAGTTTACAAAACCTCCAGTACTTTCACATGCCGATGAAGTATTGCACAAGAGGCAAACCCGAGGCTCTTGAGAATTATATGCTTTCTGAGGTTGGCCAGGGGTGCCTACAGCTTACAACAAATCCCCTGGATATTGTGACTGCAAATCTAACAACACCAAGTTATCGCACCTCCACGTTAAAAGGAACATTTCTCTATTAAAAGATATGCAAAGTTCTAACCAATTGCTTTCCAACTTTATTGCTTATAATTGTACAGGGCGCTTGCTCTTCAAGCTCAATCACTGCATTTCACACTAAACACTAATTATACCATCTAGCACGAAAAAGCCAGAGATATAGACCCTTTAACAAGCTCAAGCAAAAATCAAAGGCCCACAAAGGGCTAAATCAAAAGCTGGCTCATGCTAACTCTATTCCTTGTGCAGTCAACCAAGACTAATTAATGCTTTTAATGTCAGTTTACCCCTTTTGGCACTATAAATCAGAACACGCAGCTTTTATGAGTTAACAAAAGAATCCGTGAAAGGTGTAGCTTATTAACCAAACTCACAAATTCAAATGCACTTAATCAGAAACAGGTATATTTAGCAGCATTGTGCTCAACGAGCAGAATTATCTGCAGGCAGTACACAGAGAACATTCATTTATCAATACAAACAAGGCTGGCACACCGGGAAGAGGTGGTAAATTATACATCTGAAAGAAAGGCCATTGCTTCCAGCACGGCTTTTGTGAGAGCAGAAATGTGGAGCGAACACTGCGGGAAGGCGCTACAGAAAGGTGGAGGGAACATACTGGATGTGTCCCTACAATCTCATCTCAGGCTGCAAGAACCGAGCGTGCTACTGCACTTCTTCAGCAGGAAGAGAAAAACCGCTCCTCAAGCAGATCTCCTACCACCGCCCACTTGGCTAGGCCCTTCCTACAGCTTCTCTGTAGCATGCTGCCCTCGTTTCGATGCATCATCTGAAGAGTTCTCAGTAGGGTTTTGTTTCTTCCCCTCGTCAGGAAACACAGATCTCCATTCCTGTGTTGTTTCCAAAAGCCATTTTGCTCCCCGTGTGGCGGCCAAACGGGACTTTCACTGTGCAAGGCTGCTGGACATCGGTCTGGCCTCTAAGAGAAGCAGCTATCTCAGGGCTACAAAAGGTTACCCACGCGGTAAACCTCAGCCCAAAAAGAAGTCAAGGCCACAAAGCTTTCAAGATACACAGGTATTTTTTTAAGAAGAGATGTAGATATCACTCACACCCTAGACTCAGAGGAAAAAAAAAAAAAAGAGACCCTAACTGTGTCTTTCTGGCTGAGTAGACAGACAAAAAGTATTTTGGTCCACTCTCCACGTACCGCAGGGCAGTATCTACAGCACACCCCAATATGCCACAGAACCCCGTAGATCAAAAGTAGAATGTCAGCCCAGAGCATCTTGAAAAGTCCGGTGTCAGAGATCCTCTCTGCTGCTTGTGTCCATAAATCTTATGAAAACCTTCCTTTGTTCTTAAATCAGTTTTTGACAGTTGGGGTTTTTTTCCTTATGGGAAATGTCATCTTCCTAACGACGCTCACTCCTCCAACAATTACTGTAGATCAGCAGTATTCAGCCATAAAGAATTACGAAGTCGCTTTGTCAATAAAATAGTTCCTCTACGCCCCAAACTGATCATGACGGGACGTTCAGGCCGATGTTCCTATCCTGACACTCGGTTACGAGGCATCCCTGTGGCACAGCATCCATCACACACCACAGACAGGCAAAGGACACCGGAGGTTTCATCTGGAGAGCTGCAGTGGGCATAGGACGTGACACAGCCCAGCCTGGGGACCCGCAGTCACAGTTCATGGGTCAGGATCACCCGGTGACTCTGACCACCACGACATACTGAGGCGAAAACGCTAAAAGAGGGGGTTTTGTAAGGGGGCAGACCTGACTAAGGGAAGCGTTTGCACGACTTAGGGCAAAATGCTGGGTCATTAATCTCTATCATTTCAACACCTTACGCAGGGAAGAAGTTTCCCTATGTGATATGTTACAACATATTTAGGTCCATCACAGAGGGGGTTTCCTTTCACTTGATACATCCAGCATTGCAGTAGCATCCACAAAGGAATAAAAAACTTCTCAGGAAATGAAAATTCCCGTGAAGCAAGGATGGGCAAAGTAATTACAGATCCCAAAGACTTCCAAACCCTGTAATATTTGTGACTGGCATGGAAGAAAGGGAGAAAGGGAAGCCAACCTAAATCCAGCACCTTGTGGGACTTGGAAGTGTCTCAGTTGAGGTACATTCAGGAGAGCCTTGCTGCTCCACGACTCTCAGACTGTGTGTAAAGATGGAGATACAGCTTAAGAGAAAGAAGAGTACCTACATTCTCCACTATGGACCAAGAGCATCCACGATCCTGTTTCTCCCAATATACAGCAAGAGGTTGCTGGGCAAAACCAAAAGCAACAAGAGCAGAAGAAACACGTTGGAGGGTCCTGCTCTCGAAGCAGCCGTTCCCACTCGCTGTAAGGGAATCCTTAGGAAATGCCCGAGCACGTCGCACACTGAGCACAGATTCGATGATGTGGTAGGGTAGACAACACCAGTCCTCTGACCTGCCCTCACAACCAAACCAATACACCCCACAGACAACAGCAAGCTGCTTCTTCCCTTGAGCCCACCATTGGAATCAGAAAACCAGCAACCTCAAGCTAAGAGTCTCAGCCACTCTCTCATAGCTTCAGCTCTTTGAACGTAAGACTGAAATGTCTCCAAATTGAAGAGTTCTGAAGCAACAGGCAATATTCCCGAGCCTCAGTTTATGCTCTACCTACTCACACACTATGGCAGAGCAGATACCGACGCACCAAGTCCCGCAGATGAGCCGCGTTCCCAGACACGGCCGTGTCACGGAGCACACAGAAATAAACACGCTAAAAACCCACAACATGTCCAGATCGAAGGCTGCACTTTAAAACATTGTTAATGTTCTAATATGATGAACTTCCCTCCTCTAAACAGGACCCAAAGGAAAGAAGGGAACATGAACCACTGCACCATCATTAGACTCCACCAGGAACAAGGGACGGGGATCTCCGTTCACTCTTAAATAATCACATGATGTCTCATAGGATCCTGGGACCTACACAGAGTGATAGAATGGTCTGGATTGCAACAGATCTTTGAAGATCATCTAGTCCAACCCCCCTGCCATGGTCAGGGACATCTTTCACTAGATCAGGTTGCTCAGAGCCCCCATCCAATCTCACCTTGAACACTTTCAATGAAGGGGCACCCACAACTTCTCTGAGCAACCTCTTCCAGTGTCTCACCACCATCACTTCTTCTTTATGTCCAACCCAAATCTACCCTTCCTTCAGCTTAAAACCATTGCCCCTTGTCCTGTCACTACAGGTCTTGGTGAAAAGTGTCTCTCTTTCTTTCTTAGATGCCACCTTCATACATTGAAAGGTCACTATCAGGTCTCCCCGGAGCCTTCCCTTCTCCAGGCTGAACAACCCCAACTCTCTCAGCCTTTCTCCACAGCAGAGGTGCTCCAGCCCTCTGCCCATTTTGGTGGCCCCCTCTGGACCCACTCCAATAGATCCATGTCTGTCTTGTACTGGAGACCCCAGAGCTGGATGCAGTACGTAACTTGGCTTGACAGAAATCACGTTCCATATCATATGTTCTCTGAAAGGAAATTTATTCTCCAAAACAGAGTTGGCAAGTCACGAAAACTTAAGATCTGTGAAGAAAGGATTTGCTCATGCAATAGAAAAGAAAATCACCCAGTGAGGCAAGTCATACCCCAACAGCAGAGAAGTATCCGTCACCTGCTGGCAAGACGCTTTGCTTCAGCTGTGGATTTGGTGCATTCCCAGCCCAGTGAAGACCACCAAATGGATCCCACCAAACCGGCATAAATGATCAGGAGACTAAAGATCAGAAATTGTCCATATGAGTTCAAAAACATTGAGGTGAAGGGAGCAAATACATGAAGTCCATGCCCAGTTAACCCCATGGCAAATTCCACTCACACACACTGTATAAAAACCAGCCTAATGTAAAAGCACATTTAAAACTATTTACATCAAACCAAACCATTACACAGATAAGAGGGGTATTTTTAGATACATGTGGACTTTATACACACACACCCCCCATGATTAACTATTTAATTGCTGGAAATCCACTTAGGATTTGGGGGAGTGGGGTACTTCCCAAGCAGGAAATAACCTACCTTAAGTAAACTAAGTTAAGAGGCTGGGCACGCACACATTCCAGAGTTTAACTCCGTTTCTTCTGCTTTTTGATGTCTGAACACTGTTTACCATCATGAGTCTAAAAGGGTGAGGTTCAACCCAAGATAAAGACACCCAAAAAAGTAAATGTCTGAATTGGCTGGTGGAGATCTCAAGCAAGGCAGTGACAGCCTGGAGAGCAACCCCGATTGACCTGAAGAGGACAACTACCGGCTAGTCAGCCAATCTCCCCAGGCTCCATCAATTCCACTCTTGAGAAATCCAGAGCCCAGGCTGGCTGCTCAGACACCCAGCACACACAAAGCTTAAATTTAAATTTCTTAATCTGGAGCTGAATTGGACCAGGAGCCCCTCGGACCAGAAGCTCTCTCTCATGCCAATCCAACACATAAAAATACATGGTCATTTGAAAAAACATCTTCTCTTCTAGATCTCCCATCAGTGCCAGTCCCACTGAACCCCTTGACACCCACTTCTCCAGTCGGAGCAACTCAGCCCCCACCTCTGCCTTCTCCATCCCTCACAATCCATCAAACGTGCAGCCTTGGCTTTGCCTCTCTTCCTTCTGCAGCCCTGGACCTCTATTTCTGAGGCCCAGAAAAAGCAGCATAGCCCCAACCATGTCTCCTGCTGCTGCTTCAACGTGGAGATATGGGAGGCAGTGTGCAGAAAAAGGGGACAGGAGCAGCACCAAAGTCCCCTTTTTTCCCCTTTATCCTTTTTTCTAGCTTGATATTCAACAAAAAGGGGAAGAGGGAGACGGAAATGGGGCCACCGTTGCTGCTTCAAGATTGGCACAAGCAAGGATGAAGCAAAGCTTTTCTGAAAAGTTTGGCACTTTCTGTACCATCTCACCGAAGATGGATTGAGTTGCTGAGGGTGGGATGAGGAAGAAACAACAGCCTGATTCTGTCTGTACCCAAGGAACAGGCACCTAATCACAGCGGGTTTTTCCCAAAGCAGGGCTGGAGCGCTTCTGCATGCGAAGCTCTGGGGACAGTAAGGGTCACAGCACCCCTAAATGTTCCATCCCGGTGCAGTGCAGTGGATCTAAGAGCAAAGAGCACCCGTCAGCACTGTTGTTGTGTGTCTACATGTGGTTTTCAGCAAATCTGACTTGAGTGGGAGCAGAACACTCACTGGGTATCCTGGCAGCTGATATTTAAAGTTCATGTTACTAAGCCGGCAGCAAAACATAGAAAAGAGGGGGGAAAGAAAAAAAAAAGTCAACCCTCTCTTTTCCATACTTTTGCACGAGAACAGCCGGATTGGGTCACACTGACACTTCAGCTGTCCCAGTGTCTTCTCTGCAGCAACAACCAAGGGTGAACACCGAGGGGAAACTCTAAGCAGAGGGCAAGCACACAGCGTACTTGCCAGCCCCTAACCGCGTGTGGCACAGGGACTTCCTGAAGTGGTTCGTTCATATTTAATTGCCAGCTGTATATCATTTTATACCACTGTTATAACATATCTGATAAAGGCTTAGAGGGCTTGACCTGCTCAGGTCTCATAATGCCAGGCACCATATACAAAACCAGCGAAGGTAGAACCTGCCCCAACCCATTTACAGACCACATTACACTGCAAAGTTCATGGGTTTTGTCAACGTTTCCAGCTTTCTTTTATGAAAGGCTGCAACATAAACTATGAGAAAATAATTTGCCTGTCTACAGGCAAGGGACAGAAATTTATACCGGAATCGTGCCTTTGCCAACGCAGTGATTCTGGCCCAGCCAGCGAACACAAGCAGGACTTTTTGCCTGCTTCTTAATATAAAACAAAAATATTATTTACTAAGAAGATATTAAGACTAATAACCACTCAAAAAACCCTCTCGCCATTCTTTACAGGAGCAGCACATACCTACTGTGTGCTCTACTCCAGTCTGCTGACAACCTTAGGTTTATTAACTTGATAAACCAACACAATAAAACACACTAGACACACAGCGTTGCTGGAGTTTCATTTATGCATTTCTTGACCCAGAAATTACTTGCTTAGATTAAAATGTAATGTGATTCTGTACCGAAGTTCATTTAATTTAAACAAGGGTCCAACCCCTACCAAACGCCAATGCTTTTTAATCAACACTTGCAATCTCCACGGCATCCAAAGCTTTTCTGTCTGTGGAGGAAGCAGGGAAAAAGGGGGTTGGAGGAGCATCTGAATGCAAACGCTACAACTGGAGGGCAGACAGAAAACATGAACGGATACCTCGTGGATATGAGCTTCCTTCGGATGGAGAGAATCCGCAGAGGAGTCTGCCTACGGCTGCAGGGCAGTGAGTCTTCACAGCATTCCACAGCTCTGCAGCAGCAACCAACAGAGAAAGAGCCGTGAGGCTCCGTGGGCAAACCTGTCGGACAGAAAACACGGCTCTTTCTAGCGAAGAGTGGGCTTGATCTCTACCGGAGCAAAAGGAGGAATGGGTAGAATGCAAGAAATGTCGTCAAAAAAAAGAAGAGCGATGGGGATGCAGGGTAAGAGGAGAGGGAAGGGATGCGGGAGCTGGCTACGAGACCAGCAGTTGCAAAAAAGACGGCACGATGTGAGTGGTCTGCAACTCATGTTTCCCACCTGCTGTCGTTGAACAAACAGATAGGTGCATTTACTACACCTCTCCTCCAAATAAGTATCTTGATTTGCCTTCCCCCAAAAATACCAAGGATAGTTTTCCATCACCGTAGGTGCAGGGAGAAAGACAGCAGAAATTCAACATTTCCACTCTCAAATCAAGACACAAACTCTTTCTGCAGCTCCACGACTTTGGGTGGAACGCTCAAACGGCATGACCTGCTCAAAGGCTACATCAGCGACGCTTTGCCTACACTCAGCTGAAGAATTGCGTAGAACCTAGAAACAAACAGTGTCAGAAGCAGACGAAATCAGAACCAGGGTCTTCTCAGCTTTCAAAAGGGAGAAGACAAAAGTTCAAGCTTTCATTTAAATCATCGTTAACCAGCTATTTGTCAGGATTTGGGAGTAAACAGGCCAAAGTTTTACACATTACTCCTACACCCTCCCTTCCCAGCTGACACAAAAGCTCAAAAGAACTGAAAATGAAATACCCCAAAATAAAGTACAGCACACAAAAAAAGCTCTCGAGCAGCTCCACATGCTTTCTGCATTATACAGAGGAACAGAAAACCTACTGTTCACAAACCAGGACCAGTGCTCCTTGTAACGGGTAACAGTTGTTTATTTTAATCAACCCAGTACCAAAAGGTTTACATTAAATACTTTTTCATTGCTTCTAACCACTCATCCAGTATTAGTTTACATTCACTCAAAAAACACTCTCGTGGAGGAAAGAGGACACAGAACTCATCAAATCCGGCGAAACAACTGAGAGTTTCTCTGGGAGTGCCGATCCATCCCACCTTTCCCTGCAGCTTTACACCAAGAGGCCCTTCAAGCCCAGCAGATGAAACAGCATGAAATCAGAAATGAACACAAATCTCCATTTTTACTGAAGTCCCCAGAATCGCCTGCTGCAGGAAGCCACCACCGCACCGCCTGAGGTGGCATCCTTGGAGAGAAGTCAAAACCCCCACCCTGCCGATGCTTTAATGTCCAGATAATCCCAACCCTGTCGCTCCCAAGAGCCTGAACACACTCAGGGAAACGGCTCAGCGATATTTCCACCTGTTGTACTTGACCTCTGTATTTCCACCTTATAATAAGCATATTCATCGCTTGGAACTTAATCCTGGTTTTAGGCTTTCTGACTTCCTTTATGGTCCCCCAGTTCAAAGACACAACAACTCGAAAATATATAAGCAAACATCTTTAGGAGAGAGAAGAAAGCCTAAGTGAATTCCAGCAGAAACGACGACTTGACAAATCTCATCACATCAAGCTCTGCAGTGGCAAATTAGTCTCTCTCTGAGCACATTCTGTACTCCAAGTAGCCTCAGTGCTTCAGGAGGTACCAAATATAACACAGCCCCATTTTAACTTCCTTCCAGGAATACACACAGTCATTTATCAAGAAGACGTGGGCTGCAGTTTCAGTTCCAACAGCTTCAGTAACGTTTTTTAAAATTAAACAAATGACTCCTTTAGTGGCAAGAAAGAAGCAGAAAATAATCTGGGTTCAAGCAAATGGGGAAGACAACCACCTCCTGCAAGCCTTCCTCCACCCTTTAGCAAATTTGTGACAGGCTTGCCAGCGGCACCAGGCTCAGCATCAACCACGGGATCAACGAGCATTCCTTCCGCTGCTTTTACGCCTCAAATCTCCACGCCTTTGCCATTACCGTTTCATTTAGCAGAGCCGGTTTGAGAGCTAAATTTGCTTCAAGTCCGAGTTTTGGAACATTTATGCATCTTCACACTTGTACAGCCCAGGAAGTCAATCAGCTCCGCGTAGCAAACGCTAAAGGATCCCCGTACGTGTCCAGCACCGTGGCGTGTGCTGAATACATGAGGGTTTCCAGGCACCACCTCGATTTGGCAGGAGGACAGTAGCGCAGCAACCTTTAATGCCGGGGGATTATCAGAACGTTCACCTTTTTGTTCGTCTCTAGCTGCTAAAGAGCCAGAGAGCAGCTCTGAACCCACCTCCCATTAACCTTGTCGGTGGGATCTTTCTTTAGCTGCAACAGCATCAATACCTTCTTGTATTGTGCTGCCACACACACTCAGGAGAATCACCCTTTTGGGTTGGTAAGTGGGGGTTTTATGGGCCTCTTTTCTGGTTTTTCTTGAGTAGAAGTCAAAACGATTAGGGTCATAACAAAGGGATGCAGAGAGACGCTGTGATGAGCTGCACAGAGATGGAGGTTATCCACCTGCCTGCACACGCATCACTGCCCTCAGTCACCATTCAAAAACCTTCCGTAAACGGTCAGAACTTAAGAGAAATCGTTCAAATGAGTATAAACGTAAAAAAACCCCTAGTTTCACACAGATCTTTCTCTTAACTTCAGCGCACGAGAAGGTGCAAGACACAAATGTAATCGAAGCTGTGTCAGATTCCTCACCATGCTCTCTGGTTCGTGCCGTACTCCCATCTCCCACCCCTCTTCAGCTGCAGTCCTGGATTGCCACCTCCTCCAACCACCGCCATGCCATACCCATGCCAAATTTAGACATACGTGCGGAAACGCAGTCAGCCCCAATCAAGGCCTTTGAGCAAAAGTACAAAGACCTTCATTAGAGAATGAGAAGAGCAAAATCTATTCTAAAGAGAGCAAACACGACATGCGAGGAGGTATTAATTTGGAAAATTTAGGGAAATCGCACAACACTGGGAAGTTCTGCTAGCATGTTCATGAAGAGTGTGATCTGGGATTCACCCCGCAATGCCACCAAAGCCCCACCGTCCCCAGTGCTGGTGCAGCCCTACCAGCAAACCTCGCTCCTCTGAAACCAGCAGGAGAGAAGCAGCAGCTGGAGAAACCTCAGCCTCTTGCAGGAAGCTGAATAAATCTGTAGAAGCCGCCTCCGTGCAGGACAGCAGCAGGTAGAAAGGGAAGAGCTAAGCTTGCCTCTCTATCAATTTACAACAAAAAAAAAAGGCAAGGAAAGGGAATAAACTCATTTTAGTGCTGAAAACTATCAGGCATACAGCGCATCTAGGGTGGACATCTGAATCGTAACATGGCATTTTTAATTACCAACCTCAAAATTCCGGGCAACGTGTGAAAGTCCTTCAGTACACTCCCAAGGAAACTATGTGCCACTCCCTGAAGAGCTCGCTGGAGCTTTCACGTGAAGCATCTAGAAATCAAAAGGAGCGGTGATCCAGCACACAAGTCCCTATCAAGTAAATATTATTACTGCTTCCTTGGCAAAGAGCATTAGGGAAGAAGAGGGCTCTCCTCGAATGGTCTTTTTTTTTTTTTTTCCTGCTTGCCTCTAAGTTTAACCAGCTCATGGCTCCACCTCTCAAAAGGGCCAAGAAAGAAAAGGGAGCAGGGAGCCAAGACTTCAAGAACACTGAAAAAACCAACCCCGCTTTCCCCGAGAGAGGCAGGTTGCCTCTTCCCACTCCTGCCACCCCAGGGGTCTCCTGCAGGCTCAGTTTCGGAGCCAACAGAGCATGGCCATCACCCCTTGGGACCTCGGGAAGCCAAACGCTGATCTCACACTGGCAAGCTCAGGCAAGGCAAACACCCATGGAAAGCTGGAATCCAGCTCCTTCAGCAAACATAGAGCACCAGCTCCCCCAGTTAGCGAGCTGCCAACGCTACCACAGGTAGGACTGCCTGAAACGATCACACAGTTTCTCCTGAAATATGGAAGAAAAGGAGAAATATTCACTAAGTAGAAAATGCTTTCACGCTTGCTAAGTGTTATTGTTCTTTTTATTTATTTTAAAGTTATGACCTGGATATCAGAGGGTCTGGAAGAGATGCTAGAACTGTCCTCACCCACCCAGCCACCCCCTTGACGAGCAGGGGCGCTGCCAGCCACGGGCAGCTGAGACGGATGAAGGTGCTACTTGGATGCCTGATGGAGTTTGGGAGGTGCTTGTTTCTTGGCTGTGAGGGGTTTGTCCTGTTTGGGTTTTTTAGCGGTGCAGGACGTTGCTAAAACTTCTCTCTTCAGTCCTCACAGATTTTTTGCCTTCTTGGCTTGTACACCAGGTTTTTGCAACTGCAAGTGGAAAGCCAGCTTGGTTGAGCGTCAAGAGTCTTCCCCTCCTGCCTACTACACCTGACTTCCTACCAACCCCTGTCAACCCCTTTTCTAGAGCCAAAGTCGCCCCAACTTGCTGAATAAATTCACTAACATCCTCAGCAACTACCTGTGGTGTTTCAAGCAGAGAAACAACAGTTTGCATTTTAATTCTCTCCTCCCCTCCTATGAACAAATCTAGTTTGCTGCTTTTGTTTTAGTACCTACACCATTATGATGATCTTAGTACAATTTTTCTATAATTCCCCTTTTTTACCATTACTTTTGTTCTTTCTATAAAGCTGGACTCCAGCGTAGGAGCTGGGTACACAGATTATAAAATAGATTAAGAATTAATACAAACATGGTGATTAAAAAACCTGCCTCGGTGACAGTAGAGTGTTATGATAAAACAGTGATATCATAATTCGTTTAAAAATCCACTCAAAACTACTTATCAAATGAAGACAAAAACATTCACCACGTGTCTGACATACAGCAGAATAAAAATACAGCATTATCCACTGAGAAAAATAACTTTATTCAGTTGGACAGCACTGCAAAACTTCCCTCATGAGCCAATTTTCCATCTCAAAAACCTTCCGTACCGCTTGAGTCCCTTGAATTGCACGGCCATCCATCAGGACATTCTCCGAGACTGGGATTTTTGAAGGAAGAGAAAAACATCAGGAGCTAAAATCCAACCGGACGAGGTCTAATGATGCTTGACTGGAGCGAGGCACCTTCCTTTAAATCCTATTCCACAACGCTTTGTGTTTAACCCTCTGAGTATCCAAACCCAGTAAAATGCAAAGGGATCTTCTGGGCTCCAATAAACAAAATTAAATTGACTGAGATTAGAGAACAAATGTCCCTTGGGGCAGCAGGAAGGGCTGACGTTGAGCTTGCACAGCCTCATACATCGGGCTTGTCCTTGTATCACACACATTTCTAATTCCAGCAGGATAAATTCTTCAAAAGTAGATGCTGGAGTTACTTACCTCCTGTTTTCATCAGTTTTTCAAAACCAATTCTTCAAGTATTGATTCTGGATTAGTTATTCTCACTTGTGCAATTTATATATTAGAAGACACTTAGAGGTTTTTAAGTCACAGATGACTCTGTAGTTGAAAGAAAACAATTTCATTATCTAAGATGAGTGTTAATTGAAAGAAACAATTTACTGCACCACTGACAATACTCAACCTTCAGAAAGTTTCAGTATTAAAATTATACGCAGCCATCGTCTTAAAAATAAAAATAAACCTTTCAGCGATAGCAGCCTCAGTTTGACCTTTACCTCTCTTTAAAAAAAATAAAATCTGAGCAAAACACTCTAACACAAGCCTTCACTGCTTTACAAAAGAGGGATTAATGAGAACATGACAGAGAATCCATTCGGACACGAGGAAAAGCACTGACAGTGTTTCATTCTGAAAGCTCCTTCAGACACCTTTACTCACACAGCGAACAGAATTAAAGGTCTATAACTTAAAGGCAATAATAGAGGATGTGGCGTTGAGGTGAGAGCAAGGAGATGCCACCGAGAGGATACCAGAGACGTGTCATAGAGCCTAACGCATTCAGTATCTAAATTAAGGCAGAATAGAGCAAAATGTTAATGAATATACAGAGATTATCCACAACGGAGCTGAGTTCAGTTCTTCTCAGGGCACATTAAAAACAAAACAAAACAAAACAACCAAAAACAAGCCCTGAGAAACCAAAAGTATTAGCAAAAAAAAAAAAAAAAAAAAATCAGATGAAATCCACCTGGAGGAATTGGAAGCCAAAACATCTGTGAAAATACCTAGCAGGAAATAAAGGCATGGAAAAAATCATGTTGGAAGGCAGAAAACACAGCAGGAAACCGCAGGGACATTACGGGCTGGAAGCGCCTTCCTGTCTTTCCTCCCCTCAAAAATTGCCAGTTGCCTTTGTACCCACACGACTGCGACGGAGCTGCACAGTGAACCAGATTAGTGAACTGATCTGGGTTAAAAAAAACCTTTTTTGCTGTTCACTGATCTGGTTCACCATATGGCCCCTCAGATAGTTGTACCAGCAGAGCGGAGGGAGCTCAGCAATGGGAACAGGCAGCAGAGGAGGAGTGAAACTCCCCCGAAAAATGCTTCACCCTGAAGGAAGGAAATACAAACCGCAGCCAAGAGACTTTGCACCGAGCGAGAAGGACGGCACAAGCAGGAATTCACCCCTGGTCTCCCCAAACGCCGCAGCACGTTGATGGTGCTCAGGAGAGAAAAGCTACCGGGATGGCTTGTACCTCCTGAGCGTGCTCCTGCCACGAGTGGGGCAAGCCAAGACCCATCCTTGACACTTGTCCTGTCCAACTGGGAGAAGCAGGTTGGGGATCATCAGCAAAGACTTGGGCCAGTCGGGAGGGGAGAGAGTTTTTGAAGGAAGAGCAGGAAAAGGGACTGGAAGCAGCACGGGAGCACACCCATGTGCTTCACTAGCAACATCACGGGCATCCGTGAAAGCTCAATGTCAAGATACACAACGACTCAACATCTCAAGGTGCACAACACCTTTCTAAAATTAAAGGGTTCTTTAAACTCAAGAGTATTAAGTAGCACACAGAGCCACCTTTTTTTTTGACATACAGGATATAAGTGTGAACTAGTGATGGCAGAAAAGTGCGGAAGCCACTAAAACTGGCAAAGCCGGGCATCATCCTTCCTCCAGGAACATCCTGTTGCAAGACAGACAAGGGACTAACGTCGGTATTCATCTGGCGAGTATCAGCCCGGCCACACCGTCCTTTTACATCACTTCTTCCCCTAGACTGTCAGAATTGCTCTCCTGCTTGAAGGATGCCACACCAAGGCTAGAAGGGCAGAGCGAGATTAGGCAAAGCAGCAAATCCCATCCTCATTTTTACTTACTCACCAGTTGCTGATTAAAAAAAAAAAAAAAAAAAAAAGAGTAATCCGCTGGAAAACTGGAAGGGTTGTGGCTTTTAGAGCCAAAGACCAGTAAAAGGACAACTGCTACCGAACTATCAGCAGTGTCTTGCCTGGGCAGCTCAGCTCCCTGCTGCTGTTGAGCGCTGGATTTTGGCACCAGAGAGGATTCAGGTGCAGAGCTGGGAGCCGACGCGGCGGCAGGATGGGCGGACTCAAGACATTGAAGTCAGCCACTCTAATCTGAACTCACATCAGCAAATATGAGAGACTTAAACAAACAGAGCAAGGGCTGGTTTGCTTTTATATTTACATCTGTTTAAAAAAGACTCATTCATATAAGGCCAGACTTTCAAACGCACCAGTTTACAAAGACCTGTTGCTATAGACCACATCTGCTGCATTTTGTAATCCAGCAAATACGCACTCATTCTTGATTTTCACTTTATTACATTTAGAATAGTAAATGGCATTGTGTTCCAGCCTAGTTTATTAATCTACTCCCATTTATACAAGCTGTCTTTTAAGAAAGTTTTTTCTTAAATCTCCAAGCTCTATCAGAATATTTAGGCTCAATACACTGCCTAGTACAGTTTCGGGAGATGGTACAACAGCCACAACAGAGAACAGAGGACTCAGCTAAGGACTAATTCAATAAGCCAGGGACACAGAAGTCCTCTAGACCAGACAGAACACATTTGAGGATGCTGCGGAAGGTGGCCAACATCAGCACAAGGCCTTTCCATATCCATATTTTCCATTCCATTGCCATATTTTGAAGGATGATGGCAATCACACCCGGATTGCCTCTGGCAAGGGGACGACCAGCTCTGCATGATGAGAGCGCAGCGGGTGGCATGTACTTCGACTTTAGCAAGGTTTTCCACATGGTCTCCCACCATTGCACCATTTCCACATGATCTCCCACCGTTATAGCCTTGTCATCTATCTTCATAGCTCCCCAGTTTGGCTACAAGGTGCATGGAATGGAAGATTGGCGAGGTTGTCCATAGCTCAAAGTTCAACTGGTAGCTGGTTGCGTGTGGCATCCTTTAGGGCTGATCACGGGACCGGTACTTTTTAAACAACTTTGTAGACAGGATAGAAAATATTTTTTAGCAAGTTCACGAAGCGTATCGAATTAAGGAGAGCAGCTGATAAACGAGAGGACTAGTTAACGTTTGGAGAGACCTAGTTACACTGGAGAAATGGGCTCATGGGAAACTCACGGAGGTTCAGCAATGGCAATTGCAGAGTCCCTCACCTGGGATGGAGTAACGCCGTGCAAGAGCATGTGGTGGGGAGCAGCTCTGCAGGAAAGGCCCTGGGTTCCTGGCAGACAAGAACTGGCCTGTGAGTCAGCATGCCCTTGCAACAGTGAAGGCCAACCACATCCTGAGTTGTGCTGGCACGGGAAGAAGTTAATCCCCTTGGTTTGGTACTCCTGAAGCTGGTTTGGTACTCCTGAAGCTGGTTTGGTACTCCTGAAGCTGCATCTGAAATACTGGCTCTTGGAAACCAGCAGTACTGGTGTCCCCACTACAAGAGAGTGTCTAACAGACAGCCATCGATATGGTCAGGTACAGGGAACATGAGGAAAGGCTGCAGGAGATGGGTTTGTTCAGCCTGGAGAAGAGCAGGCTTTGGGGATCCTCCTCGGTGCCTGCAAGTACCTACAGAGAAGACAGAGCCAGACTTTTGGAGGTGTATAGTGAGGCAACAGGGACAAGTGGCAGCAAGGAGAATTCCAGCTGGGTATAACGTAGGAACAAGTTCATGCTGGGCGTTAAGCGGCAGTGGAAGAGGTGCCCAGAGAGGAGGTGCAATCTCCGTCCTTGGACGTCTCTCTAACTCAAAGCCCTGAGCAACCTCACCTAACTTTCAAGCTAGCATTAAAAAATTAACCCTTTGCTTTGAGCAAGGGGTTGGATTAGTTGTCCTCCAGAACTCCAAGCCAAACTATTCTATGGTCCTACGAACACAGATTTGAACTATCTTATTTATTAAATTGGCTTTAAAGCAGTAGATGGTGAAATAAATAGATTATTTCTTATGTGCACAATCCTCCAGGATTTCAAGGGGCAGATTTCATCCTCTAGCACATTAAACATTAAGTGTTTACCATCATTTACAAACATGCAGCTTCTAAAGTGGAAAATCATCATCTATCAAATCTCTAAATATTAACAGACCATTGCCAAGAGTTTATGAAGAACTGGAGGCCCTAATGTTAAATGTTAACCTTTGGGTTACCCTTGAAAAATGCAGTAATTCCAGCCAAGTGATGTAAATATCCTTACAACGGCTGTCCATCTATAGATTAGTGCATTAAAAAAACCCAATGAAGTAGCTGAGATCTTAAAAGGTCTGAGTGCAACTGGACAGAGATGCAATCAGGTCCTCTGGAAGCTACTCAATAACACATAGCACGGACAAAAGGTAATGTGTGTTTGAACAATCTTCATTGGTGACCTCACACAAAATATAATCTAAAAAACCACAGGTCATGGCTCCCCAAAACAAGAATAACTGAAATTTAAAAAAAAAAAAAAAAAAAACAAGAGAAAGGTCTATAACCATAGGGCTGAGCAGAAGGCAAAAGGAAGCTTTCGGCCTTGAGAGCCACCCAGCCTTCGGAAGGGAGGCTGGGCAAACCCTTGGCTCAGGAGCTGGTACCGGTACCGCTCTCAGTAGACGTTTCATTTGTCATCCCAAACTGTCAGCATCACATCTCTCTCCCACCTAAAACCTCAGCCAAGTCACTATGTCTCTGGTCCTTATCTCAGCCAGGCACTGGGAAGGCTTAAGAAAAGGAAACGCTTCTGTTAAATATATTTTTTTTTTTTGCAAAAAACTTCAGGCTTAGTTTTCTCCTACTGCCACCTCCAACTGCACTCTTACTCCTGTGGCCTTTTTGAGAGCAGGGGAACAACACAGTCACATTCAGTATCTTGCCATTTGAATCATCAGCCATGAACCCATGGTGGCCTAACACCTACCATGCTTCAGAAAGTCTTTCTGAGAACATACTAAAAAAGCGAATGTGGTGCAAATTTACTAAAAACAAGTGCCGAAAACACCTACTGTCTAGGCTCAAGTTTTAGAATCTAGTTTTCACTGACGATCCTTTAACATGCCCAAAGGACACTGGATGAAGTCTCCCAGCGGAGGCTTGTCTCTTGGGAGAAAAGCAGATGTTTCCAGAAACAAAAGACAAGCGTTCCAAAATAAGACACTTATTTGTCAGGTGGAACACTGTTATTTAGGGACAGTGAGATAAAACAATAGCACAAGACCTGCACGCACTTCACTCGCTACTTCTGATGGTTTTATCCATGCTTTGTCCTGTCCCGTAAAGCCAACTAATGGCTTGTAGTCAAATTCCAAAACACAATTACAGGTTACCAATGGACCTTGATCTCTTCACCACGTTTTGCTAAGGTAGCTACACAAGTTGTGTGTTCTTTCCTCTGCTGTCCCCATGACAACAGAACCAATTTGCAGATTGTTGTATTGACAAAGAGACTTCTTGCCGTAGTTATGTCCATTTGAAAAAACAGAGCAACCCTTTTGTCTCTAGAAACGACACCAAACTGGCTGTCCCCTATGTCTTGGGAGGAGTTCTGGTCCAAAAAGCAGTTCACAGGAATGATTTTTTTTTTTTTACTTCTCTATGAACTTTCCTAAAGCAACAATTGACTATTTATCAGATCTTTTGTCTTCTGGTATAACCAAAGCATACACATGTTGACATATCTGAGCAGCATCCCTGCACTGAACTACACTTAATCAAGTAATTAATTGAGCTATTCATACAGATTAGGTAGCAATAAAAATAACTTTAAGGTGGGTAACTGCTTTTCCATAAAGGTGTTTCCAAAGTTCACCACAATTTTTCAAAGACTTTAATTACTTATCTTTCCAATAACAAGCTTGCTTTTAAATAAGCTTAAAAGCAATTAAAAACAAGTTAAGCCAACATTTCTTTCACTAGGGTCTTGTTTAAAGCAGTCCCAGTCTCTCCTTCCAATGGAAGTCATCAGCAATTTCTGTCACCAGAGACTTAATTTTTCTTCACTTGATTCCCTTTGCCGTGCAGAGAGACACAGATATTACAGTAAAAATGCCAGTGAAAAAGCTAGCCAAAATTTAGAGCAATATCCACCAGTTCCTAAAGAGATCATAGGGGGCACCCCACCCCCCTCCAAGTATTTCTCCTGCTTGAATACTGCAGACGGATAAAAAAAATTCTTGATAACATCAGAGAAAAACACAAAGCTTTCTTCCAGCCTTGTAAGGGCTTCTGCAAAGGACTTTAATCATTTACTGTTCCACTACTGGCCAAGCGCAGCAAAGACCATGCCTAGTAGCACTCTAATCCTTACCCCCCACGTTTCGTTTCTTGCAACCAGGTCAGGTCACTAAGCAGACCAGAAATTATCCGTTATTACTTATTTAGTAACTAGAGAGCGTGGAGTTTCCCGATTTTCGGTAATTTTCCACTTCCTAAGTTTCTAGTGCGTCGTGGTACTCTTGAAGGTCCACATCAGCTCTAACAAATACATGTCCTCATTCCAAATGACTCCGGGCCGCTCCCAGCAGCTCTGCCACCCCAACGCCTCCACTCCAGTTGTCCTCCTCGGTCCCATCCTAGACCCTACACCTTCCACCTTCTCCTCTGTTTTTTTTTGCCTCGCGGACTCCTACTTCGAAGACTATTTTTCACTGCACAAAAAACCCCCACACTTTCCTCCAAACAATTCATAAAAATATATCTTCTACCCATTCTGCTTTATACAATGGCCAGTGTTTCCACTCTTGCATTTTCTTCTCATTATATTATCTTCTTCCATTTAAAATGCGACTTCCCTGGGAAAGGGCTATGTCAGATTTTGTGCAAAGCGCACATCGAAATTAAGCAACGTTGTGACAGCTTTTGTTTCCTCTCCAGTGACTACAGTGAGAACTATTCCAAAGCAATAGCATGCCATGGCCAGCACCAAAGCTTATCATCTTCTGCTCAAGCGTCCTTGATGTAACCTTTCTCAGAGAAGCTACAATTCATCTTCAAACAGCCCTGAAAATGTGCCTGGAGAACATATTCTGAGCCAAGCCTATTACCTTGCCCATAGCTATCTAATTAAGATACCTGCACAGCCTCATCTTCACAGTATCTGACCACACACACACACACAAAATATCTAAAGCATTTTTCTCTCTGCAAGTGAGAACAGCAGCAGTACCCCTCTTGTGGAGATAAGAATAAACCATATTACATAGACCACAGTCTAATCCCTCAAAGATATTTAAGAGCTCAACTCCAATGGAGTTAAATTCCTGAATTCCTTTGCAGATCTAGGCAACGGAGAGGTGCAGTATTCTCCTCAAGCTGCGTATTTCACATTCAACTTCTGTTGCATGTTCTGAAGAACCTCCAAAGACCCCAAACACGCCACAACCTCCAAACCTTTGCTTCCAAAATTTCCTCGCTGCCACCGTTATCACAGCAGTTTCGTTTCGTGCTGTTTGGTAGGGGTGAAAGGTTCAGCCATTTTATGCTTTCAGCAATCATAACATAACTCCATTTTATTTTGCGTACTGCAATGAGAGTTTTGCCCTTAGTTTGGCAGCTTTTTATACCATGTAATAACAATTAACTCCCTTTGGCATAATTTATATGAATCATTGATTTAATACAGATAGCTAGAAAAAAAATAAAAAAGACCTATTAAGTCATCTAAATGACCCTACCATCACCGCTGGATTGTTCCCGGCAGCACATTTTCCATGCTTGTTTTAAATGTGCTTGCCACAGCATAAGTACAAAAACTGTCTGCAAAGCAGAGACATGTTTCACTAACATATGCTTTAAGTCAACACGGTGTTGGAAATCTTCAATTTATGACTAAATGTTGCACTGCACTTTTATTCCTCCAAATAGACTTTAACGTTTCTGGAGGGAATGAAAAAGGGCTATTTGTATTTCACTGTGAAGCAAAAACGTGTGGCAAATACTTCCCCGGTGAGTTTCAAGTTGAATCCAAGGCTTGCATGTCGAACAAACCAGGACCTGAGACACGCTGGTGCACACCTCTGAGAAGGGAGGGATGCACGGCAAGAGGATGCCCAGTTCTAGAAGTACAAAAAATACAGATGTGCAACGTATTTTCAGGATGTTTTTTGACTATTTTCTTTTTCTCTTTACATGAAAAGAAGAGATTTTCTTCACAGAAGTCCAAGAGGCAAGGCAAGAACAATACTGGAACTATTCCTGGGAGATGTGCGTTCTAATCAGAATCTTTCTAAGGGGGATTCCCATGTTTCCTCAGGCAACAGTTCACGGTTTGGGATTGCTCTCCCTCCCCCACCAAGTGTAACATAAACCAAACTCGTGCCTGTTGCCTCTCATCACTAAACACCTCCGAGAAGCACGCACCACCTTCCCTGGAACCTCCCCTTTGGGTAGATGAAGATAACAGCAGTCATAAGGTTCCCCCTGCACCTTCTCCAGATCGAACTGACCCAGCTCATCACCTCTTCTAACATCGTGCACCCCAGCTCCCAACCACCTTGAGGGCTTCTCCAGCATTTCACTGCCCTTTTTGTGTCAGGGTGCCTCTTGCACGGGGATGATTCCATCCCAAGTGAAGCGGAGCTTCATGGGTTTCCATCAGTCCTGGTCTCCACCTTGTTGAAGAGCTCCTGAATGGGAAGCCCTGCCCACGATGACAACAAGCATTACTCTTGATTCAGCTCCACCCATTGATTTACAAAAGGTGCACCCTACGCCACCCCCCAGGCTGTCGAGGAAGATGTTAAAAAGCGTTGGCCCCGCTATCAATCCGCAGGGAGGCCGCACACAGCCGGCCCTCTGCTTACATCAAACCACTGACCTTTGCAACCAGTTTTCCACCCACCCCGTAGTTCGCCGCTCCCCGGTACGGCTCCAAGGGCGTACAAAGCCTTGCTCAATCTAAGCAAATGACCCTCGCTGCGCTCTCATCATCCACAAGGGCGGTCATCCCCCCCTCGCAGAGGCAATCAAGGAACCATCGCGAGCGCTGTGGCAAAAAGAGAGTTGTTTGCCACAGGCGCCTCTGCCCAAATGCAAATTACAGAGGCTCCGTGCTCTGTTTGAAGGCGGCGGCGCTGGCAGAGCACGGCTGTTTTGCTTTTGCTGGCACGGCACAGAAAGCTGCAACCTGAGGGGAAAGAGAGAGCTTTGTCGAAGAGGTGATAAAACAAAAGCTAAGCAAAATCATTTCATAGTCCGCTTTAAGAGCCCCCCTATGTGTGCTTCCTTGACCTACTAAAAGCCTACTGCAATAAAAAGCCAACTATACAAATGTACAAGGCCCTCCCGTGGAAGCCATTACCTTCTAAACAGCACATAAAAAGTGAAAAATAAAGATCAGCGTTTCCGGGGGAAAAAAAAAAAAAAAAAAAAAAAAGAAACGCCATGAACTTGCTAGAACCAGAAGTCCTTAATTTCACTTGATATCTCACAACACACGCTCGAAGCAGACTTAATGTCCCTTCAGTCCAGAGGGAAAGGGGTTTTGGCTTCCACGTTTTCTACCAGCCTTTGCTGTTCTGGCACCATAGTATCTTCCATGGTTTGTCTTTGGGTTTAATTCAGACGAACACAAAAGTATATCTTACTACAGCACACTGAGCAAAGGATTAAGGGGGAGAAAGTCACGCACAGAACTGCTACCGCTGGTGCACCAAAGCAAATTCCTGAAAAAAAAACCTCACAAGTTAAAAATAACGCCTTGTGCACTGTTGCAGAAGATTGCAGCCAGTGCATCGAGATGTTCAACAACTGGGAAAGAAGACAAAAAGCGGTGCTCCTTAACACAGAGCATTACATGCAGTTGAGTAAAAAGAACTACTTAGATGGAGATATAAAGGAAGTATAGAAAAACTAAAGACAACGGGAAAACAGGAGCCAGATGGATCATGCATTTGCCTGCTAAAGCAAGAAAAGGCCTCCTGAAAAATATACTAAAAAAATATCAAAAGCCAGAAAAAATTAACGCCATTGTTTCATGAAAAATGACAAACGAGGCACAGCTCTTTCCAGATGTCCAGCACCCTCCATTATTAAGTTATAAAGGAACAATGAGATTTTGTATTAAATCTGATGTATTTTCTCAGACCAATCGGAGTGACAACGTACAAAAAGAACAGTCCCACTTGCATTGGGCGGTGGTGCATAAACACACCCATCCATACACATAGAAAGTACCACTCCTGCATCACAGGGCTGGTTATCACCTTCAGGCAACGACTCAAAGCGGGGCCCCATGACCAAGTGAAGATACTGGAGCAAACCATTAGTGACAGAGTCTCCATCCTCACTGAACTCTTCACACAGCAGCTCCACAGCAAACATTGCCGGGTCAAAAAACAGCATCACCTTATAAAAATTCAGAGTCTTACAGCCTGCATAGGGAAGGAAAATTGCAAGTACTCCGAGACCCTGAAACTCCGAGTCTCCTGACTTCGTGAGGTGCAAGCAGTACTCACAAAGAGATTGTCTGCTCCTCGGCTAGAGGAAGGAAGATGATCCGGGGTAGTAACACCAGATTTAACATGGCAAAAGGTCTGCTTGTGGCCTTGCATTAACCCCTTTTCTTTTTTGTTGGGATCCTTTTTCCACAGCTAACACAAGGGTATCGTGTCTTTCTTCAGCTGTAACCGTAGGCAATGTGTCTTGTTTCTACCCATTCAAGTTGAGCTGTAAGACTGCGAAACCTCAAGGCAACCATTCTCCTATGTGGACAGGATAAAAAAAAAATAATCTTCTGAGTCAGAAGCCCATATGGAATCTCTCTTTATATGGAGACTCCTCCATATAAAGGCTTCCAGGTGAAGATCAGTGATTTTGCAGGCCCTTGAGAACCACCACAGGAAGAGCACAAGATCAAACACTAGAAAAGTGGGTAAGAACAAGTGGTACGTTAGGAGGACACCAAAGACCAAGTGAAAATCCTGTCAGTGTCACGGCCTGAGGAACAATCTTACAGAAGCATCACCGTAATGACAACTGAGATCACTGAATTGCTGTCAAGGCAATGAGTTATTTGGAATAAACCACCACAGAGCAACATAATCAGCATCCATCTCTTTTCATAGTGGTGACAACACGGTCCCTGTGCCACTCTGGGAACCTAGAAGTCTTTTGACATGGAGACAACAGAAAATAGAAAGAAGAAAAACATTAGTGGCTTGGGACAACAAAGACTCGGTAACACCGAACACGTGCATCAAGGCCATAACAAATTGGGACACAACGCAGTGCTGCACCGGGTAACAGGAAGAAAATATTAATGACCCCAAAATTTTGACTGCAAGCCCAGAACAGCATGAACAAAGGGCAACATATGGACTGAAAGTGTCCCCGAATGTCGGTGATTCGTAAGCGTCACCATCTGCCTACCTGTTCATCGATCTCCGAAGCGCTTCTGTTGGGCATCGCGCACACACGATTACCCAACCATGGACAAACATCTCAGACAGCTCTGCATGTCAGCATCTACCCACTGCCTTCCTTGGCATCCTCAGACCATTACCACCACCAGACTGACAGCTCCTCAGACGTCAAATTCTGTTACAAGTTATCAAATTGCTTTTATTTTATCATTAATACGATTATCGCCACGCATCCTGCTGCAGGTTTTTATTTCTTTCCCAAAAGAAAACAAGCAGCAAAAGGTGACAGTTCATTACAGTCACTAACCTGTTTACACAGTGGGTGACCCTGAGAGAAAGAAATAGTTGGTCTCCTGATTATAAATCATTGCCCTTGCCATGATCACGACCATTGCCATGTCATGATGTGCAAGAATTAGCTCCAGAAAGTATCTGCACTGTTAATTTTAGCACTGGAAAAAAAAAAAAAACAACCTGTCCCTAAAAACCTCTCTGCACTGCTACAATAAGGAAGAAGATGGAGAGGAAGAACTTGTCTGAGTAATAGGAGAGATGTTTGCTGCTACAGATAATGCATCAAAATTTATCCTCCAACCTTTTACACAACCCAAAAATGAGTAATTATGTGCCAGGAGATATCATCTACTCCACAAATCAAGTCACTGAAACTACAGACTAAAAATGGGGTTTAAAAAAGTCAATTTATTAGAGATTACTGTGCAGACAGACATATGAGTGCTCTTGTGTACTTGCTGCATTAACAACCTCTCAAAAGCCACAGGAAAAGAAAAATCAATACTGTATATTTTTTCTCACATCAATTTATCTACTGCTGAAAAAAATAACTAGCTTCTGCATATGTTGTGCGTACCATATTCAAGGTTTCCTTCAAGCAGAGAAAATAAAACAAGCTTTTGCTGGTTTTAACCAAGTAAACCCTGCCTTGCTGAACTCAGACTTTGCTTTTGATAAAACCTGAAATAAAACTTTAAAAAAAAAAAATCAGAGCAGTCTCAGGCAACTTGGCACTGGTACACAGAGCCTTTTGTTACCGATCCTGTGGTCCTGGCGCAAATCTGGAGCCCATTAGCAGTGAACTATCCACTAAATATTTCATGATTCTGGATTTCAGGCATTTCCCAGGACAGGCTCTATCACTAGAGATCGTACAAACCGGCATGACAGTCGCTAAATAAAGTATATCAGGCAGAGTAGCCTCTCCAAAGCACTCACAGGTTCCCCACCCAGGAACAGCAACAACAAAACAAAACAAAACAAAACAAAACAAAAAAAAACCAAAACCCACCAAAAGTACGTTGGTTTTTTTTTTTCTCTCCAAAGACAGAATTTCATTGCATAAAGTCTTTCAGACTGGTACTTCCACAGGAATCAGAATAAATCCCCACAATGGCATCCCCTGTCAAGCAGACTCATCTTGCTGCCTTCACTATCTTTTTCCAGGTCATCAGTTTACTCCTCCCCGCCGGGAGCTCCCCGTAGAGTGCAGGAGAGCATCTTCAAGAACTCTGCAGTCGTAGCGTTTTACCAGCCCATTACAAAACTCTTAAGAGCCCCTTAAAACACTTCTGCACATTTGCCAGATCCCAACCAGGGGCAAAGTCCCCCCCGCTCCAAAATTAGTGCCACAGCTCTTATTCTCCAGGTCGGTTACAATTTCCAAAGACAGAACCTCGCTGCTTCCCCGCAGCTGGTGGAACCAGGAACGATGCCCGCAAAGCCTGCCTGGGGAGGGATGCAGGAGAACGTGGTCTTCACCACCAGATTAGCAGGAGAAGTTGGATGGCGTGGAACAAAGCAGCAGAGAAAACACGAAGGCTCAAGCTGGGAAGCTCTACCAGACTCCACCAACATCCCTGCTCTGCTCAACCACCGTGGCTGACGTTGAGGTGCTGTCGATACTCCCCTCCCAGCAACACTTGCTCGCTCAACTTGGATCACGCTCAACTTGCACAGCCAACGGGACTAATCCTGCCCAAAGCCAGGCTCGTTAAGCCAAAGCAGCTTTGTGCGACGGGAGGAATGAATGACTCGTGCCACAAACAGGTTTCCCCCATCGCCGCCTCGCTGGGCTTCACTTTCACAATTGCTTTAAGCTGATCTAAGCTCCAAATAACACGGCCAAAAACATTTCCTAAGTAGCAGTGATCCGCAAACGTTCATGCTAGCCCAAGAAGAGGCGAGAACAGAGCAGAAGACATCCCTTCCTGGTGGGAGGTGGTTTCTAGTGACGCAGGGCAGGCCACTCTGAGCTAGGGAACTACTGCAACCTGGGTTTACCCATCATTTTTATTCTCTACCTCGATAGCCGTACCGCAGCTCACCCACCTGCGAGGCACCCAGTTCTCCTCCATCTCTTGGCCCCCTGCTTTGCAAGACCCCCTCTCCCTCCCGTGCCCCACTGCCAGCGCCCGCAGTCAGGCAGTCCAAAAAGAGATCCCTGCTGAACCCAACAGTCTGCCCTTCCCCAGATGTCACCAGCCACCAATCGTCAAAACCTGGAGCAAAACTCCTTTTTTTCATCAAAATGTGGCCGAAGTCGACCCATGCACTCAAAATCCGTGAGGAAGCAACAGCTTAACAGATGTCACTGCTGCCTAAGCCTCATTTCTTTAGGAAGCCGGGCTAAAAATGGAACCAGCGATCACCACCATCCTCTATGTTTAGACCCAATATTCTAAACAATTCCTTCCTTTGCGATTCTTTTTTTTTTTCCCCCTGAAACTATCTTTGGCAGAAGAATTAAACAGCTGCCACCGAGAGCAGGAATTGAGTTAAAAGATGAAGAAATGCAGCGCTGGTAGCAAAGGAGGCACACCAGCTGGATGCCTTCCAGGTCACTGCAGCCCATCAGTCTCACGAAGAGGACAACCCAGCCGATCTTAGCAGCACACAGTTTGCTTTTTTCCCCCCATGTATGCAAAATTGGTAACTCCTGTATGGGCAATCATTTCACGCTATAAGCTATGCAATTAATTTTTAAAAAGGTTTGCCAATCAGATTATTATGTTCAAGCTAAAGAGGAAAAAAAAAAACCCATACAGAAAGACTTTTCATGGGGAAAGCATTCCACTTGAGATTTTACTTGTCTTCCTGTGCCAAACTGGCAGGAGAACTGTATAATTACAGTGCTTTTGCAAACAAAATTAATTTATTGCAAGTCTGTACATGGTCACCCTTACATACATGTATTTTATGGAAAACGGAAAGAAAGGATGTCATAGTTTTATTTCACACCACAGTTAAACCACTCTCTAAAAAAAAGGGGCATTTTCAAATAAAACCACCGTGTGTTGCCACGGACGGTCGTCCCCTCTTCCATTTCGAAAGACAGACAAACTTCACAACCCAGAGCCACGGAGAGCAGGGACAACATCCCTCAGCTCAGCGCTCCCACGTCCCTGCCCAGGACTGGCATCAGGACACGATGTGCCGGTGTGGAGGCAGAGGAAGGGCTGTTACGTACGCCGTTAAGCATAAAACGTTTTCTTACAGGTCTGACCAGGAGACACAAGCTCAAGATGTATCATTTTTTGGACTAAAACATAACCAAATACATGCATCATTAAAAAAAAAAATCAATCATCCAAAAAAGCCACGTTGCTTTATATTAAAGGTTTGTTTCCCTTCGTTACACCAGCATCAGTGCCACTAAGACACACAACCAGCTTCCAAGAATCCTCTGTTGCCTTCACAAACACTCACCCTCTGCATCCTAATTTTCAAGTTGTTTTCCCTGTCACATTCAATACATCTCATGTTCATAAATTATAGACTTGCCTGATCTTCCTAACGTTACCCAAGAGCCTACAGCAATGCAGGAACCCAGCAGAGGCTGGAGAGGTCCAAATACAGGACGCTGAGACTTTTTTAAGATGCTAAGGATAAATGCTGGGACTTTTTTAAGATGCTGACAGAGTACGGCACCTAATTCCCCCCAGACTGAGCTGGCCACCTTTCTTTCCCCTATTCTCCCTCCAAAACTCAACCCCTAGCGATTTACAACCGAGGTGCCGAAGAGACGAAGACGACCCACACGCGTGGTCCCCGGACCTGCTGGCGTAGGACCAGACCTCGCGGTGTACGCTCCAAAACTGCGCCAAATAATTTTCCTACATCGAACCACACGGATTCCCTATTTCCCAGCGACCCCAGACACATCTCCACTCGCTCCAGAGTCACAACCCAGATTTTTTTTTTTTTTGGAAACAAGACCAGATCTGTCATTTCACCAGCACCTCCACACGAGCATAGCACTGTGATCACTGAAGAAACTACAGGCTCGGTGACTTTTCAGCTGGCAGTTAAGCCGATACACTTCTCATACGCGAACGCCACCCAAACCCTCATATTAATTTTAGTATTATTTCGGATGCAGTAATGCTACTGATACAACCGTAACTTGAAAGAAACAAATGTCAAAACCACTCCACTTCTTTCTCCACGCTCACGAGAAGCCTGTTAGCTGCACGGCAATTACAACACACGTGCGGAGTTAAACATGTTTGTGACAAAGCCACGCGGCGCAAGCTTCATAGCTGCCACGCTGATGAGCTTCTATCCAATTATTCATGTTTTTTTCCCCACTGCTAAGAGGCTTTGCTTGTATTGTTTTGGGGGGTTTTAAGTCATCTCATGTATACTTCCCTGGCAGTTCTCTTAGGGGAGGAAAAAACCTATCTTTAAGAGGATTTTAAATTATTTTAATCTGAAGAGCACTATAAACATTTCCCACTATACAGGAAGAACAATCTGTTGTTGTTCGTACATTAATCCTGGCAAGCACTTGAAGGGCAGAAACACAATGGGGTGAAATTGTTACAGATAGCCTCGGGGTTATTCCAATACTTGAACAACTAGAATAACGGGGTGGAATTAAAAACGTAGGCCAAAGCGTAGGAAACATGCCTCACGATAAGATCACAGTGCTCAAAAAGAGGAATATAAACCTACTGAGGAGGAGATAGTTGTAGAAATTAAAAATGAGCCTTGTAGAAGCGTATTTGCTAGGCCAGACAGAAAACCATCCATCCTTTTCCACTAAAAAAAAAATAATAATAATCAGCAGGCAAATTATCTTTCTTCTATTTAGACAAGCAAAATTTCACAAGGTTACCGTAGAGAACGACCCAGAACTGGCAAGATGGAAGAGAGGAGAGATAAACTAATAGGCCCTTTCTATCTAAGTTTTATGATTCTTATGAAAAATGACCTGAATAAGGGAAGTTATTTGCCCTTGTCCTCTTTGTTCATATCAAATTTAGTCATAAGGGAAATCCTGCCAAGGATAGGACTTTTTACTCAATTTACTATCCTTTGTGATTGCTCTATAAAATATTAGATACCTGACAGAAAAGGTTATGGGGTTTTGGGGTGGGGGTTTTTTGCAACAAGAAGGAGGAACACGGCGAGTACTCGCTAGCGGAGAAAATTAAGACAACTGGAACTGATGAAATTTTCTGCAGAGAATGTTTATCTATTAGTCCACGTTCAGAGGATTACATTAAACCCAAACACGGTATAATGTTTAAAAAAACAGTAATTGAGTATTGAACAGTCTCTTAAAACATTTCAGCTCCAAGTAGGTCACAAATAACACCGGAGTCAGAGGGTCCATCTATCTCGTGCACAGGCTTCAAAACTGCAAGAAGCTGAGGCTTTTCTTTGAAGGCGCAGTGTTTTATTAGCCTGTTACTTTGGGGCTCTCGCTGTTAATCAAACCGTTAGACTGCCAGCGTTATTACAGCAAAATGCAAGAAAGAAGAACCTGCTCTTTCAGGGTTTGCGCTTGTTGCAGCTGAGGGATACCGCACCCGGCCCTACATCACGCTGCAAGTCTCCTTTGCGGGCTTGTTCCACAGAATACGTCGCTAGCCCCAACATCTGTGCAGACAAACCTTGGGTCACGCACGGTGCAGACTGTGAACCATAAATAACGGGCAGAGAATTATGGTAAAACCCAGGTGCAGCCGGTCACAAGCACCGCTGCTCGATTCCTTTGGAAGTTGTTTTTCTAAGGCTATAAAGGCGCACCGTAATTATGCAGGAACGGTTAAGTCTTGGGAACGCACCCCCTGCACACCCCACTACATGGGCAAGCGGTGCTGTAACATTCCAGTAAGAGGTTTCGACATTTCTCTCTTACCATTCAGCCCCTACCCCAAAACAAGAGGCTGGGAACTAGCAGCTGCACGCTATTGTAACAAGCGGTGTCAAAAATGCCAAGCAAATGAGTCCCACATGTCTGGGAAGCAGACCCTGGTCCTGGGCTGACCTCCGAGGCTGCCCCTTTCCTGACAAAAGGATTGATAAAAAGCCAAACAGCCCGAGTGCTGCTATGGAATCGCGCGGATAAGGCGCCGCATCCCTCTTGGCATGAAGAACGTACCTCGTGTGTTGGGGATAAGATCAGCTCCGGCTGCGGTAAGCACAGCTCAGCTCCTTCAATACTCCCATTTCTCAGAAGTTTCCTTAAAAGCTGAACAGACTCCCACGGAGCAGGTCTCCGTTACCGCACAGACAGGGATTTTTTTTATTTTTTTTTTTTTTAATTTTTTTTTAATGGGGGATTTGCTAAATCGCTGCTGCTATCGTACCACCCCCGCCGTGGGTTCGTTAAGGCTGTTCTGGGAATGGGGTCTGGGAGACACAGTCAGAGCAGAAGCCCTGACTCACCTACAGGTTTCTGGAGGTTGGATTTTTGTTGTCACTGAAAAGACGGACACGGCCCTCTCCAGCTGTGCCAGACATTAGCACCAAAAAGACTAGAAATTATACATGTTATTCCTTAACCTCTCTCACAGCAAGTTCCTCCTGACCCTTTTTTGGACTAAATTATACACATTTACAAAAACTAATTGTCTGAGACACATTCCAATTACAAGTCTAATCACACTTTTCTAACTGTTGCCTGACCAACTCAGTCTGAAATCAAACCACGCTTTTTTTCTTTTATTCCATATTAAATTGGGCTGAAAGGCTTTCTGGAGTTCTATAAAGTTCAGAAGTAGATAAAATGTGAGCATCTGAAGACTCAGCAGATAAAAGGCCACATCAGCACAGAAAAGCTTTCCAAACGTACATCAGAAGGACCTGTCAAGATCTACCGAATCTCAGACTCTGCTACCCTCCCTAGAAGGATGCAGGAGGGAGAAGGGTGAAAGCACGTACCTTTCTCCCCTCTCCTCCTCATCCTCCTGCATCTGTGCTTCCTCTCTTTGGGCATGAAATTCGGCTTGGGGGAAAGCACTGACAGCTGTCTGCCTTCTCTGTGGAAAGAGGGACCCCCACACGGCTCCTCACTCATCTCAGAACCACTCTCATTTCCTCCCCTTCTTTCCCAACCCTTCTGTAGCTGCCAGCTGCTGACCTTATCCTGCTTCCCACCTACTATTTAGCTAGCACCAGGCTCCACCCTGGTCAGGGCAAGCCAAAGCTCTTTTCCTGCAGTTCTGCTGCCTGAAAGACAGCTCCTGCAAAGCCTCCCCTTGTTTCAAACCTGCCAGAAGCAGTTTTCTCTCCTTTACTGGCACTCCATTAAAAAGGAGAGGGAGAGCAGTTAACACTGGGATCATTTATTAGGAATAATGATGGGCTCACCATTGCTTTGTGTCTTTACTTGAAATTGTTTCCAAAAGACAAAAAAAAAATGCTCTATTCCAAGCTTTGGGCGGGTTTTTCATCCAACCAGATGATTATGTCAGTCCCTCCTGATCTTGGAACCTGTAAATCCATTTTACATTTCTTTCTTTTTCGGAGACGCTGAACACATCTATAAACATCTCGCAGCTACACATTAAGGCAATAATTACAATCAAAGATACGTGTCTAAACGGGTTTAAAACAATGTGGACCACTGTGCTCAAAGGACAGCAATCAATGGGTCAACACCCAGTTGGCAGCCAGTAGCAAGAAAAGCGGGGCTGATACTTGGCCTAGCGTTGTCCAAAAAACCTCATCAACTACTTGAGTAACACCACGTTAGGAGAAACGTGGCTAGAAGGTCAAGAGGAGTCATTATTGCCCCCCACTTGGCACTGGTGAGGCAGCACCTGGCAGGTGGTGGAAACCCAAGAACCACGTTAAACAAACCAACTAAAACCCAGCAGAAAGCTACCGAGGTGATCGGGACAGACAGCACAGGACTTAGGAAATCCAGCTGAGGAAGCCAGGCTTGTTACATCTGGCTAAGAGGAGGCTAAGGACAATCTAACCACAGCCTGCAGCTTCCTGAAAGACAGCTACAAAGATGACAGGACAGCAGCGTTGTGGGGTGACGTCTGCAGTAGCCTCTTCTCGGCCACCCCACGGCATCGTGCCCGACGTGCTCAGGATCAGCCTGAGTATCAGATTAAGGCCAGGAAGGAAGGAATCCCCTTCCCTCTTCCTCTGCTGCGTGAACTGTGCTCGAGTGAACCTTCAGCAACGCCCCACCAAAGCAGACTCGGCAATTAATACCCTCTTCCATTGTTCACTTGTGACAGAGTTTAGCCCATGAGGACCGACAGCGTGTATTTAGTTTACTACTCAGAATTTGCGCCATCTAATCTACTCATAATTAGCACAGATGATCTAATATTCCTTTCTGACCTTAATTTCCCCAAAACCCATCAATTAATTCTTCACTTGGATGTGTACGCAGACTACAAAAGCTCGAGTCATTACAATTCCTATCAGTTCTGTGCTGGTGTAAATGAGAGAATCAGACCCTTAAATTCCCAAAGAACTTGTAAAGCAGCGTTGCATTAATGGACCTCCCGGAACAACCACGTCTCTGTGAAGAAGAATGTCAACTACTTGTACGGCAGCCTTTGAAGTGCCTCTCCACAGAGGAAACAAGCCATCAGCCCAGACAAATTCACCGGCGGGGTTTTGATGCTTAGATAGATCACATGACAAACAGATCTGCACGCTGCATTTCAAACAGAGGCTGAAATTGTTTCCTGCTCCACAGCTTATACTCCTAGGAATCGCTGGTGTCAATAAAGCCCAACGGCACCTGACTATTTTGCCTTCCGTGGTTGCCGTTATTGCTGCTGCTGTGCAAGAAAAACACTCACCTTCTGACAAAGCAGGGGGGCTTTTATGCACCCTTGTATTCTTGACCTCCGTCCTACCGCTGTCCTGCTCAGCTCACCACTCACACAGCCTGTTACAAAGACCTCTAAGTGGGTACGTACGTATTTGGGGATGCAAAATATTTACCGCAAAAATCCAAGTGCAAAGAGAGCACTGACACATCTGAGGAGAGCAAGGAAAAAAGCAGCACCTTTCCTTTGAGTGAGCTGGATGTTTCCCTACACCAAACAAGCTGAGGCAGGTTCACGCTTTTATGCCCCCTTTTGTTTTCTAAAGCGCTGAAGATACCGTCTGCCTAACGAGGAGGGAGAAAAGGCTTATTCTGCAGGACGTGAGGGTGCCAAACAGTTGGGTATCTGTGTCAGGTCCTGGTTCTGCTCACCTACAGGACCTTCCTACGCCAGCCCCAGGAGAGCGCTCCGCACCGGTAGCCACCACCTCCCACCCGTAGGCGGTGGATGAAGTAGCGGGGATGCCAACAGGGGCTGAACCATTGATCGGTCAGAGGATGGAGCCGAGATCTTTCCTTGCCAGTGGGCATGAGGCAGGGCAGAAAAGGGACAGGAGCACACAAACACTCTGAAAACCTAGTTTGCAGTGAGCAGAAACCACCCTGTCGATTCGTACCCGCTGTTAATGGGGCAGTCTGTTTCGAGAGAGTTTTCCTCAGGAATCCACCAAATGGAAAGTAGCTCTATTACCATAAACGCTTGTGCATCCCACACTGTATTAAACTGAATTCCAGTTTCCAGGGAAGTTTGACATCCATTACTAGCACACATCATCCCTGAAAGGTATCACTCTCTGTTTCCTACATAATAAAAAATTAAACAAAGACTCTCAAATTACTAATCAGGTGTCATTGTTTAAATAAGCGTGCGCAGAAGCAATGGCCAAAATAAAGGAGTTCTAATTTTAATGTAAAGGCAACAATTTGCGACTAATATTTGAAGGGTTGTACTGAGTAGGGAGCACAAACTTCTTTTAGGGAAATAGAAGCACAAAGGAAAAAAAACAAGTTTACAATCAAGCGCTTTAAACCAGCAATCTGGGATCCCTGACTTAAATACAATCAGCAATAATATCAACTTGATTCAAATTGATCTACCCCATTAGTAAAGAGGTGCACTCCCAGCTTCACAGGTAACACTCCCCATCGCAGCTTTCCCTGGCAAAGCTTTTACGGTTCCACTGTACCGACGTTGACTCCTCAGCAGACCGGGAAAGCTCTGGGAAGCAAGGGGTGAAGTGCAGCCGTGCGTCTGCGGGCTCAGGCAGACAGCACTGCACCCCTCCTCTCACGCTGGCACAGGTTATTTCCAAGGCTACACCAAATTTCATTTTTTCTTTAAATACAAACCCAGAAGATTCAACACAAACTGAAGGCTCAGCAGGGCTCGCCCGAGGGAACCCCTGCAGATCACAAACCACCTGCTTCATTAAGCCCCTAATGAAGGTATCTCTGAATCCAAAGGGAGGATGAAGAGGACGATGGAAGAGCAAGCTTTGGTACAAAGAACATATCTATAAAAGTAGGTAAAAACAGGCAAAAATAATCACTTTCTCTCCCACCAGACAGGACTCCAAGATCCCCTTTGCCAAATAAATAGGAAATATTAAGCGAAATTCAATATTTAAAATACACGATGCCTACCGCAGCCCTTTCCCATATAAAATACAATAATCCTAAAAACAGAGGCGGCCAAGCTTCCCTGACAAGGTCATTACTGAAGTATTTGCACAACCATTTTTCACCTTGGATGTACTTCTGCTAGGACGAGGAATAACTTCTCATCCGCCTGCAAGAGCAGCGCCGCTCACGACCGCAGCCCGAGCGGGGATGCAGAGGAAGGTCTGCGGCTGCAGCAAACCTTCAGGAGCTTTGTAAACCCTGCCTGTGCCAGCACGAGCGGAAAGGGCCAGGCGGGAGGGAAGAGAGGAGGCACTCCAGCGAGACCTCGTGCTTTTGTCGTCCCCCCCCCCGGTTACACCCGCTCGCACCTTAGGCTCGCGGCCTCACCCCCATTCGGAAATTTCAAACGCCAAGCTGCGCGGACTTCGGCAAACCCAAGGCCAGCGGAGAGATCGGCCTCAGGATCCTACACCGCAGCAACTGCTGCTTTCTAAGAATATATCGAGACGCAGCCAGAGGCAGACTCCGACACCATCGGTGCCTGTCTCAGGGCAGACAGCAGTTTCCTATTTTCTAGCACTTCCCCATTCACCCTGACGGGCAACAAGCTCGGCTGTAACAACACAGTTTGAGCCACTTCCTTAAAATTCTCCCTGTTTCAACGCAAGACAAGTGATGGGGCAAGTAAAACAGAGCGTATATATACAGCCTAAATGTGTCGGGTACTGAGGAGTCTCATGATCCAAACTATTCTACACGGCAAACAATGTAAGGAAGGCAAAGAATATTTGAAGTAGGATGGTAATCGCCACCCTTCCCCCCCCCAAGAACGCAGTCACACACAGACTGGGTCTCTACGCAGAACTACAACAGGAAAAATTAAACAGGGTGTAACGACAACAAACAGAATGAATCCTCCCGCTATCAACTCCTTTTGATGGTGATTGTTGGAATTAACGTAAATCCAAAGCATGAAAATCAAGAAGATAGAAGATGGAGGAGGTTCACTGCCACTTCTTACCTCGCCACGTAAGGCACCTGAGGACTTCAGCACTTTATAAAACCCAGCTCTTTCTTCAGTTCTCACCATTAAGTGGCACCAATGCCAAAACCCAGCACTAGAAGGACTTCTCTTCTATATAATTGATCCCTGCAAAGGTTTTACCCGAGAAGCCCAAAAAGAGCCTTGCAAGGGAAATATCAATCATTCCACTTCAGGAATGTGAAAAACAAATATCCAGACAAGCTACAGATCTTGCTCAGAGTCAGACAAGAAGTCAGCCCCTGTGTCATGCACAGCCCAATGTCTGGGTCCCCGCTTTTGTCTTTCCCTTGCCTTCATGGAGACTCTCTTCATCCTAAATCTAAAATATACCTTAGCAGACCGCAAAAAGAGTTCATTTCCAAGAGAGGAAAACACAACTTCGCCTCCAACAAAAACTCTTTATATTGAAATACCCTACCGAACAAGAGCATTTTCCACACTGAAAGGGTTTGAAAGCTCTCCAGCTTTTTCTCGCTAAGTTTTAACCAGCATTATCTAGGACTAACTTCCCAAGCAGAGCTTGTAAACTATTGGAGAGTAGCAAATAAGCACAGGGCTTAGCCCAAAAGTTTCTGCAAGTTTTTCACGTAGACCTGTGGTTTAAGGGGAGACAATGGATGGGAGGGAAGGGAGGAATCTAGTGACTGTGGCTGAATGAGCACTGAAAATGGGACGTTTTGGGGTTTTTCCAGCCCCACAGGTATTTCTAACGTCTAGTGCTGAATAAAACCGGACAACTCCACTGCAGACACACAGCGCTCTGTGGGCTGCAGCAGTTACATCCATAATTCACGGCGTTTACACATCTACCTGCTGCTTGAGAAAGACGAGTGGAGAGAGACATGACATGGGCAAGAGGTTTTTTTCCTTCTTTTACTCTCATTTCCACCCTCCCAAACGGGCAGGGGTGGGAGGAAGATGGAAGCTGCTGAAGAAGCAGAATAATGATTAATCCCAGAAGTGTAAGAAAAAACTTACTGCTTTTTTTCCAGAAAAAGAGAATAAAAATGGATTGATATGGTTTAGATGGGGTTGACAAGAAGCGTGGCAGAGGTGATGAGCGGGTCTTTTGCCTCATTCCCTGCACCCCACGAGGGCGGCCGTCTTCCACACAAGCACGCTCACTGAAAGCACATAATTTTTGAAAAGTTAAAGGTAATGGTTTACCCTTGCAGTTACCAGTTTGGAACTGCAGGGAAACACACACCCCTATCGAAACTTAAAACAGCAGTCAAGATTGCTCAGAAGTTTCAAAACTTGGAAAACTTCTCAAATAAGTCTGATAAATGGGGAAAGTTGACTATAAGAAACAAAAGTGCTTAATTAACACTATACTAAATCAAGTAGGCTACATTTTCCTGCTGAGCAATTACTATCGCTATTAGCAGACGATAACTAGCTGGGGGTCATGTCATGGAACACGCCAGTATGTGAAGCATCGTGCATTTAGTTTGTACGCAATTAAGACCATTTCATTGTCTCATCAGGTTCCCTGTGACACCCAATTAGGTCCTAACACATGGAAAGTGCTCTTAATTAATGAGGACAATCCTCTGCAAGCCAGACACAGGTGTGTATATCTCAAGTAGAGCCTGAAATAGTTGAATGGATCACTTCATCTTCATTAAAAAAAATAACACTCAAATTTGTATCTAATTAACTCAATAGCAGGATTCCTTTTGATTTCTTCCAAGGGGGTTACATCTCTCTGCAATATTCCACAATCAAGTGGTTTATAAAAGACTAAAATTAAAACTGACACTTGAAGTTAAAGAGTGGTTGCAAGTGATTACAATTTGCACATTGTTATTCCCAGGTTTTCACAAATGGCTTTAAATCATCTTTTCTTCTTGCAATGTTTTTTCCAAAACAATCTCCTCTATCAGTACTGAATGAGCACGTTCGTATCTATTTCTAAGCAGATGCTTTTCAGTGTATTTTAAAACATTATCTCAGCCACCTAAAAGCCACCAAGAGAAGACCGTTTTACACACCCATTGTCTCTGGCCGATACAGCTATGGGATCCCTAAAGGTGTGATGGACAGTAAAGAGCGATGAAGCGAAGCTGGCCCACCTTTCAGATCCCAGCTTATCTGGAGACAGAAGAGAGACCGGTACCTGGACAGGGGCTTAAGCCCAGTTTCTTTGAAGAGCCATGCAGTTTTCTTGCTGCTTTGATCAGAGCCACATTGCTATTCTCACGCTACAAAAGAATACTTCCAAACCACAAAACACCAGCAATGGTACTGCTCACCTCCTGGTACGGTATTTCCCACTAGTTGTTTCTGTTTTCCTTTGTACGCTGTCTACTCAATCCAAAGCTTTCTCCAAAACAAGAAACTTTGAGAAACTGCCACTCAAATCATATGCCCCCCCCACCCCGCCTTATAAACTACAGGCACGGGCGTTATTTTTCTAAGAAGCAAAAAGATCTTTTTAAGGTCTAATCCCACATATTCAGATCCGTATGTCTGTGTGTGTAAGGCTGAGGCCATCCCCACGAGTTGCTGTGCGCAGGTGTCTGTGCATATACAGTCGAGTTCAAAACCCGGTTAAGGGCAAATGATCGGAACTACCTGAAACACCCGCATAAAACTGTTCTTCTTACACACAGCCACGCTCGTTTTGCTTGAGCTAAATAAAACCCCATCACAGGTAACAACCTTAGATTAGTCAGTGCAAGGTCTTTAACGTTTTGTGATGCCTGTCAAGCACAACGTCACACAGAGGCTACAGCAAAAAAATGATACTAGAAAAAGCCGGAATACCATCCTAGGTCTCTTTCTTACACACTTCAGTAAGCAGAGTGGCAAAATTTAATTGCAAAGAATGACATTTCCATCAAGTACAGTAGCTTCACACCCAAATTTCTCCAGCTACAGTGGATGTGTGTCTTTCAATGCGTTAAACACACAGGACCATTCTTCATAACTTCATGCAAACTTGTGGATCCACGAAGCGCAGCCGGTACAGACAACTCCAGCAAAGGTTATCTCCCACTTTCCACTGCTTGGTTTCAGCGACATCGCAACCTGAATAAATTTTAATTGTTCAAGCCACAGTTTTCTACCTTTGGCGTTTGACTTGTAATGAATGTATTCTACGGGCCTGCAACCCTGAGAAGCTGGAACTGGTCTGCTTCTTCGGAGACCAAGGAAGTGCAGACCTTGTCAGAGTATTCTGTATCCAACACTTGGTTACAGGGCTTGGCCAAAAGGTGAGGCACAGTTAACAGACATTAAAGATGCGTTTTTAAATATGCTCATAAAACTGGCCAAATTAGAGACCTCTGAAAACCGCAGCTTTTACAGGTGATTTTGCACAATTAGACACGGAACATTTTATCTTCCTACTCCTCCGCTCAGGCCCTTTATGTACGCCAGCAACAGGCACCCTACTCCATCCCCACAGGCTCAGCACACGGGGTCTTTGCAACTCCCCATCGTCATGTTCTTCAGAAGAATCCTGGCTATCAACCTCAGCATCCTCCAACATCAAATAACATGAAATAGTAAGAAACACCAAACAGCACGAGTCCCTTCTAACTGTTGCTTTGCACAAATAGTATCCACCTCGCACTGACTATTTACGTTAGAGCTATGTTTCCTATTTAAAGTCTTAACGATAAACATAGCTCCATAGTATAAATCTTTATTTTTCACATTTCTAGTTCATTAAAGCCTGGCATGAATATATATGTGTGACTGCAAAGGTACACAACAAAAAGAGAAATTCCAGCACTGATAATACATGATATTTTAGAGCTGATATTTCACACTCCTTTTTTTCTTTTTTTGCTAGGACGCCTATCTTCATCCACCCAAGAACCAAATTAGCCTTAAGAGTGAATAAAACCATTGCCTGCAGGACTCCTGCCCTCTTGGCTGAAGAAGCTGGATGGTGTATAGTAGCCAACAAGAAACTGCAAGGACAGCAGGTATGGTCTTGCCATCGAGCATTAAGATGAATACTGCCCCAAGGAACTGGTCTTTCCTAGCTTCTGCCGTAGAGATTTCCCCATGATGCTCAATGAAAACTCTTTCTAGCTCATTAACTTAATTGGGTAATCTCCACTTTCTGGACACTCAAGACCAAAGCTGCAAGTTAGATGCCGAGACCTGACAATCGCATCTGTGGTCAACAGAGCTCTGTATTCAAAACATGAAGTGACAGAAGATGCAAAGACGGTCCAAAAACACCTGCCTTGGGCATCTCAGGAAAGAAATGTGACATTCATGACCATATATTTTTCTGACAAATGCTTAACTGCCCTCTTTGGACCCCAGTTCCTTCGCTGCATAACGGGGACCCACAACTAACGTATCACACTCCGCCTGGTGAAGCAGCCCGATCCCGCACTCGAATTCAGACCTCCCGTACAAAGAAGGGATTTTTCACACGTATTTCCAGCACAAGTGGCCCACCCTTTGCATGTAGTCGTGCTCGGCCACACAAGGAGAACCCACGTACGCCGCCCAACAATCTGCTTCCAAACAGACGGACGGCTTCGTTAATCTGGTGCGAGCACAGCCTTTACCAGCTCCAACCTGCAAGCCCAGCTCAGGGCAGAGCACCAGGCACCACGGATCTACTGGTCCAGCCCCTCACTCTGCCTTTGCACTGCTGCAGCAAAACGTGACCCTTTTAGGTTTTATTTAAACGTCACCATCTTGGTGTGTTTGTGCCACACCAAGAAATAGGTGTGCCTCAGCCACGCAAAAACGACTAAAATGCCTCTGAGGAAACGTAACTCGGAGCACCACTGTGTCTGTAAGCTCCCCTGCTCATTTCCAGCCTCACCTTTCCTCCTCCCCACGGGCATCATCGCTACCAGACCACCACATCAGCTGCAGGCAACACTGAAACATCGGGAAATTCTGAATTTCTTCCCCTGACTGAGAATCAGGTATGGAAACAGACTCCTAAATTCCTACTCGTGAGGAGGAATTGCAAGAAACGCTACTTGCAGGAGACAGGGGAAGGCTGGCGAGGGCGGCACGTGAACGTTTGCACTCGTCTTTCTTCCCAGGCTCCTCAAGCACACTCGCCTCCCCTCGGCAGTCGGCCTTCCACCTCTTCAGCTCTTTTCTTCACCAAAGGAGAGCAGCTTTCTAGAAACTCAAATCTTCTTTGTAGCACAAGAAAGGTCTTTGATTAAAAAAAACACTAACAATTTTTAAAAGTAACTGTCCGGGCTAGCCTGTCCAAAGTCTTCTACAGCAGATCCCTATGGGAAAATGGTGATAAAGAGGACAGAGCCATCAACCTGTACTTTCATAACCTCCCACCCCAGTTTCTTTCATCACATGGGTTCTTCCCTGAGCCCTACATTTCTTACTTCAGCTGCTCATTTTCAGCTCTTGAAAGTTTTGGTACAAAGAAGCCACTGAGCCAAATTTTTTTTCTTTGATCAATCATGTCCCATTGTTCAGAACACAGGTGAAAAACCATTAGTCTTGCTTATGTTATCCAAATGCTTGCTAGGAGCTCATCTTTCCTATAATTTATTTAGCGCTGAATCCCTTGACAATACATCTAAAGTATTCTTAGATCACTTCAAATATCACTCAAACCAGCAGTTTTGATTGCGAGGCAGAACTGGCAGAAATAGGTTTCGGATACAGACAAAGACTGATCGATGCATGTGGCACATCCTCTGAAAACGGCTCTGAATAGGGTCCGACCGGTACCTCGGTGAAGCCTGACCACAACAGATCACCTGGAGACATCCAGATACTGTAATACTCTGCCTGGAGCCAGTGGATTTAAATAGAGTCTTTGTCTTGCTGTCCACACGCCTCACAGTGTTCTTGTTGCACCATTTTAGCTCCGTTCAATAAAGTTTTCTGAATTGTTTTCCAAAGGCCCAGCGGCCAGAGGCGAACACTCTGGATGAGATCATTTTGGGGAGAAAGAACGTTTACGGATGGTTTGTAAACAGCAATTATACAGGTGGTTGCCCTTCAGAAATCCCTCCCTCAACTGATCCTAATTTGAGATCACCACCCACCACCCCGTCAGCACCATCGCGTTTCCAAACAGTCCGAGTTTCCACGTGTATTTTACAGCTTTTAGAGACTCCATATTATAAAGAAATATAATACCTTTTACCCTTAACTCTCAGCAATACAATTCCATTCCCGTAGTCACCATGTGCTCTACAACATTTTTAGGGCTTGTCTTCAGCTCGCCATTAATTGGAGCTATAACCCAAAACCGCCCTTATCATCCTGTGCAGAAATTTTTAACTAGAACGAGGTAGTAATTTTAATGCAAAGGTTGGCCCATTAAGTAAAAAACAATGTCTCAATTAGCAAACTCCATCACCTTCTAACACAACCTCTGTAACATGACCACAGGTTAACGGCGCCTGGTGCCTTTCTGCAATTCTTTCTGCCTGGGAAGAAAAGATGTGTCCACAGTTTCATCAATTTAAAGGCCAAGAAGACACCACAGCTTCACTGAATTTCCCCCTCCTGCCTATCACATGCCATTAAACATCACCCACAAACTGAACCCAGCACTCAAGAAGAACACACCCTCTGGTAGCCCATAGGGTTTTAAAAGAAAAGTGATCAAATAGGGGAATTTCTAGAGATGGAAAGTGCTCGTTTTCGTTTGATCATTCGTTACAATGGTGGTCCACTTCCCTAATAAAACCACGCTCTGCTTCAACTCTGAACTACCCAGTTTTCCCTTTAGAACACTGATTTTAGGGACGACTTCCTCGGCCGCACAGGACGACACTCAGTGCCTGGAATTTTCTCTCTGTGATGCTACTGCAGGCAAGTGCTCCCTCTGATAAACTAACCAGATCTGGCTCTAAGCTTCTCTCTGCGTGTTTTTTCTAGTCCTCAAACTATTTTCGTGTTTCTTCTGTTCCCCTACAACTTATCCAAGAGCTATTTCAAGATGTTGAAACGGAAATCATACACAATCTTCCCGTACCAAAGGCAGGAGGACCAAATACAGAAACGAGGTTTGTTCTCTTCTAAATATTCTCTTGCTCATAAACCTAAAAAAAATACATATTTGCCTTTTTTTGCTACAGCATCAGCCCTAGTGTTTACACTAACTTGCTTTGCCCACCACTGACCTTTTAATCCCTTCCAGCGTTACCTCTCCTAATACAACTCTATCCTTCTTCCACCTCGTTCTCTAAGCATGGCTTGCAGCTCGGACCTCCAGCAGCACGGCTTTGCGTCTGCCTTATTCTCCTGTTTGAACACCGCTTAAATCGAACACAAAGGTGCCAAGCCCAAGGTACCACGTGGTCAGAACCACCTCGTACGATGACACCCTCGATAAGCACGTCGAAGTGGGAGTCCAAAATGGTTTCTCCACTGTCCCTCCAGCCTGGGCAGCTGGGGAGCAGAAGCCTCCACCAAGGTGACTCCATCTGCTGCCCACGTTTAACAGGTCACGACCTATTGCTTTGCTCCTCCGTGTGACATCTCATCCACAAACAGTACTGGTGACACCACTTCAAGAGCACTAAGAAAAATACTGGTGGGCTCTTTACCAGTTCGTTGAAACCCTTCTAAAACCCCATCCGTTTGACCACGATAACCTGACAATGGCCACGATCTGGAACGCAACTGCTGCTCTTCATGTGATTAATATCATCTTGATTTCATAATATACCACCAATTTTCTTAACCAGAACGCCACTCGGTACTAAAACGCCTCAGAAGTCGCAGTTCGCTGGGATGCCAGTGAAGGAACGGCTTCATTTGTTGATCCACCCCCAGGGGGTTCAGCACAGCACCAGGTCTGCAGGCACCGCAGGACAAGGGTTACGGCTGCTCTCCTTCGAGCTACTTAATTTGCAAACAGTAATTTGAGCACAGTCAACCCGCTTTAATTTCCTACTGAAGAAATAAACTGGCAGCCTATTTAGGCATTATTAACTTAATATGAACTTGACAGTAACTTGCAAAGTAGATCTGCTCTAACAAGACTGGAGTTCAAGTCTTTAAGCACTCCTTTATTACTTGAGGTTTGGCTGTCTCCCGACGTTCTGGTACGAAGGCATTTTTAAGAGGTGTTTACTGCATGCCTATGTGTACAAGGCAGAATCTCAAACAGGTAAGTTGAAAACAAGAACCTTTGAAAAGGATTTTCACAGCTTTCCTGACCGATGGCTTTTAAGAGACATAAGTTTTGAGAAACTGTAGAACTTGAAGTGAAAAATCACAATGATGTCTTCAGCCTTTAATGACGGGTTCTCATCCATTTTGCGGACTTTTGCGAAGACCAACTAGTTACCTCGTGACCACCGACCAGCTCAAAAGTCAAAACTAACCACCCGGCGCTACTGAAGGCACCAGTCCAGCAGCAGCCAGGGCGAAGAGCACACATCAGGCAACCTGCCACCAAAATCCACCACAGCAGCAGTCCTGCGAGCCCCAACACACGTCGTTATTTATTTCTACGAGAATAAAATCACAGCAATTTGAATCCGGCAAATTTCACCGTTATTAAGACGAACATCTGACTCTAAGAACTCTTATCGGACAAAGAGCTTTACAGCATCTACTGTCGCATCCAACTTCTGCAAAAAGGTTCAAACCAGATGACACCTTCCTTCAAGCAGCACTTGCTACGGAACTGCAGTACAGACCTCCATCTTACCACTGCCTTTGTGTTCGGCTAAAAGGGCTCCCCCAAAAAAGAGCCTGCACTAACCATCCATGTCATAACAGCATGCATTAATACAGGGTTATTTTACTGCACTGATTCTCCTATCAAATGTGGAAAATATAGTAAAAATACAGCGCATTCAAGACTTGCGAAGAGAAAAAGAGAATTAGAGCATTCTTTGCAAATTTCAGTTTATCCTTCGCTAAACCATAATATGCTTTTAGTCCAAGAATGTGTGACTCTGTGCTACATCCCTTCACTGACGAGTCTACACACGAGACTTCAAACAGCTGCAGTCTCAGAGAAGAACATACTGCACTATTGCTGCCTTTAAGATAGTCACCGAGATGAAAATCAGCATCAAGATAAAAATCAACCGCTTCTGGTCAGAAACAGTAGACACAGATAGTGCAATCATTCTGGAAGCAAACAGGGTAAGTTCAGGAAACTTAGAATCAGAGGTCATTTTTAGAAGGACTCAAACTATAATTAGAGTATGAAAATGAAGATTACAGCACACAGTCTTTCCTGCTGTGGCAACAAACATATGTTTAGAGCAGAGATATTTTCATGTCCGCTCTCGCAGATAATCTGAAATTTATTTTTGAATACAGTCTTTTCATTTTCCTCTTCATTTCAGTACGTGAGAACCAAATCCTGAGGTTTTGTTATTAATGTGTATTACAGGCACACTGTCAAACCGGAATAAATTATCCCTGTGAACAAAAACTTGTAAGACTAAATGCTGAAGGAGCAGCACTTTTAATGGTTAAGCTCGATTTTCCAGGCATTTTGGAAAACAGAAACGGGTTTAAAAATAAGGTGCTGCATGCTTTTTTCTTCTGGAATTAGAGGTATACGATTATCTTCATAAAACTATTTTTAAAGGCTTCCAGCTATCTAACTTCCCTAAGTTATCTGATAACATTTTGTCTTTGTTTCCTGCTTTTAATTGGTTTTGTTTCTTCACTCTTGTACGTTGCCTACAAATACGGAAATGAACCAAAGTGGGAAGAAATCATCAGGGTTAATTATACATAAAGTGACAAAGAAATCTCGAGTGCTATTTGTGGATTTTTATCCCTGAGATATTCAATAAAACAAACACAAAAGGTGAACCCAGGAACCACGTCCCCATTGACTCAGGTACTTTTGGGGGAGGTTTAGTATATTGTCTCTGGATCCCCTATACAGAGTCTCTGTTTTCCCCAGTTTTGTTGGTTTTTTACTGTACTCAGCCTTGAAATGGATGTGAAATGCCTGGGTTTTTTATCATCTCTCACGCTACTGATAATTTTTACTGTTACCACTCTGGCAGGAAGCATGGCTCCCAGAAAGCTGCTCCAATTAAAACAGATTTCCGCTCCCTGCACCAGGAATAGACTCTGGATACTCCCCAATAATCTTAAAAGTGGACACTCCCATTAAATTACTTCAATATAAAAAGATTTGCTGAGACTACTGATCTCCAACAAAGCATCCAGGTTTCGTCTTGAGAACACAGCTCAAGTAAATTTAATCTCTAGATTTTTTTCCGCTCCCTCTTTGCTAAATGGCAGGATCCCTCAAAGTACAACAAGATGGGAGTCAGCTCCTGGTGTGCACCTTCTTGAGCCAGCAAAAGAAACACTCCATTGCCACAACTTTTAAAAAAGAATAAAAGGGAGTTGTCCTGCTAGAAGTCCCAGAAGATGTCAGACATTATCCCTGAGCATATTCTTCTGCTAACGATTGCTGCTTTGCACGGTTTTCTTGGTTATTTGCAAGGTTTTCCTGTAGGTTATTTGCAATGTTTTCCTGCAGATTATTTTCCTGCCAGCTCGGTGCGTTGAATCGGTTCACCACGCAGCCAGACGAGCATCACAGACGGTGTAGCAAGGCGGCCAGTCCCCTTACCTCAAGCCCATCATAAAAGCACACCCCGAGGATGCTGTTGCAGTTCCTGAAGCCAAATTTGAGGTCACTTTAAGACAATAAACTCATGGTGTTACCAGAAGAGGTGGTCTCACCTTTCCTCCCTTCTCCTTGGCCACATGTTCCCAAGTTTCACACCAGGTGGAAACACAACTGGGCAGCTCCAGGCAGAAGACATTGGTATTTTAGTCCCATCAGTACCTGATGAAACGATGCCTTCAGCACAAGGTACTTTACAGAGAGCGCGGCAGGAGGGAGGGCAGAACTACGTCTTCCGCAGCTCTGCGGACTTGCACCCGCCTCAACCAGGAGCAGAACCAGGCTCTCAGCCCGTCTGACACACATTTGATTGGGGAGCTGGGGTAAATGTCACTTCCCCACCTCTAAAAGCCCCCTAACGTTAACCACAGTTTGTAAGTGGTTCAGATGGTCTAAGGAGGAAGCCAGGGAAGCACTCCAGGTGTTTTTAGTACGCAGCCTAAATGCTATCTCATCAAAATACCATCTCATGATACTTGGCTACCAGAAGAGCCTTTGAGGCACGCTACATTTCACATCAGCAAGGCAAGCAAAAGCCTTCGTTCAGAGAAGGTGTGTGCTGTATCAAGGGAAGAAGCTAAAATTGCTGCAAGACACCTACACAAAAGTTCTTGCCTTGAAAGAACAGTGTCAGGATTTCTGGATTTGGGTGCCAGCGCTTCAGGAATCTGCAGTCACGAAATACAATCACGATTCTTATTCTGCTGAGATGTAAATGCAGACGGCAGCAACGGGTCCCTTTGTCTTCAATTTTAGTTTGCACTGCGGTACCTCGGAGTTCAGGGTTGTACCTTTCATCGTCAACATCAAGAGTCAACATCGTTTAGCATCAAGAATTCCTGGTTAGCTCGTCAGGAAGCAGTTACTGGTTGAGAACTTACATGGTTGCCAGTAAGAAAATTAGTATCTTCTGTCCACTGGGTGCTACTGATTTACATTTTTCTGCCTATGGATGTAGCATGTAACGGGCATAATTCAAACTTTCCAGATGAGTGACCTCACTCCAGGACAGCCCACGCTTATACAGACCCATCGATCTGACACCTGCAGAAGTTCACATTTATTAGCTCTGACAATGAAGCCGTTTTGAAGCTTGTCAAGACACAGAAAATGCGTGTTGCCATGTTAGTACTTAAGATTTTCCAATTTTATTTTCTTTTTAAATCAGAGCAAGTTATGAACTTTGAAGACCAAGATCTCCAGCTTCTAGAACTTAAACGGAGCAAGTCCGTGTGGCCCTGTTTTCTGCTCCCTCGGGACGGCCCATGCTTCTGGTACCCTGCCAGCATCTCAGGAGAGCAGGCAGAAATCAAAAGCCAAAGAATAAAGGATTTTTTTTCCCCAATGTTCTTCCCACTATCTTTTGGTTAGTATAAACACATACACAAAGCAAGAAATACGGAATAATAATAAAAAGGTAAAATCATAGGAAGGTCAGATAAAACTTAAAACCACTGAAGACACATACAGCTTCCTCCAGTTGCCACTGTGGAAAGAACTCTCTGTGATCTGCAAGCACTGCGGCTTATCTCAATACCCAGAAAATCCTGATAACACCGAGAAAAACATATTCCAGAATCAATGTCCCCCGTGCCCCAGGAGAAAACTCTGCTGAAGTCCTCTCAGATTTAAAAACAAGATTGTTAATGAAGTAAAGCCTAGCTAATCCTGACTGCCAGCACAGTCCCGGGGAAAGAGGTCTCACAAGGAGATAAGATTCAAATCAAGAGTTTTGCAGATCAAAGGCACCAGCCTGAACTGTAAAACAGAACGAGGAAGACCCCAGAAGAGTCTCTGCAGCGCTGATGTTACGCACTTTCTGCCAGAGCCACTTCCATGCAAGCGGAATAATTTGGTGCCGCTTCGAAACCCGTACAAAACTTAAAACTCCACAGAGGGCACAAGGAAGGAACCCAACGAGGCGACCACGAGCACAGGGTCCACAACCTTTTCCCTCCTTCATTGCTGGAGAAGGGGGGAAGGCGTCGCTGTGGCATCTCGCAATGTTCCGTTTATCTCTCTTGGGCAGTACAGGCATTACCAATCCTTTTTGCCATATTCCAAACGGGAAACTGAGGCAGCGCTTAGGCAGCCTGTGAACTAGAGGGAAATGGTGGGCATGGAAAGAACCGGCCGCCGGTCTCCCACGATCCGACCACGAGCTCATCATTCACCACTAGCAAAACAGCGGTCACAATAAATAAGGCTGGAGATTTGGGTTCTCCGGCAGAGAGATCTCCCCTGAAGTGAAAGCACAGGGCTGAACCGGATTATGAACTAACCCTAAAAATCTCCACCGAAGACAATTCTGTTACGCGGAATTTTGGATGAAAAGGTTAAAGCCAGCAACGCTGGCCACAAACTGCCCCAAACAGATGTGAGTAAAAAAAAGCTTCCCAAGGGCTGAACACAAACACAGAGCATCAGGCTTTGCTTTGGCAGGAGCGGGAACGACGTAAACCGCAGAGGAGAGGGGAGAACACGCACGCTGCCGAGCCTCCCGACAGAGCCTGTCAGTGAAGAGCACCGGGAAAGCACGAGAAAGTCAAGGACAGCCAGAAGAACACCCGTGGTGTAAGTCACCCAAAAACTCGGCGCGTACGTGTGCGTGCGGGCGCGCATGTAGTTAGTGCTGGCAGGAAAAAACGACCTTGGAATACAGAGTAAAATGGGCTCTGGCTGTCTGCTTCAGGCTGCGTTCGGAAAAACCAGCCTCTGCAAACAGGCGCTGTGAATCAGCAGGCCTGCCTCTGAGAAATACCTGGCTGTCATCGATTTCCTCTTTCAACAGACGGTCACAAATATTGGCTAACCACCCTGGGCAAAAGAAGTAACCGTGCGGACCGGGAGCAGCAACTCGGCGTCAGCTGGAACGAAGCAGATGAGAAAAGATTTCAGGGATCCTGGAAAAGAACTGAAAAGGAAAGCCTAAGACAAGGTTTGGCAATCTTTGTACGGTGCCATGCCAGGGTTTTTCTTCCCCACGCTACGGCTCGAGCGTGCCAAGAGAAACCTAGCAGGGTCTGGTGGAAGCTGCCTCTCAAACAGGCAGGAATCTGCTGGTGAATGGTACCTTGCTTCTACGCCAGACAGCGGCTTTGGTCAAGTGTAGAGCTCAGGGAGAGTCAGAAATTGCAAACTGCTGCCTCTTGCAAATGAGTGAGTGCCCCAAAACGCCACCGCTGTTGGCCCCGCACCCCCGCCACAGGCTGATCGCCCACCCACGGGTTGAAATCCCTGAGCTAAAACACGCAGCCAGGAGCAGCTACAAGAGAAGGCAAAAAAAGGTCGTCGGACCGAACAAGGCTGCAGGACTGGTGAGAATATTTGGATTTGAGTGATGGAACGATATTGCAGGGAACAGAGAGATCAGGAATTGCAGAGCCAGCACCTTTCCAACTAATAAGACACCTTCCCAGATGAAACTGCTGATGCATCCAGGAATAAGCTAAACACAAGAGAAGGACACTCAGAAGGGCAACCGAGGTTCAAAGTCAGACAAGAGCATCCATAAAGAAAATGAATTTTCTATCGCTATATATGGGCGAAAGGAGTCTGAATAGCAGGCAGGAACAAATAAAATCCTGATCGGCGGTAAGGAAAAAAAAAAAGAAATCTGGTGCAACGAGCGTGTGACTGGACTTTAAAATCATCAGTTTGACGGTGTTCAGACACGAAAGGGAAGAGCAGCTGCAATGTACCCCTACAGAGAGCAGGGGGAAAAGGGCTCACCTCTTTGACAGCTACCAGTAGAGCAGAAGAACTGAATTCCCAGGGGAACTCAGCAGTAACTCGCTGTGTTTTAATGGGTGAAGCCCAGAGGGAGGTGCTGGGAAGCACCAAGACAGGGAGCAGGGTACGTGACTCCACAGGTACATAAGGGGGGGGAAAAAAAAGAGATGTGGAATTATGGGGAAGACAAGAGGGGTACAGAAACTCCCATGCAGCAAGTAATTACAGGGGATTAGTTTCCCAAAACGCTGGGTGATAATTCATAACACAAAGTAACTATTTTGGACCTCATTACAACCCATAAAGCTGCGATAATCACTGGACTGGAAGTCTTGACAGCAGAGAAGAAGAACAGACTCGCATTTAAATATATCTAAGTCTAGTAATTCAATCAAGATTGCAAAATGTCTTGATTTAAATAATTGATTTTAACTCGTATGACGTTTGTACTTCTTAGTTACCATCTTAATGAAATATCAACATAATGAAAATAGGCATCACTTCAGATGTTGATTTTTCACAAATGTAACTTAGCAGAGGAAAAATTAAGGAATTTGCATATAGATGATCCACTTACATTCACGCACAAAGTTTCAAAGTGCTTTTGGGATCAAAAAGGAAATCGCTACAGAGCGGAGCCTGGAAAAGCTTCTAAAGGAAATTAGAGATTTAAGTCCCCTCGCGATCTATGAAAAGATACTAGAAACATTATTAAGCAACCTATACAAAAGCAACTACAGGATAAAGCAAAAAAAAAAAATGAAACAACAGGGATGCGTCCAGAGCAAATTGTGTCAAACCAAAATAGCCTGGTGAAACCCAATAAAGACAAGTGCAAGAGCAGCGCACGCTCGCAGGAGGAGAACAACGAGCCAGGCTGCGGGAGGAGAGAAAATAACCTAGAGGGTATGTGGGATCACAAACGAATAAAAGTCAACAATGCAATGGATTTGCACACACACACACACACACACGGCATTTCAGATTGTTCTAATAGTGTGCCACGTGGAAAACAGCATTATTTCATTTTATACAATGCTGACAAGGCCACAGAGCACCGAGTCCGTGTAAGGGAGAAGTAAACACATCAGAGCACAGAGGAAAGCTGCAAAAATAATAAAGAGATTTGGAAACAGTATGATCCATGAGAACAGCCTGAAGAACGTGGTTCAGCTTAGAGGAAAGAAAAGTGAAGGAGAGGAACACACTCTCATCAGCGACAACAGAGACAAGGGGATGGGTTATTTTGCACGGTCTCCAGAGTGAAGCAAAGTGTCTTAATTTGCCAGAGAAATAAAATATGGGAAAAGCTTTTAACTAAATTCATTAATCACCCACTGCCAGCTACCTAAGGAGGCTGGATACCTCCTAAACTTGAAGATTTTAAGGAAAATTTAGAAATACATTCGTCAGGGATGCTCTAGAGACGCTTTATCTTGCCTCAAGGAGGGCAATGGACTGGAGGGTCTCCCAAGCTCTCTACCAGCTCTGCACTTCAATAAGAGAAGGTGCCTCTCTTACTGAGGTAGAGGACCAGGTTGTTGAACCTGAGAGTCCTCCAAAGAGTCCCAACATTTCTGAGACCCCGAGGCTTCATTTCCAATATTTTTTGGAATGCAGAAGAACATTTGGAAGGCAAACGTTTCTAACACGACAACATCAGGAGAGGGCAAAAAGGTGACTGAAGTTAACTATCAATCAGCCAGACATCGGCTCTGGACAAAATAAGGGAAAACTCAATCAGACTTGACCTAGACTTGAAAAGGAACAAAATTAGTGACAGTCAACACAGCGTTATGGAAAATAGGCCTTGCCAAACAAAGCTGATTTCCTTCTTAGATGAGATTCAAAATCAGGTTGATAACGGTAACGGCTGCAAAGTAACCGGCAAAGTTTTGTCGAGCATGACATCTTGATTAAAAAATTACCACTCCACTATGTCAACAAAGCACGCTAAATGGATTTCGAGTCGGCCAACTGACAGATGACTAAAAGCAGTCATCTGCGGAAAATCACTGTCAACAAAGTTAGCTGTAGTAGGGTTCTGCTGGGCTCGATACAGAGCCCAGTACCATCCAAGAGGTCCACTAAAGACCTGAAATTAATGTCATCATGGACAAGATCTGTGAACGGTCCTCTGGATAACAGATGAAGAGGACAGGCGGGCGGTACACAGCAATGCAGACTGGAAAGGCCACTCAAAGTAGATTTGAATACAACCAAACGCAAGGTACCACATCTAGGAAACAAAATCTGAAAGCCAGAGACCCAGAACCACAATCTGAGGTACTGCCAGGCAAGAAACTGCCCAACACTTCCCAGCAGCTCAATGCCACATGTTTAACTTACCCAAAATAAAAGCTGAAAGACCACTCAGTTATGGCATTACGAGTTCCCACCAAAGGGAAAAGTTATTTGGTATCAAAGGACCTTTTAGTTTACACAAGAAAAAGGCTTTTGGAAGGAATAGCTGGGAACTAATTCAACTTAGGCCTCAATTTTTTAATCAGAGAGGGTAATTAATTGCTGAAAGTATATCAAAAGAAGAGTTTGAAGATCTCATGACTTGAGATCTTCAAACTAAAACTGACTGTCCTTGTAGAAGGTAAACAGCAGCCCAAAATAAACGGTCACTGGGCTCTCTTTTGAGGGAAAATCTAAGGATCTATGGTTTCGAGAAGGTCAGTCTGATTAAGCTCTAAGCTGCAGGAACTCTGTTCAAAGTCCATCCAAGAAAGCCACCAACACAGCATCTGAGCACAGCCTAACAGGACGCAAAGCAGATCAAATCCATCTCCTGGCCTCCGCAGAGGGAGAAGCAGCACAGCATCTGCCCCAGCCTCGCTGTCAGCAAGAACTCTCCAGGCTCCGTTTTTCCATGGTGAAAACAGAGATGGCCCATCTACACGCCAGGATCTTACAAGGCTTAACCCAGGGAGGTCTGCAAAGACCTTCCAAGAATCTTGGACAGAAGCAGCTCTAATGGTATGAACAGCTGCAGGTCACTGCGGTAGCATCAGCAGCAGAAGGGAAAGGGGTCACCTCTTGGGTCTTCTCTTGGAGAGGGAGAGAAAAACATGGTTCACGCTGGACCCTTCGCTACATGACAATCCAAAAGCAACCAAGAGCTGTGAGGGTTTTATGCCTTTTCTTCAGAAGTGGTTTGTAACATAAAATGAGGGCTTTTGATTCAGCAAAGACTCAAAACCAATCTGCTGTAAAACACTCCAGCATCATTTTACAAAGCCTAAAGCAATTTAAGACATTATTTCTTGATGGTAATGCTAACAAACAAAGACACAAAAGCAAACTGCAGGAATTGAGAAAGAAAAGCTAAAAACTCAGATGAGGACAGATTTAATACCACATTTATCTACTGAATCCACAACGTAAGTCTACTACCACAGAAGTAGCCAACTCAAACCAAGTATCATCTCTACAACTTCAACTCGGGTGCGTGTGTGATATATACAGACTGTGAAAAAACTCTTTGGAAAGAAGTATTTTATTGAGCTTCCAAATTAGATCAGTCCATATTCAGAAGACTCAGCTCTACAGCAAAGTTCAGCAACCGGGATTCCGGCTCTACAGTAAAGAAAAAGAAACCATTTCTCAAATTCATGGCACTGCATTTTAAGACTTCAAAAATTCTGTGGTGGATAGAAGTCAAACCAAGAGTAAACACGAGCTTTAACCCATTTCCCTTGCATTGGTTTCACCGCAGTAAGAGGCAAGGATGACCAACGGGAGAGCGTTCAGGTGACCCTGTTCTCGTGGCCAAGTGACCACCCTCTGAATACAGCGCTGGCCACTCTAGGACAAGAGTAGGGCACGTGTAAGACAAGTCTGATTTCCTTCTCCCACCAACCACAAGGCCAAATGGAAAGCTGATTCTTGCTGCCTTTACCACACAACGTTGAACCTGAAAAATACGCAGAATGCCACAGTTTTTGCAAAAGCCATTAAATGTCTCATTAAGTGATGACATACACAGGAAAGCGAAGCAAATTATTTGCAGGATAAACTACTACAGAATAAATGTCCATACGGGGACCTATTCCAAAGTAATTGCGCTTTAACTGCTCACAAGCTTAATTCAAAATACTTTTCAATGGGGACAAGTCCTTAGAGCCTCCCTGTCCATGCAGGCACCACAGTCATCTTGGTCGAAAAATCATCAGCAACGGTAATGCATGATCTCACTTTGTCCACTTAAATGGCAGGAGAAGATCCAACATGCTTGGGGACTTCCTTCAGCTAGGGCCAAGTACCTCTAGAAACAGCTCAAGCCAGGTAGTACCCACCTAGGGACACTGAAACGAGCCGTTTCCCAGAGGTCATCTCCAACTCTGTCTCGTCAATAACGCAAAACACGGTGTCTCATATGCAATAAATACACACACACACACACAGAGAATGCCATGAAGTCCAAAATCTTGCATTGAACAGGATGACCCACACGACAGGAACAGACTTATCTGCTGGAACTGCGGAGAGTCGGAGGAGTTTGCTATGAATAACCACATAAACCCTCTCGCCCATTAAAAAAGCAAGTTGGCATCGCCTACAAATTCAAGGATAAAGAACCGAAAGGGAAACGGGGACAAAGCAGACCGTGCTCAAAACTTCTCACTAGGCTCCAGGATATATTTCCAACATCCAAACGATAAAACCCACACGTTATCGAATTTAGAGAGTTGGGTATCTAATGCCAAAGAAAGCAAAAGCCCAAATATTGCGCTTCAATTCCTGGCAGATAAACTAACGAGTCTGATGCCATAAAAGAGCCAGATCTTTCTGATTAAGTTCAACAGCAAATTAGAAGCAAGGAAAAAAAAAAACCCACCCTGCAGAACCCAAGATGTTATGGTCTATTTTAACTTTTGCTGCAGTCTGCAATCTTTACCCATTTTATCAAAGAACTAGACATGCCTCGCAGGCATGATGGCATCTTTTCTCTTTTTTTTGCCAGTTTAGTACTGTTTCTCTCATAAAATACTCTAAGCTTGTCTTCAATAATCCTCCCAAATCTCTAACCCTCGCTAAGACAAGGAAGGCAAAAATGTTCAGCCTACAAATACACTTCAGCATTAATCTTCCTATTCAGAAAGCCATCATATAAAAGCGATGATAACCCCATTTTTCTGTTCCGACTTTTAATTTTCCCACCTTCCAGTTTTCCACGTGACCATTTCCATCAAGGAGAGGAAGGAAAGACAGGGAAAAGTAGAGCCAAATACAAAAGAGCATCTCCAACAGAGGACAGGAACGTGTGTTTTCAGCTTTTACAAACCCTGTGGTGAGGACCTCCTAAACGCTTTGCTGGAGAGCGTCGACAAGTCCACATTTTTTCCTCCCAGAACGCACAGAGTCACTTGAAATTCCTTTGCAGCGCTCAGGGTTTTCAGCACATCCAGAGTAAACACAACTCAGAGGAACTTTTTAAAAAAAATTCAAATCCGACTCACACGGTGAGGAAACCAACACGTCTCTGTCATCCTCAACAGAACCTCGTTCCCTATATGGTTCTTTGAAAAATAAAGTATTTTGCCGTGAATATCATCATCATCATCATCACTTCCCTACAGGGTTCCAACCGGAACAAGTGAAGAAATAGAAGGTTTACTTCAATACAAGCGTGATGAACCGTGTCATCTGCTTTCAGACCGAGACACAGGGAGGAAGAAATTTTAGAAAAATAGATAAATAACGAAATGCTTGTATTTGAGTGGAGTTCTGTGTTAAAAATCTATCTGGAAATGAGTCGAGATTGGTGTATTCACGTTCCTGTTTGGAGCCCAAGACAAAAAAAAAGAAATAAAATGGCCTGGTTCTTAAAAGTCGCTTCCTACTCAGGAGCCTCCACAAACTTCAGAAGATCTGCAAATGCAGGACGCACCTTCAGAGCTGGGTCTTCCCTGACCAGGGTCACAACTACGGGTCTGGGACTGCTGCTTCAGACACCCACCACAAAGCCCACCTGCCTCTCGACAGAAGAAACCCCTGAAAACTCACAATTCTTACCGATTCAAACCAACAAGTCCATCAGGTCTCCCTGGAGCCTTCTCTCCTCCAGGTTGAACCAACCCAACTTCTCCCAAACTTCCTCCCACAGCCCCTATTCTCTTCCTTGGGCAAAGGATCACACGTGACGTAACCAACCAGCGAGATGCTGTCTCCTGGAAAACCAAGAACTGCTGGGAGCCCTGTTCCCTGGGCAGAAGCACCGATTTTATTCTCTCCTCTCTGCCCAGAAGTCAACTTTCTCAAAACTTTAAAAAAAATACATGAAGGTAGATCGTCTTCTACGCCTATGGCCCTTCGAAATCTGGATCAGAGCGCAAAGGGAGCGCGGAATTACTGGTGGGCAGGCAGACCGTGCGATCACATCATCCTGACTTCCTCAAGAAACGAAGTTTACATGAACTTGCATAACCAAACACAGCACCGCCACTGACGTTTCCCTTTCATATTTAGTGGTATCAACGTTTTCAACACAAAAACAGGAACAGAATGATTCAGTTGAGTAGAAGGAACAGGTAACGCAATTTAGACACCTCTGGAGAACCGCATCTGCTCGACTGGCATATAGTCAAGTCACACGGAAATAATTCTTGACAATTTATTCCCAGTTCTAAAAAGTGACAAGAGTCAGAGCCAGTATTTTTTAATTCAAAGAGCTGAAAGACCACCAACAGGCAAAAAATGGACAGGTGGATTTTATTTATTGTCACCGAAACAAAAATCTTCATCTATTTATTGACGGCACACGAGAACTCCGTACCATCAGACAGGACTAATCGATTCGCATTGGCAATCAGCAAAAAAACTGCTGTTTACGTACTTTGGAAAAATACCGCAGAACACGAGAACGCTTTTCTCGTTCAATCATTTCAGATCGACCGTTTCTACGGACTGAACATGAGGACTTAAGCAGCAAAACTGAGTCTAATTGATCAGAAAGATCACGGCACGGCAAGAAACGAGAGCGACGTGAAGAGTTACGGACCTCTCCTTCACAGACGCAAATGAATCAAAGAAGTTTCCGTACAAAAATTACCTCGTTTGCACTTGGAAAGCGATGCAGGAGTCGCTCCTCCCCGAGCAGGCTGGCTAACGCCGCGGTTCTCCGGGGGATGCCTCAAACCCTCCTTTGTCGTACCAGCGTGGGGAGGAGGAGACCGGCGGGACGTCGCCCATCGCTCGCCTCGTGACAAGGGTCAGCCCGAGCACCTCCGCGGCGCGGGGAGACGGCGCCCAACCGTCCCCAGCCGCCCGAGGAGCCGCCAGGCGAGCGGAGCGCCGTCCAGACGCCCGGCAGCGAGCGCGAGGGGAGCTAATTCGGGACCGAGACGCGCGGTTAAGGAGAGGCTTTATGAATCGCAGGGGAAACAGAAAGTACACGGAGCACTCGTGCTGCGGAAAGGGAAATCGGGGGCCTCTGCAGATACAATCAAGCCCAAAAGGCACGACTGGAAGACAAATGGAGATCATAATCCGGACTGAAGGACAGAGTGAGCTCAGAAAGGAAGATATAAAAGTTGTATTTCCCTTCTGACAGCTTCATCAACCGCTACCGGCTGCCTGAGAGCTGGAAATCGGCAGAGTTCCTGGGTGGAAACGTGGAGGTTTCTAATGACCAGAGGATAAAGGTCTGAAACGCTCCTCCGGCACAGGCAGCAGCAGAAAAAAAACGGGGTTTAAGACTGAATTACATCGAGTTCGGTGACCCAGGAGGTCCATCCCAGCTGCGAACGTCCCGCTGCCCAGAACAGGAGATCGGTGCTGAGCTCACGCCTTTGAAAACGTACCGAAAGCTGACGCTTCCCTGGATCAAACCCCCGCTCCCCTCGCCTAAAGCGCCCGCGCTTGCACCTACGCATCCAAACCGAGGTTTGCAAGCTCGAGACGCACCGGATAATTCAATTTAGACTGAATTTAATTATCGTTTTAATTATGCTTTCACTTCAGGTGCTGAAGGCCTTTCGCAGAAACGCTTCTCCAAAGTATTTTCACTTGCCTGAGAAATGTTTTCAGGAGCACCAAGAGCAGCATCACGTTTCTTTCCTGGTTTTCCCCGTTATCCGTGTGGTGGGTTATTTTTATTGGGGAGCGTGAAAACTTAACTGCAAACAGGGGGTTCAAAAAAATCCCTCGATAGTTCACCTACTGCAACGGAGACTTATCGCTGAATTTGACAGATGACTATCACCTAGGATGAGAAAGAATCTCTACAAAACGTTCTCCCGAAGTGACCGTATCCCGTAGTTATTTCACGTTAATTTTGACGCAGAGCGGGTGTATCAGTTAGGTCTCGCACCCCAAGCAGTAGTTCCCGTTACTGAACAAATTCAAAACCACCTTCACGGCACACAGTTGTTTTGCTTCCAGTCCCTTTGTTCCAAAGCAGAAGGGTTATATACCCACCTCTCCAAAAAAGTGTCTCTTTACCAACGGGCAGGAATTTTAACCAGCTGAGGAGCGTACAAAAAGCCCCGTACGTCTGAACAGTGACATCGGAATAAAATGAAAGGCCACTATAAGCACATCATTTGGGAGAGAGAGATTCCCTCTGAAATAGGTAAACATTTACTTTGGTTAAAAAAACCCCAAAACAATAAAAGGTTAAGATGCATAACTAGGTCAGCTGATATTTGTAACTTCCAGGACAAAAGCGAGGAAGACTTAATATATATTTCATCCAAAAAATACATTGCTAACTGATATCAGACCTTATAATGACTATGTACATCTAGCAAGAATGAATATTCAGACCATAGCTGTTGGTTGGGGTTTTTTTTTTAATGTACTCAACCTCAAGTCAAGAGAATCCATGAAACGGTTAAAATTCAAAATCCAAATCAGAAAGAACTAAAAAAAATATAATAAGCCTTTGGCCTCCGAGTACTAATTTCCTTTTTCTTTACACTGCTCAACATCGCTCCTCAATTTGAGTTCCCGACAACAACCACTTCACAGTTAACATTTCACGAAATAATGTGGTTGATGCAATCAAGTCCAGCAAAATGTTTCCCTAAAGATGTTTCCATCATTCACATTCCTTTAAAAAAAAAAAAAAGAAAAAAAAAAAGCAAGCTCCAGCTTCCTCCATCGCTATTTAGCAGCAAGAATAAACACACCACTGCATCTGAAATCAGAGTTTGATTAAAACATAAATAGAATCACTTGGGGTTTCTTTCTGGTTAGTACAACATGTCTTTGTCCAGGAGAGGGGAAAAAAAAAAAAACCCTCAACCTGCTCATTTTTCTACATTTGACAGTATTCAGCACTAAATGAATGGCTTTTGAATGAAATTCTGTCTATGGAAATACAAGCCGTCACCTGAAAGCTCATCATCACGATGTGCAGGCAGGGGGAGAAAAAAAAACGAGGGGAAAAAAAAAAAATCCCCCCAAAATCCAATACAGTACAAAATCTTTTTTTTGATGATGAACATTTATTCTGTTTCCATACTTCAAGGCTCCTCTGCTTTCTCTCAAGGACTCAAGGTAGGCGCCTTTTTGGCGTTACGAACCCACAATGCAGCGATGGACTTCACTGCCCTGAAAACCACAACGCCAGCAACGAAGTATTCAAGCAATTATTACCAACCAAAAAGAAGAAAAGAAGAAAAGAATCACCCCTTTCACCAAAATGGATAGAAAATAGTATTTTATACGGACAGACAAGATAACGCCGCCTTACGTGTCGCAACCTTGCGCTCTCTGCTCGCAGGCTACAGCCGTTCCACGCTGACATCCCCCCCCTCACCGAACCCCAACCTCTTATAAACCCCCCGCAAAGGGCAGCGGGACGGGGGGGGGGAAGAGACGGCCCCAACTCGACCCTTCCCATCCCACCAAGTTGCTGGCGGGCTCGTCGAGACGCCCCGATATCGCCGTCGTCGCCGTCCCCACGTGCCCCTTCTCGAGATTCGCCCGTGAAGCGGCGGCATCCCCCCATCTTTGGGGTGCACCCACGACCCCCCCTGCCCATCTCCGGAGGGCTGAGGGCTGGACGGGGAGAAGCCCAACCACCCGCTCGCTCCATTTCCCTTCTTTCCACACGAGGAGAAGGTGAAACTTGGCTTGTGGTGGCTCCTCGGCGGGGTCCCCCTGGCCCCAAGCGCCCCGTGAGGTGAACCGAGGCTCCCCCTCCCCATCGCCGTGCCTCCCCCCCCCCCCCCCCCCCCCCCAACGCCCAAACCCGGGGGGGCATCGAGCCCGCTCACCCCCCGGGGGGCTGAAGGCAAACCCCGATACCAAGGCTGAGGGGGGGGGGGCAACAGGTTCGGGGCGGGGGGGGGCAACAGGTTCGAGGGCGGGGGGGGGGGGGCAACAGGCTCCGGGGGCGTCTCGCCGTCCCCAGGGCGGGGGGTCTCCCCTTTCCACCCGCTCGGGCTCTTCTGCCACGCGTGACCCTCACCCTCAAGGGGGCCACGCACAGCCCCGTCCTCAGGGGGTGCCCCCCCTCCCCCTCCGCCCTCCCCTTCCCGCCACCGCCGCCCCCGGCCCTGTCCCCTGCGGGGTGGGGGGACTCGCAGCCAACCCCCCCCCCCCTTCCGCGGTCCCCTCACGCCACCACCACCATCTCCCCCCCCCCCCCCCCAGGCGCTGTCACCCGCCGGCCGCAGCCCCCCCTCAGCGCCGCCGCTGCCGGCCGCCCCGCGAGGGTTCGTCCCCCCGTTCCCCCCTCACCTGCGGCTGCTCGGGCGGCGGCGGCGGCGGCGTCCCCTCTGCCGGTGCGGCGGCGGCAGCGCGCTCCCCCTCTTCCCGCTGCCTGCTCCGCGGCTCCTGCCTCTGCCCGCAGCCGCCAGCCGGTGGGGGAGGGGGCGGCGGCGGCGGCAGCGGGGAAGGCGGGGGGGGGGGGGGCCGGGAGGGCGGGGGGGGGGGGGGGGGGGGGCGGCGAGTACCACCATCGGGACCGTTACAGGCGCCGCCAGGACTACGGCTCCCGGCATGCCTTGCGCGCCGCCGCCGCTGTTCGGCAGCGGCTCGCCGTCGCGGGGCACGCTGGGTAGTATAGTCCGCGCGGCGGGCGGGGAGGCAGACAGGGCCCGGGCGGCCGCAGGGCACGCTGGGAAGTGTAGTGCCGGCGCGCTGCCTGCTGGGAGCTGTAGTGCGGCCGAGCCGGGCGGGGGGGCGGGGAGGGAAGGCATGCTGGGAGCTGTAGTACGGCGGGACACGGCGAGGGCGGGACCGCGAGGCATGCTGGGAGCTGTAGTGCGGCGGGGCGGTGAGGTCGGGGGGCCGCAAGGCATGCTGGGAGCTGTAGTCCGCTGAGGGGGCGGTGGGCCTCGGCGCGAATCCTCCCCCTCGCTTACCGCCACCACCGGCCCCGGGCCGTGCCAGGCGGGTCCCCACGGGTCGCCGGGGCCTGGCCCCCAGCTCCGGGAGATGGCCCGCGGGCCGCCAGCAGCCAGGCCGGCGGCGGGAGAGGAGGGGAGAGCCTCGGGGCCTGGCCTTGGCACCCCCCTCCCCCCCCGCCTCTTTCTCCTCCTCCTCCCGTTTTGCCCCGTCCCCACCTCCTCACACCCCAAACTTCGCCCCCTGCCCCGCCAGCAGCCCGTTCTCCTGCGTTCTCTGTGTGTGTGTGTCCAAACCCTGCCCCCCCCCCCCCCCCGCTTCGGGCCCCGGCGGGGCGCAGACCCCAGCCCGCGCCTCCCTCCTTCCCCCACCCCAACACTTTGCCTCATGCTCACGGGGGCAGCCACCCCCCACCCCCCCCCCCATGATATTTGGGGCAGCTGCTGCCCCCCCACGGCCCAGGAAAGAGGAAAGGGCCTTTCTCCGGGAACACAAACGAGCACTTTTAATTTTTCATGCAGGAACGAGCGTGAAAAAAATCACATGAAACCTTTTAGGGGGGGACCAGCAGCACCCGCCTGGTGCGCACGGCTGTGAGGTGGGTGCAAACTGCGTCAGCGCAGCTCAGCGCCCCACCTTTGGGGCAGAAAAGGAGTATTTGGGGAAAGTGCCGGTATCCGGGAGGTGGAGAACTACATCCCTACGGGTCTTCACCTGGCACCCACAGGGGGACACCTCCGTGTCCCCTCCTCAAGCCCTCGCAACCCTCATTGCTCTTGGAAGAGTTTTGCTTTTTGTGAAGATTCGTGCTGGTATTTTGTTTCCCAAGGGTGGGAAATCAAGGAATCCCAATTGGGATGTCCCAGAGGTGGCAAGGGCTGTACCCGAGCTGCTCGCTTCGGTTTCTCGCCCCTTGGACATGCCGGACATGGGGGGGGGGGGGGGAGGTTGTTATGAAAACCGCATCCAAGGAAACATTTCTCCTTGCACGTTTCTCCCACAGAGTGGAGGACGCTGGCGACGCCAACGGGACACGTTCAGCCACAGCGATGCCTGATGCTAAACAGTAAAAGGAGCCTCCAGCAGGATTTGGGGGCTCTCTGATGGCCTGCCTGGGGGGTTTACCCCCCCTGCAAACCAGGTACCGACCCGTCCCAACGCCAAATGTGTGCTACTAAGAGAAAAAGCAAATGTCGGGGCGTCCTCACCCTGTGTTCAAGCAGAGGGGCAGCAAGTCTGGACCCCCAGAGCTTTTGCCCATCTGCCTGGGCAGCAGGACAAGACAGGGAGGACCCACGGGGGGGGGCACGCTGGTTTCTTACGTCACGTGAGACACGGGAAGAGTTTCAAAGATCCTTTGTTTCGCACCCAAAACCCAAGGCTTTGGCTAGGACCGGGGAGGGGATCTCCACCAGGCACCGAGCCAGCGCTCTGTGACAGCTTCTTGCTGTAACGACCCCCTGGGTGAGGCACGGACAGAGCCCAGCTGGAGGGAAAACCAAACGGGAAGTTTCAAATTCCGTCTGTTTTTTACTGAGCAGCACCCAATCGCTGTGGAAAAACCAGCAAATCCGCGATTTGGCTCCCCTGAGCGAGGGGCCGAGCCTGTTCCCGCGGCGCATCCCCTCCCTTCTCCCACCTCCTGGCTCCTCCGCTCACCGCTTCCACCCGGTGTGCCCCAAATTTATCCCACTAATGACAAAAAAAAAACCCACCCTAGTTTGCAAAAAAATGAACCAACCAAGCCCCCCAACATCCCGTGCCAACAGCAGTTCCTTCCCCAGAGGAAAGCGGAGCGGTTCGGGCGGGTTTTACCGGCACCACGCTCGCTCCGCAGCCCCCAGCGCCCGCCGCTTCAGCCCGCCCGGCACACACACGTGGGCTGCTTTCACGTTGGCTCCCCGGGGGCTCTAGTTCTGCTTATTTTTTTTTTTTTTTCCTTTTTATTGTTGTTTCCCTCCTCTCCTTCTTGGAATAAACTCGCTGTCTCACCGGCCAGCCGGCCGGGGGCTGCAGCCAAGCAGAACCCATTAGCCCAGCGCTGTAGATTTTCAACCCCACGGAACTGTGCTGCCATTTCAAATCGAGCATCTATTTATTTCGCTCGGTGGCGTGTCCTTTCGCTGTCAAGGAGACAAATTATTCTGGTCCCGCGGCGGAGCTCACGACAACGCGGCTTTGAGAACGATCCACACCAAACTGTGGGGCAGCCCGACAGCGCTGGGTAGCCCAGAGTAACCCCAAATTTCAGCCCAAACCCCTTCCTAAGGGAACTTGTTTATTCGCTGCTGCCAAACCGACCCGGCCCCCCATTTCCAAACACTCAGCTCCGAAATATTGAGCACGACCGGGACGTTTTGCAGCGTGGAGGGACGCACGAGTGTGCCCCGGCCGACGGGGCGGTGGCGATTTAACTCCTTTGTCCTCGGCCCACGCGCTGCTGGATTATTTTAATTCCTTCTGCCAGCGCTGGAGGGAGGGAAAAGGGCTCCGTGCTGAAAAGCCTGCTGGAACAGACGAGTTTCTTCTGTATTAAGGGCTGCCATATGCTTAATTAACATCATTCTCATCAGCCCAGCTTGATTATAAATAACCTCACTTGTGTCTTCAGCCCCTCGATGCCAGCCAGCCGCTGGGGATCGCGCTCCCCACGTTGTCTGAGGCCCAAGCGTGCGAGCGGAGCCGCAGGAGATGGGCTGTTTCCTTCCCCGGGCGTCAGAGTCGGTCCAGGCAGCGAAAAAAAGGTTTGGGGAGAGGCTGTGGGCTCCCGCCGCAGGGCTGTCGCGGTGGAAACGCGCCCCTGCCCGCACGTGAACCCTGCCTGTGTGTCTGGGGAGGTCAGTATGGAAAATGTACAGCTATTCCTCGCTGGCCCTGCTTCTGTGGAAGAAGAGGAGGGGATGAAGAAGGGTTCTTGGCTCTTCATCTCCCCGAATCATTCAACCTCACCTTTTCCCCCCCGCAGTTCCCCAGGCTGTGATTTCCAAATCTACCCCGGGGGGGGGGCGGGCGCGGCCGTGACCCCAGCAGCTCCTGGCCGGGCACGGGGCTGCATCCCGGGCTCTTCTCTGCTCCTAAACCTCTTTTCTCTCCCGACAGCTTGGCCAAGGCGCAGCGGCAGGTTCCACCCACGCACAGCAACGGCTCCAGAAGCTTTTCCAACCCTGCAGCCTCCGGCCACCGGCGGCTGAGCCCGTCTTGTCTCCGGAGCCGATGGTAGTTTTGCTCCTGTCTCCAGCGGGAGCCAGGTCAGACCTTGATTTTTAACCCAGAGAATAACTCGCTCCGCTCAGCCAGACGGCGCTTAAAATGTGGGTTGTTGCTGATTTACGCCCCTGCCAGCGGCGTACCCCTGCCGCTCGCTCCGGCAAGACCCCCGTCGATGTATTAAACACTTCCACGGACCCATTCCCAGCACCGGAGGAGGGTCCTGCATCCCCTCAGCATCTCCTCTTCCCAGCCCTGGGCCCACCCTTGTGTGGGGCAGGAGCCCCCTGGGCATCCCCTTGCTGCCCCGGGCACAGCTTCGGGGCTCCCGTTGGGGCTGAAGCCCACCCAAGGGCACCCACGACGCTGCCCCCAGCACACGGGGATATTTACGGCCCCTGTAGTCCCAGTCTGGACCCACTTGAGTGCCCAGTTTCTCCTGACTGTGTGGCTGCTCCGTCTGTGGAGGAAAAAGGGGGGCTCTGGGGAGAAAGCGGGGCTCGGAGCTGGGGGGAGCATCACCGGTGGCACCAGCCCAGCAGCATCCCGGCCGCGTCAGCACCAGGCGCCTGCTTTTTTTTGGGGGGGGGGGGGGGGGGGGGGTGTAAATCGCTACAAAGCGGTATTTTCTCTCTGTCCGGTCCCTTGGGATGCTTGTACCCAGCCGAGCCCTCCGCCCCGCTCCCGCCCGCCCCCGCCGGTACCGGACTACAGCTCCCGGCGCGCCGTGCGGGCGGGCAGCGCCGGGCAGCGGGAGCGGGAGCGGAGCGCAGGGCTGCCCGCAGCGGGGACCGGCCGCGCCGCCGCCGCCGCCTCCTCCTCCTCCTCTTCCTCCTCCCGGTGAGGGGTGTGCGGGGCGGCTCCGGGGGGCTGACGGGGGGTCCGGGGTGGGGGGAAGGACAGGGAGAACCGGGGCGGGGGTGCGACTACCGGGGGATGGGGGTTAGCGGGGTTGGGGGGTACCAGGGGATGGGGGTACTGAGGGATGGGGGGTACCAGGGGATGGGGGTACCAAGGGATGCTGCTACTGAGGGATGGAGGGTACCAGGGGATGGGGGTACTGAGGGATGGGGGGTACCAGGGGATGGGGGTACCAGGGGATGCTGCTACTGAGGGATGGGGGGTACCAGGGGATGGGGGTACCAGGGGATGCTGGTACTGAGGGATGGGGGGGGGTACCAGTGGAAGGGGGTACCAGGGGTTGGGGGTACCAGGGGATGCTGGTATTGAGGGATGGGGGATACCAGGGGATAGGGGTACCAGGGGATGGGGGTACCAAGGGATGTGGGTACCAAGAGATGCTGGTACTGAGGGATGGGGCTACCAGGGGATGGGGATACTGGGGGATGGGGGTACTAGGGGATGGAGGTACCAGGGGAGCTGCGACTACCAGGTGCTGGGGTACCTGGATGTGGGTAGCAGGAGATGGCAGTACTGGGGATGCAGGTACTGAGGGATGTGGGTACCAGAGGGATGGAGAAAGGGGGTGCCCCAAAATGTGGGTACAGGGAGAAAAAGATGCCGGGGGCTGCGAGTAGCAGGGGGTGTGGGTACGGGAGGATGCGGGCACTAGACGTGGGTACCAGGGGCTGCAAATTCAGGGGGAGGGGGGTGCCACGGGGATGTGAGTACCGAGGGACGGGGGTACCTGGGGGATGTGAGGGTGACAAGGGGATGCAGGTACCAGGGGCTGCGATTTCTGGGGGATGCGGGTACTGGGGGGGACGCAGGCGCCAGGGCGACTGACTCCAGGGGGATGTGGATACCCGGGGATTCGGGCACTGAGTAACACAGGCACTGGGGGGGGGGGGGGGTGTCTGTGCCGTGGCATGTCCCCAGACCAGGAGGGGACCCAGCCCCACAGCCCTGGAGGCCATCCTGGGGGGCTGAGCCCCTTCATCGGGGCGCTGGGGTCCCTGGTTGATGGGTAGATGGCGGGGGCAGTGGCCAGGGAACAGCTCCTGCCTGGCCCTGGGGTGTTGGCTCCGCTCGGGGACCTGGGGAGCGATGACTTCATGGCCTTATTAAGGGCTAATTTCCACACCAGGCTGGGAAAACAAACCAGCGTGGCTGGCGTCTGCCGTGGAAAGTTACTGCCTGGGTTCATCCACGGCCCGGATTTGTCCACTTACCTCCACGGGACGATAATCTCTAAATCCCAATGAGATTAAAGGCGGAAGGAAAGGTGGCCAGAGTTCCTCCTCCCTGCCTTCGCCATGTTTCCCGGCTGACGAAATCCCACGTCCGTCTAACCCCGACTAACCTGGGCGCTTGGCTCATCCCCACACAACCACCCCCCCCCCCCCCCCCCCCCCCAAAAAAAAAGGGCCAAGGAGGGTGAATCCCCATCCGGCTTCGCTCCTGGAGCCACAGGGAGGCGAGAGACAGGGGGAAAGCCGCAGGAGAGCGAGGAGCTGCTCTCTGAACCCCGTTATTCCTTCCCGTGCCAGCAGGTCCGGAAAGCCCTCCCGCAGCCATGGCGCTGGTGAAGAGCGGTTGGCTTTGGCGGCAGAGTAAGTGCAACCCTTGAGCTTTCCAGGCTGGGAGCCCCCCTCCCCCCCCCCCCCAAAAAAAAACCCAGCGAGGTTTTGGTTCCGGGAGGGCGTGGGGGTGGGGGTGGGGGCGGGTGACAGGCCCCAACCTGGGCGGATAATCCACGGCAGCGAGGAGATGGCGGCTCAGCCGCTCGCGGATTTACGGGAGAGCAGAGAGGGGCCGCGTGCCACGAGAACAGACGCGCGGCTCCGCACCCGGGGCTGGATCCGGTCCCGAGCGCACGGCGGGGCGGCAGCACCGCAATGCCCTGATGGCTTTTTTGGGGGGGGGGGCAGCCCTTTTTCATCTAAAGCCACCGGGCCGTGCTGTCCCGGACACCACTGCCAGGCACCGGGTGTCCTGCGGGATGCAGCGGGAGCGGGGCTGCGAGCTGGGGAGGGGACACACAGCGTTGGGTCTCAGGAGATCCTTCCCCTCCTCCCCATCCCGTCAGGCTCCATCCTGCGGCGCTGGAAGAGAAACTGGTTCGTCCTCTACCTGGACGGCAGCTTGGTTTACTACCACGACGAGACGCAGCGCGACATGGACGGCCGCATCCACGTCAAATACAGCTGCCGGGACGTGCGGGCTGGCCGCGAGTGCAGAGGTGAGCCCCGTCCCGCCGGCCCCAAAGCCCCGTGTCCCCAAGCCCATCCCGTGGCCTTTCCAACGATGCTCTGCTTGGGCACATCTGGGACACCCCAGATAGAATTCCCTAACTCGCCCCTTGCCACCTCCCCGCCAGCGCCAGCCCCCCCGGGAGGGGCAGGTTGCGTTTTCTCTCCCGTTGCTTTTCCACGGGGATTGAAGGAGAAGCTCAAAGCTCCGGGTTTGCGCTCGTTCCAAACACAATCCCACGGCCCTGACTCATCCCGCGCCGTCTCGCACAAACAAGGAGAACAAAGCAGCAGCTCGGCTCGGCCCCGGCAGCCCACGGCCGCCGCACAAAGCGCCTTTCTTGGGCCGAGATGCTGTGGTGGGAGCGGGAACCCAAAGGTTGAGCCTTCACCAGAGGGTCCCGCCGAGCTTTGGGAAAGGGGGTGGGGTGGGGGGGGTGGAGAAGGTGCACGAATCTCCCAGCTTTCAGGTTTAGTTCTTGCTCGAGCTCACGATCCCGCAGCGAGCACCTCGCGTTGCGACCAACCGGCACGTTCGAAGCTCGTGGCCTCGAGCGGATTTTTTGGCCGTTTTCTCCCACTCTGCCGCGGGGGGAGGGGTGGAAGTTCGCGCTCGCCCGCTCTCCGCCCGCGTCGGCTTTTAACCTTCGGGGATCCCGACTGTACCTTGCGAGCGGAGACGGAGCCGAAACCAACCCCCAGCTGCGAGCGCAGCCTCCCAGCGGGGTTTTAATGGTCGCGCCGGTTCGCGGCACGCGGAGGGCGAGCTGCTCGCGCCGGGGGGCACTGGGAGCCCGACCCTCTCCCGAGAGGGTCCGTGGGTGGACGGGGAGAGGCTCTGGGGCGTCTCTTTGGATCCTTCTGTTCCCAGACGTGCAGCCGCCCGAGGGGAAGAGCCGCGACTGCCTCCTGACCGTCGTGCTGCGGGACGGCTCCAAGACGACGCTGTGCGCCGAGAGCGAGGACGACGCCGTGTAAGCCGAAATCCCACCGCGGCGGCACCGCAATTCCCCTCGGGGGCTTTTTCCATCCCGATTATCCGAGCCTGGAAAGAGCCTCGGCCACGCGAGCGCCCCGTCCCGCTCCCACCCGTGGCTGAAGCGCCGCACGGCCCCTGTTTTCTCAGGCACCCGCGGGGCGACAGGCGCAGGCCGGGATTTGGGTTTCCCACTGAATAATTCAGCGGCAAAAGCAGCTTTTTTTTTAAGCAGTCGGTCTCCCACAGGGCGGGTTTTCCTCCTGGATGAGGAATCACCTCGTGGCCTGACCGTGGATCACTGGGGAAGGGTTTTCATTGGGATTGGGTGATAAATAGTGTGAAAAAGTGGCTTAAGGCCATGCCCAGCAGGAGGAAACGCCGACTTTAACACTGTTCCCCTTCCATTTATTTCTATAAAAAAGAAGACTTTAATTTTCGTTAAAAAATGATTTTTTTTCTTTTAAATAAAAACTTTTAAAATGTACAAAATGATTAAAAAAAGTGGGAAACCTGCAGCTGAACTTCGACGCTCAGCCGTGGCCCAGCTGCGGTTTGCTCAACGGAGCTCGACCTCAGCTGAACGACAATTCGCCCATTACCTGCTTTTCCCCCCCAGTTTAGATCCCATTACCCACTTTTCCCCCCCAGTTTAGATGCCATTTTCCCACCTGGGCTGTTCCCAGCGGGAGCGTTTAACCCCGTGCCCATCCCCGGGGCGCTGCGGCACCTTCCCCTCCCCAGCCCTCCGCCCGGCGCTGCCTAACGGGGAATTAACTAACGATCAGCACCAGCGGCCGCATCCAGGTCACTGGGAGGGGGCAGGAGGGAGGGGGGACACGTGTGTGTCTGGGGGAGATGCCGGGCAGCCCCACGGGGACAATTCCTGCCCCCCCGTGTCCCCCCAGCACACCCCAAAACTGGGTCCCTCTGTTTTGTTTGCAGCGCTTGGAAGATGGCCGTGCTGGAGGCTAAATCCACCCCGGTGAGGCTTCGTCCCCAAAAAGAGGGACCCCATCCCGCCACAGGCTTCGGGCAGGGTGGGAGGGGGGGGGGTTATACCAGAGTCCCCCCACCCCAGGGCTGATGCTGGGCATGGGGTGGCCCCCGGAGACCCTGCGCCCATCGGGGAGCCTCAGGGCAGAAGGTGGAGGAGAAGCAGGAGCGATGGAGCCGCCGGCTCGTGGTGCCACCGCCAGAAGGCAGAGCCGAGGGTGACCCCGTTGGGCGGTTTGGGGGTGACAGGGGCGGAGTTACAGCGACGGGGGGGCGGGGGGGGGTAGAGTTAAGGAGACCTGAGCACAGGTCGGTGGTTTGGCCGCTCTTAGCATTTCGGACACTCCGGGCCCCGCTTTCAGCAGGGCAGGGGAACCCGAGCGATTCAGGCCCCTGTCACGCGTGGGGGGAAACTGAGGCACGGCCACACCAGCTGGGCTGGGGCTCCACCGCGGCCCCAGCCTCACGCCGCGCTCCCCCCGCTCCCAGGTGCACGTCTACGACCCCTACGACGACGACTACTACCAGACGGTGCCCCTCGACTCCCACCAGACCGCCTACATCAGCTCCGGCCACTACGGCCACCAGTACGGAGGTGGGTGGCCCCATCTGGCGGCACAGGGGCGGTGGCCGCGTCCCGATTCACCCCATCCCTCCCCTCCACGTTCGTGGGGGGACGTTTCGTTTGCCCAGGGCGACGGCCAAAAACCGGGGTCCCGCTCCAGCGGCACCCCTCGGGGGAAGCCGTGCCCCTTCCTTGCCATCGCGGGGGGGGGGGGTGTGCCAGGAGGACGGTGCCCCTCAGCTCACCCCCTTTTTTTTGTTTTTTTTTTGTCTTTTTTGGCCTCGCAGCTCCCGGGGTGACCCATGTCATCGTCCGTGAGGATCCCTACCGGGTCTCCGGGGACCAGATGGCCTTGGGGCTGCTGGCGGGGGCCGCCACCGGCGCTGCCCTCGGCTCCTTCATGTGGATGCCCTGCTGGTTTTAGCAGCACCCCCGCGCTCCTCCTGCGGGATGCGGCCCCCTCCAAGCTGGGGCGCGGCCCCCCCAGCCTGGTTTCACTCACCCCTGGCTTGGTACCTGCCGTGAGCCACCCTCAGCCTCCCAAAACCAGCCTGCTCAGCCCCCTGCGCCCTGGGGACAGACATCCAGCCCCAAAACCCACCCCTTATCCTCCTCCCAGCCCCAGCTTTCGCATTGAATAACCCCCACGTGCTTCAGAGACCTCCAAAAACCTTCCCCAAAACCCCAAAAGCGCCCGATTCCCATCCGCAAAGGGCCGGGGGAGCTGCCGGGGCTGGCGGCAGAGGGGTGGGCACGGCCCTCCAGCCCCAAAACCTGGCTCCATTCCCCACCCCAAATCTCTGCAGGGAGCTGGCTGCAGAAATACCTGGTTTTTGGAGCAAGGGGGAGGTATCTGGGGATTTTTGGGGTCTTTTTTTTTTGCAGCCTCGGCTTGGCCAGGTGAAGCCCACAGCCCAGCTGCTGTTTACGGGCTTTTTTGGGGGGAGGGCGAGGCTCCAGCCCCTAGAGCAGGTGCTGACATGACCGGCGACCCCAGGGATGCTCAAGAGAGAGGTTCGATTAAAGATTAAGGGGGGGTGAAAACCTTGGCAGGATTTCCAACCCGGTCCAAGCTTCCGAAGGTCCCCTGGGCCTGGAGAAATGGTGCAAAACCTCCTAAGAATTGGGGCTAAACTCTTGGGAATTGGGCTGGGAAGAGCCCTGGGAAGAGCCCAGCTTCCCTAGGCAAGCGGCAGTCACGGCGGGAGGGACATGCAGGATCTGGAGTTTCACCCTGATTTTTTTGGGACGGGGGGAGAAACCACTGGGGGCCAAGGAGCAGCTCTCCCTGGGCATCAGGGTCCCTTTCTGGAGGCCAGGCTGAGATCTTCGAAGCCGGGATTTGGGAGGGAGGTCGGGGGGGGACACACAGGGTCCCTTTGGGGGGCCCCGAGGCCAAGGGCCAAGCAGCAGCTCCCGTTTTTGCAGCACCCGGCAGATGGCGGGGGGGGGTGGGGGGTGGGGGGGTGGATCCTCTGCGGCACGAGTTTATCCTGGAGACCCCGTCGATACGAAACAGCTTCAAGAGCCACAAACAAAACCCCCAGCCAGGTTAAAACCAAACAAAAATAACCCAGTGACACCAGTGCCCCGGCCCGCTCTTGCCACTAAAGCCCCGGATCGGTTCGTCCCGGCGCCTGACGGGGGATCGGGATATCCCAACCCACCGTCCTCATCCTCCCCGCGCCTCCCTCGCCTCGCTGCTGCTGCTGCTGCAAACCCACTCCCGGCCACTGCATCGATTTTTGGAGAGGAAAAAAAAAAACCCAACAAACCCCAAGCACGAAGCTATCTGCAGTCTAATAAAGGCAGCAAAACAAAAAACCCCACGAGGTCCAGCCTGCGGGTGAGCGAGGATGAGGAGGGGGCTGCTCGTCCTCACCGATCTCCGGGGGGGTGGGAAGGTTTGGGTCCCCCCTCGAGAGCTCCTCCATCTCTTCCTGCGCCCCTTTTCCTCCTCCTTTTTCCACCGGGAGCTCTAAGGGGAGGGACGGGCTACGGGAAAACTCAAACCCACCCTCTGCGTCTCGCAGAAGCGGGGCTCGAGCAAACCTCGCGGCACGCAGCCGCGGCCCCCGGCCCCGCAGGCTCTCGGGGTCCCCCCGCGGCACGACGGGACGCAGAAGGGGAAGAAGCTGCCCGAGAAATCCCGCTCGCCGCGGCCCCGCCGCGGTGTCGGAGGACGACGACCGGGCGCCGGCAGAGCGGCTCCTCCCTTTGCGCCCCAAAATTCAGACCCTGCGGGACGAGCTGCCTCCGGTGGGGACGGGACCGGCGCAGCGAAGGGCCCGGCCAGCCCCGTTTTAAGCCTCGAGGTGGCTTAAAAGCGTCCCTGGGTGTATTTGAGTCGCACGGCCTCGAAGCTGAGGGCGGCCTGCCCCCTGCTTTTACAAAAAATCAGCGTTTTCGACGTTCAGGCTTTCCCCCACGGCCCCTCCGCCGCCGCCTTCAGCCCAGCACGCACCCCCCAGCTTTCACGGGGTGGAGAGGAGACGGATCCGGCCCCGTCCACCCCTCTGCGCCCTCACCCCGTCTGCCTCCTCCCGTCTCCCCGCCCTGTCCCCCCTCTGGCGCACTCACCTTCGCTCCCCGCTCCCCTCGGCGCCGCTCCCCGGACCCCCACGGTTATTCCTGCTGCACCGGAGGGGGGAAAGAGATAAACCAACAAACCCACGGCTGCTTTTAGGGCGCACATCAGATGGGAAACGAGCTGCGCGGAGGCTGGGCCCTGCTCCCTCCTGGATCTGGGCTCGGCCCCGTCTGCCGCCATCCCGCTTTCCGACCTCTTTTCCTTCCCACCTGCCGGGAAGCGGAGCAGCACGCCTGGCTGCTGACGGAGCAGCCCGGGACACGGAGCCCCTGGGTTTGAGCCCAGCTCCAGGGGGGATGAAGCACCCGAGTCTCAGCGGCGGGAGCGCGACGGTTTGGGCCGGGCAGGGAAGAGGCGGTTGCGGGGACACACCAAGCAGGGGGAGGTGCCCCAAATCCTCTTTTTTCAGTGACTTCAGCCATCCCAGGAGGTGGCAGAGCTGGGAAAAGCCGGAGCTTTTCCTCGGCAGCCCCATCTCCAGCACTGGGCGCCGCTGGCAGGAATTTAGAGGTGAGACACGTCTGGAGACGGAAACATCTGGAAACGCTTCGCCGAGAGCAGCACGACCCGGCCATCGGCACGCTCCTTTCCAGCTGCTGACCTGCAAAAGCTCCTTTTCCCCAGCTCAGACCCCCCACGCCCCCCACCCCTGCGGTACCTGAACATCCCAGGGCTCATCCGGCTCCTCTCCTACCCAGCAGGGCTGTGCCGGTCTCCCAAAGGGCTAGGGACACCAAGGGATCCAGGCGAGGCCGCCGAGGAGGGCAGCGACGGGCCAGCACGCGCCTCCAGCAGCGACTCCCGGGGTCTTCGCGCTGTCGGTGGGAGCGGCTGATGGCGGCCGGACCCTTCGCTAGGCAGCTAAACGAAGGGAGCGATTAAACACGTTAAAAATCAACTTGGAAGCACAAAGAACAGAAACCACCGTCCACAAAACCACCTGGGCTCGGTTTTCGCTCCGCTCAGGTCTTTGCCCGCAGGAGAGGGGCTTCCAGGGGGCTTCGGCGCTGACGCTGCACAGGACCAGCGGGACAATAAGCGCTGAGAAACAGAAATTGGGGTTGACCCACTCCCTTCGCGCTCAAACACCCTGGTACGACCCCCCTCTCCCAGCAGCGAGAGCTGCTGAAGCCCCAGACAGTGGCTGAAGCCCAGGACAACTCAAAAACGCCTCTGAAACGAGGATTAACGCGGCGGGATCTGCGGTAAGGACCGGGCTCAAGAGGTTCCCGTCCCAGCATGTCCCCAAACAGCCTTGTGAGATTCGTCCCTGAATGTCCCAGCAACGAAATCTGCCGGAGGCCGCTTGACCCTCGCTGCGCTCAAAACCCGTTATCCGGGAATAAAGCCGGGATCGAGCCTCCGATTCCCACCCGTCCCCTCTTCCAGGGCTCGGGTAAAGGTGGGAGAGGGCAGCGCCAAGGCCACCGCCAGCCCCAGGAGCATCGATGAACACCTTTTGCTCCCTCCAGCGCCCGTATCCGAGCACACGCAGCACTGCGGATGGCTGGGGGGGGGGGGGAGGATACAGAGTGATTTCAGCGCTTTAATTAGCGGTAACTTTAATTAAGCCTCTCACACAACCCTCATTCCAGGCGCACTCTCTGGGTGGCCGACGGCAAACGCTCCCAACGGCTTTCATTTCTACCGGAATCCTTGGAAATGGGCGGCCAGCCTGGGAGATTCGACAGGGAAAGCAGCGCTTGAGGAGAGCCTCCTCCCGGAGGGGACAGCGGGAGCAGCACCCCAGCTGCCCCCACCCCGCGCTGCCTTCAGCCCTGCCCTGCTCCTCATCCTCCAGGGAAGGGCAGAGCTGCCGCCTTCAGCCCTGCCTGACTCCTCATCCTCCAGGGAAGGGCAGAGCTGCTGCCTTCAGCCCTGCCCTGCTCCTCATCCTCCAGGGAAGGGCAGAGCTGCCGCCTTCAGCCCTGCCCTGCTCCTCATCCTCCAGGGAAGGGCAGAGCTGCTCGTGTCACCGCAGCGCCGCTGGCGTTTCGCTCCCGACGCGCCTGAACGTTTTTTACGGCATCAGTCGGTCGCGTTCAGCCGCTACACGAGGGTCCCCAACCCCTTCTCCAAAGCCGTGTCCCGCTCCAGCGCACCCTCAGACCAGGGTGGGGAAGGGAAAGGTGGTTAAACGGGGGGGGGGGGAATAAAAATAAAAATAAAAATATAAATAAAAATAAAACTAAAACCAGGTCCTTTTGCAAATGGATGAAAACCCAAGCGCAGCGAGGCTGGGAACGCCGGCTCGGGCGGTGACAGAGCAGCAGAGGAGGCAGCCGAGCACCACGGCAGCATCGGCAGCCGCTCTCCTGACTGCGGGAGCGTCGGCAGCCTCTGCCGCAGCCACGTCGCAGGTAGCGCGGCGAGCAGCAGCTTGCCCACCTCCCACCCCCACCCCCGTTTATCTTCCTTTCGGGGCTGGTACATGCCCAGCATGGAAAAAAAGGTGCTGCTGCATCAGGTAGAGCCCTCTCACGGTCGAATTCGGGGAGGATTTGAGCGCTGGAAGCTGAACCGACACCGTGCAGCGAGGGGACGGCGGCGGCGGCTGCTGCAGCAGCTCTGCGGACGCCGGTAGGAAGGTGCCGCAGCTCCCCCAGCCCGGCAAAACCAGGGCTGATCCTTCCCAAGGAGGCACCAGCATGAGGCACCCTCTAATCCGAGCCACGCTCTCCCCATCTGCCCTTCTCGCTGACGCAAACCAGCAAGGCTGGGAGCGGAGAGCTGGACCCGCCGCGGCCAGGACCAGCGTCCTCCGCCGGAGCCGATGGGGGAGCCCAGACCACGCCTCGCTCCGCAGCGGCCCCTTCTCCCCAGTTTAATCCAGCCCCCTTTGAGTGGGAAAGCGAGATACCAGTACTGGAGGCGACGTCCAGCAGCAGCACGAAGGTGACTCGAGAGCAAGGAGGAACCGAGACCGTCGGGCTTCGGCGCTACCCAGGAGAGAACGCCCGCTCCTACGAAGTCCAGCTCCTCCCAACGCATCTATCCCGAACCCGCTTCCGAGAGGCCAACGGGCTGTTTTCGGGTGCTCCCACCCAGGGCAGGACCTGGAGGTGCCAGGTCTGAGGAACAGAAGCTCCCCCCGCCCCAGTGACAAACGCCTCCTGCAGTGACCTGTCCCCACACCCAGCACTCCTCCACAGTTTCCAGCTTGTCCAGTCCCACGACCAATTTATTAAGGCTCCTTCTAACACAGAAGAGCTTGAACCAGCGACCACCATCAGGCTGCTTGGTGTTCCCCACCCAAAACCAGTCCGTTTCCCCAGGCAACCCCGTCAGAGAGCATCTGTTACTGGTTACTCACCTCCCCGTCCCCGCAGCCCTCCTCTGCCATCCCCAGCAAGACGAGAGGCTTCAGGAGGATCCTCCTCGAGGCAGGCGGGCTCGGTCCCACGCTCACCGCAGAGCAGGCCGGGAAGCTGGGGAGGAGGCCGCCCAACGAGACCTTGGCGAGAGGGAACGGAGGAAATGCTGGATTTGGGGAAGTGAGAAAGGCCCAGAAAGGGCCGCCTGCAGCAGGCGGAGGACGTGCTCCCCGTCCCCATCACTGGAAACAACCGCAGGGACAAGCACAGCGCCGGAGGGGCAGCGAGAGCACGGCTCCGCACCCCTCCTCCACCCCGCCCGGGCAAAAGGCTCCTTTGGAACCCCCAAAGCAGGAGCCTGACGCCCTGCACGCCCCTCCGCGCCCCCAACCTGCGTTCTGGTGGACATTCTCAGAGAGGAGACCCAGAGCCTTCCAACAGGCAGGTATTTATTCAGCTCAAGCGCTCAGGGGTTGTGTTGTCGCCGCTGTCGTCGTTTCCAACGCACGTGAGGTACCAGCGACCTTCCCACATGAAGAAAAGGAACCTTTTTTTCCCCTCCCTTATACAATTTCTTCAACCACTTGTATCAAGACAAGGAGCAGGTAATGGAAGAGCTGCGTAACGCACCGCACAACCACCAAGCCAGAGCGGGGAGGAGAAACGCAACAGCGCAGAAACCTTCACCCTTTACAAAATCATCAGTAAAAAAAAAAAAAAAAGTCCATTCCTGGGGTTCTACCGGCCCACGGAGCGACTTAAAACCTAAAACCTGACAGACGAGGTGGTGCGAGGAACGATGGTGCAGAAATCAATACAACATTAAACCTGAGTTGTTCCTTTCCTCTGGAAAAGCGGGATCAGGGCAGGATTGAGCCCCGTTAAGCGCCCTCGGCCGGGCTGTACGTTCTCAAACGCCCCGAGCAGAGCTCAGGGCCCTCCCGGGGGATAAGGACCGAAGCGCTGGCGACTCGTTCCCGCCACCACCGGGCTGTGCCGAACACGGGCGCGCTCCTCTCTCCACCTCCTCTCTCGGGGGAAGCCGTAAGGGACCTGCCCTCCGCCAGCGGCTTCGGAGGCGAGCGAAGGCAGCGCTCAACGCTCGTCACCACGGGGAACGCACGGGGGGTTGGGTCGATCGGAAGCCAAAAAAAAACACCCGACGGTATGAGGTTGTGGAAAAGAGCCGAGCGAGGACCCGCGCCGCGAGCTGCACGAAGCGCCGAAGGGAAGCCGCGCGACGCCGCGACAGCCAGCCGAACCGCTTTCGCACGGCACCGTACGGGAAAAGCAGCCGGGTTTCCTTCCCCCCTACCCCCCAACCCCCCCGAGAGCTTCTCATAAATAAAGAATGATCCTTTGTCACGTATCATTGATGTTTATTTCAAGACATGCCACGTCAAAAAAACTCGCCTTTAATATTGCATTATAAAAGCACTTTACATCTCGTTCTGCCTTTCCGTTATCGTTGTGCAGAGTTGCCATAAACCCAGGGGCAGGGCAGGAGCCTAGCATTCGCTTCAGGAATGAAGAATTCCAAAAAAATCTTTTATGCCCGTTTCCTGGTGAAAAGTGGTGGTGGTGAGGACGATCCCCTTTCTCTCCCCCGGTTGGTTATTTTAGATGGTAGAGGGGCAGAAGAGAACAAAGGAGGAGCCTGAACGACTGGCCTGCCGTTGTTCATCGAAGCAGCAAATCGCCACACAGACTCGAGAATTCCTTCCTGCACTGTAACTCAGCCATACTCGCCCAGCAAACAATGTATTTACAATTGTGGTTGATTAACTTACACAGCAACTTCACAACGACTAGTAAAGATTAAAAGGGTGCACTTCTAGCGTGGTCGACTCCGTGTTTCTCGGGTAGCTACATCTCGCGACACCAGCAAAGCTCTAAACAGATTCCTCAGCGCGAAAACGAAACGAGAAATAATCACCGAGAACAGTAAAAAAAAAAATGAAGCGAGGAAATAAATATCAAAGAAAAACGGTTAATTGGCAGCCTAGTTAAATAGAAAACTAAATTACTCGTTATTTAACCAAACTATACAGCTCTAGGGAACCAAACTAAACCAACTTGGAAGACTGAACATAAAAAAAATCGCTGAAAAATAAAGGCATAGATCCGCATAACCATACGTGGGTTTCCAGCCCATCCAACTCCCTTTCCCTCTACGATCTCTCAACTAGATTCCTGCACGGTCACAGCAAACACCCCCTTCCCAGCCGACCTACGACCGCGCCGGGGGAAAGCGGGGGCTGCTCCCCCTTCCCCTCTCTCACCGGCCTCTGAGCCCGGCGCCTCCGCGGGGTAACCACCCAGCTGCTCTTTCCCCTCTCTGCCAAACTGAAGAGGTTTCAGCCCGTTTTCGGCAGGTTGTGGCGCCAGTTCCTGAATTCACTTAGTATTTCCCCTAAAAAAAAAAAAAATTTAGGAAAAAAAAAAAAGCAGCAAACCGCTTTCTCCTCCAAACGTTCCGTTCCCGTCCCTCGGGCAGTAATTGACTCCATTGGTGTTCTACATAAAAGGAAAAAAAAAAGAAAAACCCACAACAAAACGCTCTTAAAACTCATCTCGCACTCCCCACGGGTTTCCCTGCGCCCTGCGAGCGTTTCGCTAATGCACATCCACCCTCTCCTTCCCCCCCCCCCCCCCGCCCAAGCCCTCCAGAAGCCATCCGGCCCGTTCCCAGAGGCACCCCGCGCTCCTCAGGGTGCCCTCCTGGAAGGGTGCTCACCCCTGCAACCACTAAAAAGAAGAAAAAAAAAAAAAAAAATAAAAATCTCCAGCAGCCTTTCGTGGTGTCGAAACCCCCGCTGAGGTTTGGGGGTTTGAAAACCAGTCAGACTATCTCTGCTCAAACGATTAAGAGCTCGGGTTTAATTTTTCTTTTTTTTTTTTTTCTTTTTTTTTTTTTTAATTATTATTGTAAGGATCAGCGTTTAACCCTCGGCACACGCCGCCTCCGCTTGCGTTCCTGACTGCTGTCTAGGCATTTCCAGTTTGTTAGAGGAACCAAACGGGTCAGATTTGCAAGCGTTCTTCTGCACACACATCTCTCGGCCAAGTCCAATTCCAAACTTACTCAGTTCCCGCCATTTCAAAGTGCAATATCATAACATATTAAAAAAGGAACAAATATTAAGAAATTGTACCTATTTTTTTTTTTTTTTTTTAAAGTTATACCTAGAATATGCTGGAATATTTTGGCTTTTTTTTTTTTTCTTATAAATAATGAAGACACTGACATTTTCTTTTGTGTGTGTGTGTGTGTGTGTGCTTGTGAAGCTAATAGATCATCTCCACGAGACAGCCAGCGATGATGAACTGCAATACATTATTACTGAAAGGGGAAGGTTCAAGCCAATATTCACACTGCAGTCAATGAAGAGTAAAGGGAGGGAAAGCAGTGATGTTCTGGAGAAAGGTAGAAGCCACACGGTATTAGCAGGAACAGCCTCCTTCACTGACAGGCTGCTCTTGAGGCTTTTCCAGTTTTATGTCAATCACTGGAAGCGGTAAGTTAAGGCAAACACACCCAGCTCTGTTTCCCTCCCAGGCGCAGGCGGGGCAGGATGCGGACTGGCATTTTCAGTTCGGTATTTCCCACCGAAATGCTTGAAAAGCAGTTTCAAAAGCTTCAAACCCGAAGCCAAGACAGGGGGTCTCTCTCAGCAGCTCCTCTGGCCCCCGCGTTGGCACCTCAAGTCCGCAGCAGCAGCAAGGTCAGACCCCAAACGTCTGTCTCGAACCAGCCTGGCTCTTCCCCAGCGATCGCTTCTCGTTCCAAAGCGACTGCTGTAAAAGATGGGTACGCTGAAGGGTCTAATCGCCACTTCCAGAGGGAACCAGTAACAGCTTGGAAACCCCCAGTTTCAAATCAACGCTAGATGCAGCCTTCCAGCCCCGAGAGCAGCATCTCCAGCTGGTGGGCAGCCCGCAGGGGGCTCTGCCCGCTGGCTCGAAGAACAGCAAAGCCCTGGAGGTGGCAGGAGCCTGGAGGAACCCCGAAAGGAGAGCTCGGCTCTTCCCCAAACTCCTGCTCCTCTCTACTCCACAGCCAAGTACCCTGGGGCGGGCAGGAGAGCCTGCTGGGGTTTGAGCACAGCCGGCTCTGCTAAGAGAATCCCCCGGCAGCGCGCTCCAGCGAGGCTGCTCCTGCTCGCGCCGTCATCCCCCGGAGTCCTCACACCCCCACGGCTCGCAGACACGATGCTCCCGAACTCCCCCATCAACCCTTCCCTCCTGTCGAGCTGCTCTGCTCACCCCACCGCCGGCCAACGAGACCCCTGCTGCCTCCCCGCGCTCACCCCTCGCCACGACAGCCGAGATCTACCGAGATCTGCAGAGTTTGCTGCTCCGGACCAGCCTGAGACAAGCGACTCCCTCCGCGGCACTCGAGTTCCCAGCGGGCGCCCTACAGCGACCACGCTCACGTGGCCCTTCCCAGGGGCAGCTCTGAACGCTGAGCCCCAAACCTGACCCGCGGCAGCGCAGAGGCAAACAGGCCACAGCGCTGGTGCGCCCCCCTTCTTTCTTCAGGGGGGTTTAAGTTGCTTTTTACAGAGGTTAGAAGAAAATAAACACAAAAAAGGGGCAACAAAAGGCCAATCATTCATCTCAAACCCGCGGTCTATTCGGCTGATTGAAACCTCGACACGCATTTCGGAGCCGGAGCTGCTCGGAACGAGCCTTGCCAGCTTCGCCGCCGAACACGAGCCGTTCGAGATCCTCGAACCCTCACACGTTCTGGGAAGAAGCCGACGGAAAATCCCCCGCCGTTAATCCTAGCGCAGCTGCCTGGGAGACAGTGACACGCGAGGGCTGCTATCTGCAGTCCGCAGGAAGGCAGACGCGAAGCGCCCTCGTTGCCCTCCCATTTAGAGGCCGGCGATCAAGAGGAAGCGCAGGCCCATCAGCCTTCTCACCACCACCCTCGTTAATAGAGATTGGGGCTCATTAACCTTCTGGTGACCGGCACAACGGAATCTTTTGGATCCGTCTCGCACAAAGCTCGTGCCTTCCACAGCTTCCCAAACCCTCCCGCTCCCCCTAGGCAGCAAGATGTCGTTTCGGCACCGAGCCTGTCCTCCTCCCCGCCGCGTCCTTCCCGCCAAAGCGCCATTCCTCCTCCGCTGACCCGCTGCCAGCGACGGGAGCCCTGCTGCAAAAAGAAGTGGGACCACCCTGAAAAAGTGCCTCTGGTCAAAAAAAAAGCTCGCCCACAAACTCCTCTTCCAGTCAAGATGCAACACAGCTCCTCTCTGCTCCCACCGCGATTTCCCCCGCTCTTTGGCCGCTCCCCTCCCCTCCAGCACTCCTGCTGGGTGCAGAGGCAGCCAGCCCTCTCGCCCCCTTCTGCATCACCTCTCTTCTCTAACCCAAGCGAGCAGGAACGGGTGGTCAGGGGAGACTGCAAGGACTTGCTCGCTCATCACAGACATCTTCGCCTTCAGAGCGACGCTGAACGACCACAACCGCTCCTACAGTGTTGTCACAAGCCACCCACAAAGGCACCTTCATGCCCTCCCCAAACACCCCCAGCTGGCCGGGCGAGCAATTCGGATTTAGCCACGCTGCTTGGCATGCGCAAAGCTTCATCCCTTCTCCATCCCTCCTGCCACACCTCCCCGAGGCTCGTCCCTTCAGCTGAGTCTTCTCCTCCCTGGCACCACGCGGATGCCTGCCCAGAGCTGTCCGGGGTCGAGCACTGCAACGGGCTGCCCTGGCAGCTCATGGGATCTCCAAACGTGGAGATTTCTGAAGGTTTCGACCCTGAGAAACTGGCCTGACTTTGGAGTTAGTCCTGCTTCGAGCAGGAGGCTTGGAGGAGGGACCCACAGAGCTTCCTTCCAACCTAGCTCATTCCTCAAGAGTCACAGGGGATTTTTTTTTTCAGGCCTCTCTGCAGTTGTTTTCTCCCACTCCACAGTCTCCCCCTCTCTCTCCCCACATCCATCCTTGCTCAAACACCAAGCAAAGAATCTTTCTGGATCTGTTTGCACCCTGCCCATTGCCCTCCCTTCGGCTTTCAGTCAGTTCTCCCCCCTTTTACACCACCTCATAGCCCCGAGCGTCCCTACTTCACAGCAGAGGCCTCCACCCTGAACACTCCTAGTCCCAGCCTTCCTCCCCACCAAAGCGCTCCTTCCTCCTCAGTACTTCAAGCCCGAAGGCGACTTGCCCCGTTGCCCCTCTCAGGATGTCCGTAAGCTGACCGAGGGCTGCAGGAGAGATCCCGCTCCCTCCTCCTCCGGCCTTGGTATTCAGGGCCTGCCTTTGCCTCGTCCACGGTAACGCCTGGCAGCGCTTTGCCACCGCTGAAATCGCAGCAGAACGCATAAAGGATACTGTCTTCTCTACTTTTGTCTTGTGTGCTTTCCATTCCAGGCAAGGCAGCTGCCACGCGTCGGAAAAGCTGCAAAAAAAAAAAAAAAACAAAACCCACACAGGGAAGAGATCAAAACAATCGGACTTTAAAGAGTGCCCCCCCAGTTGATACAGTTCAAACAATGATTCAATGCAGCCTTCGGTACTATTTACACTGCTCACACCAAAAAAAGCCTGACACCAAATATAACCTTTATTCTTAGGAAATGGCAAAGCACATTTTCATTGCTGTTGAAGATCAAGTGTTACTGCCTACAAGCAGCAAACCTCCGATCACCTTCTCTGCAAATACGCTCTGCTTAGAATCCAGCAATTTCCACCTCACATCTGCTGTGGATGGCCAGAGACCCCAACAAGTCGGTAGGAACCCGACCTTCACACCTCCGCAGAGTGTTAGTTACACAAGAGCATGGACACGCTGATAAATCCAGGAATCTGTCACCAATATTGGGCGAGCTGGCACGTACAGAGGAGCGTCAGAGTAGGGGATGTATGTAGTGACATCCCCTAAACATCCTCCTCCAGGCTCCACGTACCTGTAGCTCAGGCTCCCTGTGAACCAGACAAAGGATCTGTCTTTCAGGAATATGCCCAACCCTTTTCTAAGCACCCTCCACTTTTGGGATCCGCTCCATCATTTCTCCAGCCCACGCTCACGGTATAAACCACAAGAGGAACACCAGCCAAGCGCACCTGCAGGCCCAAAGCAGCTGCTCTACCTCTCACTTGAACGCTGTCTTCCATTCCCCAAGCAAGGTCTTCGCTCCCAACTCCCTTCATGGTTTCATTCCACCTGAAGGAGGCTGAGAGGTGAAGACTGAACGGGACCAGTTCCCCCTCCTGCATTTCCAACCTTTGCCCCCGAGGCTCAGACTTGTGGTTCCCACCACAAGGCTTTTCCCCAGCCCTCTGGGCAAGGAGCCTATAGATTTGCCCACTATCAATGCACCAGAACTCACTTAAATTTTCCGAGCCTGCAATAGCCTGTCCTCTCCTGGGCAGGAACAGCACAGTTAAGGACTGTCCTGCAGCTGACTGATCTCTCTGAGAAGGTGCCACGTTCCGTCGGTACCAACCACAGAAGTTTTGACACCCAAGGTTCTCTCTTCCATGGGCCCCACAGCAGGAGGGGAGGACAGGACCAGTCTGATGGACGGATGAATCGCCTTTGCTGTTCGTCAGGGTTATCAAATAACGACCTAATCGTTGCTTACCCTTGGAGAACAGCCCTAGCAGAGTTTTGATCCCATGCTGATGTGCTCAGCACACACCCAGATATAAACCTTTGATGTACGCTGCATTAATATTTTTACACCGTTACAGACGTCGTTCTCAGAATATATTTCTTGCCTGCGCGTTATCAAGCGCCCAGGACACCAAGCGCTCGCCGTCTCCGTCCATCAGCGCGTTAAAATCACCCCGGCAGCAGCTCGGGAGTCCCAAAACGCCTGGCGCGAGCCTGACGTCAGCCTCGATGCGTTAAACTGACAGGGCTGCACATCAGCCCTCTCCTCAAATGACACGAAGCTAAAACCACTTATTCCCAGTGACCCACTTTCCACCGAAAACGGAGCCAAAGCCACCGTCAGTCTGTTTATATCACGACTGTAGGAACCTCAACAGCTTTGCAGAGCAGCGCCCGGGCGCTTCGGCACATTTGGCCCCGATGCTGGGAGGACACTGAGGCAACTTCGTGGGCTGGCCAAGCACCCTCGGAGGTAATCGTGAACGAGCCCCCCCAGGTCTGCGTGACCTGCGCAGGGCAGGAGCACGAGCACGCTACGCTCGCGGGTGTCCGCCCTTCGCTGTCACCGCTGTTCGTCACGGCTACGTGAGGAGAGGACAAAACCGATGGGGGGGGGGGGGGGGGGAAGGCAAAGCTGCTTTCCTTCGCCATTCCCATCGTCTCCCTCTCCAGAAACCACCTCCAGCATCCTCACCCCTTTTTTACTAAAGGGCAACACCGCTCTGCGGGCGTACACTGGAATCTGGACCGAGACAAGGACAGGGGTGGGAGAAGCCCGTCCTTGAGGTACCTCAACTGACTTTAGCCAACGATTTCCAAGCAAAAAGCTTAGTATCCCCCTCGAAGCTTCGACTGACCTCTGCCGTTATCCTGAGCCTCCCCAGCCTCACGGAAAAGTTCAGGCAGATTCTCAGGCGCCAACGCCAAAGGAACAAAGATCACGTTGAAATTTCAAACTCTACCGGCCACCGACACCGAGCAGAGAGCAGGAATGCACGACTACCCAAAAGTGCAGAGGCGAGAGAGACTGCCTGGTCCAAATTAAGGTAATTTTGACTCAGGGAAAAGCTAAACATTGATCTAATTGTAATCACTGTACAAACAAAAAAGAGTCCTACCAACTGAGCTCACCGCTTGTTAGTGTATCTGCTTGCCTCATCTCACCATCCCTCCTCACTCTTAATTCTGCTCGAAAAAGCACCGTGGCTATGATTTTCCAAGCATTTTACAACTAGCCAGACACGAGCACTTTGGCTGATAAGAATGAAGTGGGGGAGAAGAAAGAAGCTGCAGGCTGTCAGAGCAATCTCCCATCGCAGCCAGCGTTATTTGTCCTCGCCATTCCAAGCAGGTGAGACGGCAGCAGCGCCAACCTGCTTCGCTTTATTACTTTTCAAGAGGCTCTTTTACTCAGGATAGCACTAGACTATTCGTTGTAAGTTGGTTTCGCATCTTGGAGATGGCCAAGGAAGTAATTGAGAGTCAATCTCATCTCCCTCTAGAAGCCTTGAAAGTTTTAGTACTGTATTTGAGTCCACAAGCGCTTCGCAGTCCCGATGCTTTCTTTGCCTTTAAGTCTTCAACAAACTTCCTGACTCGATCGCATCTGGGTATAGAAGGTTCTGACCCTCCTTCTTTACTGGGCTCTGTCCCTAAAATTACTTCTACTCTCAAAATATTCAATATTCTGTGAGCTTTCACAGGCAGATTAATGGATCTCAACTTCAATTTTATGAAAGAAAACAGCTTTGTGACTTCTGGGAAAAAAAAGGGAAAAAGAGAAAAAGAAAAGAAGGAATGCTGGACAGCCACCAGGGCATTGCAGAATACTCAAATACCATCTAGAGCCATGCTTTCAGAAGTGTGCTGGAGTGTTGTCAACGCATCAGGAGAGGGTAAGGCAAACTCTGCTCCTCTCTGGGACATCACTTCAGAGCTACATCTGTCCCCGTGAGCTCTGTCAAACCTCTCGCCCCTCCATCACACGCTTTCCAGCTGATATGCAAGTGATACCTCAGAGGTAGAGATGGAGCAAATCAGCTTCTCTACCCTTCCTGTACACTGTTTGGGGTATTTTTGCTCCTATGCTGCAGTCTTAAAGAGTAATTTCAACCCAGTTCTTGACACAGAAGGTTTGGGGGAGAAAAAAACCACTCTCTCCCATCAGTTTTAAGGATGGATATGCAACAGAGTTTAGCACCACCCTACCAGATCCTGCCTAAATTAGGTTGCTTGCCTGACGCCTTTGCTCTGATAGGAAGAGGGAAATGCATCACTTCATCCAGCTCTTTGCTGCTGTCACGCACTTGGAGAACGCAGGTGGAAAGAGCAGCACAAACCCACTTTGTTTTAAACCGTGGCCTTGCTATTTCTTTCCCCTTGCACAATACGTAGAAAATGAGGGATGCAGTTTATAGAGGGGAGGGGTGGTGAGTCTTAAAAAAAAAAAAAAAAATCCTCAGCTGATGGGAACCAACTGGAATTACTGCATTTAAACCAAGCTGCTGACAGAAAGGCTAAGTGTTTAAAGCACAGTAATCCTTTCTTTACATTAAGACCAGGAATAAAATGATGCCTTTCGCAGTATCTCTCCCCTAAATGATTTCACTAAAAAAAGGAATTTGCCAACTAAGAAAATCAACTTTCTTTCTTATTAACCTTCTGCTTATCAGCCACAGCATATGTGAACAAATCCAATTAGGGAAACTTCACGATGGTTAGAAAGCAGCCTTCTAGGCAGGGACCTTGCTGCTCCACAGGGCCTTCAGGACCCAAGCCAGCCGTCTTATCTCACCGAAAAACGCCGCAGGCAGTTGCACACAGATGTGCCTATATAACGTAGTGTATATACACACACACACACGCGTCTAAATATTTGTGCAATGTGTGTGTGTATAAACACACACGTATTGGGGAGCATTTGGGACCTTTTTTCCCCAAGGCAGGAGTTAAACGCAGCCGTCTGAAACACGGAGCCACACAAAGTCTCTTTCAGATTCAACCCTGCAATCTCTTTCCCGATTAAACTCTGAAAAAAACCCCAAACCCTCATCTGTCGCCATTAAGTTTCAACTCCTTTGCCAAACCGTGCCTTTCCTGCTACTCCAGCCGATAACCCCCCAACAGAGCAGTGTCACAAGTGACTGTAGGCACAAAACAGTTTTCACTGTAACACTCGGGCAGCAATATGGAAAGGACAGGAGGATCACTGCCCAGATGGGAAAGCCAAGCAAGAAACCTGTTCCCCCAAGGCAAGCAAACAAAAATGTTTCCCTCATTCTCATTCTCTGGGGAGAGCAGTGCAACTCAAAGGATCATTCTTGCCCATCGGATACCCAGAAATCAAAAGACAGGAGAAAGAGCCAAGCTGCTAGATGCAGCCAGCTCTGTGAAAACAGGGTTATTTGAGGGGCCACGGTCCTTTAGCTACCGCCGTGAGAAAGTTTTTCTGCCAAATACCAGATTCAGCCTGGGGCTCTGTGAGAGCAACCGCGAAGCGTGCCAGGTACCGCCGTAAGGAGGTCTTCAGGGCTCTCCCTCCCCTCGCTTTCTACGAGACAGCAAAATGAACCCTGACATATTCTGGGCATGAAATCCACAGACTAACAATAAGATTCCCTGAAATACAGACTGCTGAGATAGAACGTGAATCTTGAAGCCTTTTCAAGCTTATTCAGGGCTGACAAATAAAAGGAATGAGAGACTACGATTCTCTGCATTAACTGAAGCAAGTTATCTACTTCTCCCCTCAGTCTTAAGGCTCCCCTGGCAATCAGTCTTTGCTGAAACTTGCAGGCTCTAAAAGCCAATTTTTTCCCCACTATTGTATCAATTTAACCCCAGAACAATACTATCACCGTTTTCCCTCTGTAATATCATCCACTCATTTTTTCCTTCAACACCCTTTCCCAAAGCTAGAAGGACCAGTAAGTGCATAGGACCCTGGTGACTGCAGACAGCTCTACCTTAACACATCCAACCGTCCACAGCAGCTGTACATTGCCATCTAGTTTGACAGCGTGCACCTAGAAGAGATGAGGCTTGCTTCAGCAGCTCATCAGATCAGTCTTCGGGGAAAAGAAATGCCAGAGAAGCCATAAAATGAAAGGCTGCTGCGTCCAGGTTTCAGCCAGCACGTGCAGAGGCTGCAAATCCTCTGTACTTCTCGGCAGTGGCTACACAAAGAGCCCCCTCTGAGCCGCTAAACCGAGCCACAGGTTTCTCACTGCCACCTCAGTCGCCAGAAGGGTGTTAGCTGAGGTGATGCCTTCTGAGCCGTCCCCTTTCATGCCCCAGGGGAATGGTAAAAAAGAAAAAAAAAAAAAGCCTGTCAGCAGCGTGTTCCCCTCTGCTTCTTTGCTGGCAGAAGATCCTGGCATTGAAATCCGCGCCGTCTGAAGTACGGTGCGACTCAACTTTCTGGAGTTGCGCTACAAAGCCAGGCGCTCTGGATCTGTAGGACAGCTACAGTGAGCAGAGAGCTGAAGACAGTGCCCTTGCCTCTTATCAGCACTGCCTTCCAGCAGAAAAGGATGAACAAGAAGCTAAAAGTAGCACACAAGGTCAAAAGGACCCCGGCTTCCCGCTGACGGCTAGCAAACAAACGGCCGAGGCGGTGAAACACTCTTGGCTCCCCGGGCAGGACGAGAAATTAAGCTTCTTCCATATCCTTAACGGGGCAAATGCTGGTTCTGAAACCTTGTGGACAGCATCCCTTGGAGAACCCTAGTGCTTGGGCCAACACAAAGAGCACTAAGGTTCACCCCCCGTGAGATGACCTTATCCTTCCACATCTGACCAAGACCGGAATGAGGTCAGCGTACTGACAGTTGGACCCAGGGCAGTGAGGGCAGGTGGGTTGCAAGCCACGTCTCCAGGACTTACCTGCACACAAACGACGCTGGAATTCACATCTCTGACCTGAAAGGCTACGAAGGCGATGAGGGGAGCGGAGCATCTCTCCTACGAGGAAAGGCTGGGAGACCTGGGGCTCTTTAGCCCGGAGAAGCCTGAGAGGGGACCTTATCAACCAATATCTAAAGGGTGGGTGTCAAGAGGACAGGGCCAGGCTCTTCTCAGTGGTGTCCAGCGACAGGACAAGGGGCAATAGGCACAAACTGGAACATGTGAAGTTCTGCCTCAACATGAGGAAAAACTTCTTTACTCTGAGGGTGGCAGAGCCCTGGAACAGGCTGCCCAGGGGGGGTGTGGAGTCTCCTTCTCTGGAGATACTCAAAATATACCAGCCTGGACGTGGTCCTGTGCAACCTACTTTAGCAGGGGGCTGGACTGGATGATCTCCAGAGGTCCCTTCCAACCCCTGCCATTCTGTGAAAGAGAGAACGGAAAGGAAGCAAGGAGGCGATGGTGGGCCACACCCAAGGCACCAGTATGAACAGAGCTCACTCTGGAACTGGTAACATCAAGATGTCTACATCCGACACCGCACAGAAACCCAAACCTTAACGAGAAGGGGATGGAAATGCAAAGAAGCCAACAACGGAGGGCTGAGGGTTCAGCTTCACCCCAGGTCTCCTTCTGCATTCACTCGTGCCATCGCCTGCCTTTAAGCCAGGGCACAGGATTTAGGAGACAGATTTCGGGCTGGGCAGAGAGGACAGCAGAGAAACAGCAGCGTTTTGTCCGCTTTTCTGGACTGCCCAGACAAGCTGCCAAGTGAAGCACTGACCACCTGGGAAGTTTTAATACCGGCAGGGAAGAGTTTTGTACGGAAGGAAAAAAAAAATACAAACCCGAAACAGTTCACGCTCCTTACTCTACACTATGTCAGTCATACACAGTATCAAAGCTGCATGGTAACCGCTAAATCTGAACCCTACGCCCTAATGGACAAACCAATGACTTGCCAACTAGTCTAAGATCACCTTCACATGAATATTTAATATCTGGCATTAGGTGATCTTAAATTTTTACATAAATGCGTTCCATTATATGTAGCCAAAACACAGACTCTGTATCTAAAATAATCTTGACACTTGCAGTAAAAATCCTGTATGAAAATTAACTTGGTCAGTAATTGTTCTGCAGCACCAGAATATATTATGGATAGAAGTTATCAGTTATGGGAAGGTCAAATTTGCATTCAGCTTATTAAAGAAAGACTTCATAAAGTTATGGGAAGGGTATCCATTCTGCAGTTGACCCCATATGCTTTCCCATCTCACGGGGGAAGAATTTATTGACAAGTTAGCAAAACAAATTCATACCATTCAATAGAGAAGCTGCAAGGAAACAGAGAACTAGCTCATTAGTGGTATTAGAAGTCTTATCCTTCGAGAATCATTTCAACAACTACTTATTAAACTAACAAAAAATGAAAGTTTCAAATGTTCTGCAGCATAGAACAGCTTTGAAGTTCCCAAAAAACCCTCTCCATGCCTGCAACACGAGGATCAAAACACAGAAGAAAAATCCCTTTTTAGTTCTTTTTGAATAACGGCTCATGTTTTTTTGTTTTGGTATTTTACAGAGAGAATGAAGTCACTTAAAACCTGTCTTCTCGTCCAGTTCTGACAGGACTTCACACTCCATGAAGCACCCACTCGGATTATGATGCAGCGATACGTAACAGCCCCAAGTTTTCTAGATATTGCTGTTCGTTGATCTTAGTGAAGACCAAGAATTAGGCCTCAGAACGCCGAATCTCCCATTTAACAAAGTGGGAACTAGCCCCCAGGCTCCCACCGCCACTGGTTTTTGCTGGAGCTGAATTACCAAACCTATCTTCTCACAGAAGTAGTCTTACAGCAAGTAACCTGGACATGAAAGATCAGAGGCATAATTTGTCTAGACCTTCACAACGAAGAACTTCCTCTAGAGAGCGTGCAAGTGAGGCTACAGCTACGGAAACGGCTTCATGCTCTGAAAATCTCATTAGTACAATCCCTGAACGGCTTCAGCATAAAATACTAAAAAGCCAAGTTTGTTCCTTCATAACGTATTAAACGGAGCTGCCACCCTTAATGACGGAGGCTGTGGCAGCTTTACAAAGCGCATGTTTTATTAAACATCTCATGCCAAAACGGACCACAGGCACACCACGCAAGATCTTCCTACTTACACCTCAAACCACCAGCGGCCCCGAAAGCCACAACCCACCTCAACAGGACGCTTGGACACAGACGTCTGGAAACGTGTCAGCCGCACAGCAACTCCCTCAAGGAAAGAGGGGAGTCCAGAGCTTCATCATCCTCATTCCTCTCAGCCAGGCACCTGCTCCCAAGCGCACACCCCCTAGTCTAAGGCAACATTAAGGATTCCAGCACAGAATCCAAGCCTTAATTACACGCCAGCCTCTGTGTTGTGGCAGGATAATTAGCGGACCCCGGAACCGAACACTTTTATGCTTGCTAACGCACTGCAACCCAGTGCCAAGTGAACACGTCTAATTATTCCATTATATAGGGAGTAATTTTGCTACTAATACACAAAGTCAAGGGACATTTTAATAACAGACCCTTTAGGCCTGTCTATAACGTACAACGTAATTTATAACCCTGTTTTAGCAACTCCTGATACAATTCTGCATATAAAGTGTTTGTGTAACCACACACACAAGATACACACGTGATTCTAGACACACACATCTGTGTGTGCGTGCGCTCCCTCCGTGGAGACACTCAAGAGTGATGTCTTCTGCCTCCTGCTCTGCTGCCTTTCCTGCTCCCATAAGACCAGCTGCCAAACGCTTTAGCGGTCACGACTCCACAGAGAAACGGCTGGATCAATGAAGAGCAGCGCCCCGGTACGCACGGAGGCAGGGGGGGACGTACAGCTCTGTTCACGAGCTGCTAGTTGGGCGTATTTGCTTACACAACTCATCAGCTCAAACCAGGTTTCTCCCACGGAAACACCAGATCAGTTCCGGAGCGTTTCCCATTTTCACCAGTTCACTCTTTGCCAGGTGATTGACCTTCGTTAACACAAGTGCTAAAAGCTCACCCAGCAGGTCAGAATTTGAAGAGCTGCAGCTCATCTCACCACATAAAACCTAATTCCGTGGCGGCTCCATCAGCTCAGAAGACGTTTCACTGCTTTCCCCGATTCAGAAGCAACTCAGCATTCACCAGAAATAAAGAGCTTCCACTGTCCAAGAACATTTGCTCACTCTTTCACTGCCTTCCAACAGAGTGGGAGCACCAGTTTACACGGCCCCACTGCACAGTGGAAGCATTTTGAGCCATCACATTGCTCCTTGACTGCTTTGCCCACATCCATTCCCTGAGTTGACATCAGAAACAGTCCTCAGGCCGGTGTTTCTCCAACTCTTGGCCTCAGGCCTCAATCTCTTCCATCTAAACACCAAGTCTGGATTATCAAAAATCCAGGAATCCAGGAAGGGATGATTCCATACCCACAAAGCTTCTTCAATAATTCCTCTTGTCTAAGGGGAAAAGTTCCAAGCCATTTGCTGCAAGGTCAGGGATCCTTCTGAACCTCAACCAACGATTCCCCTCCGAGATGTTGCTCGCTGTGTACGGACTACAGATGTCCCTCTGACACCCTTGGCAAAGGCTTCCCAACGTCCAGGGAAGTCCTACACCCACAGCGGTGCACTAACAGAAGTCAACAGGGGCTGGTTGTGCCCCACACGCTACTCACCTGTTTTACGTTGTAGCCTGCTTTTGCACTAGTTTCGATGAACATTACATTCAGCTCTTTGGCTTTTCTTTCTCCTTCCTCAATGGACACTTGTCTGGGGAAGATAACACAGAATTAGGAAAAAAAAGCAAGCGTCATGCAAGTTAAGATTTCTGTCTCCAACCCAAGGAGATGACTGCTTCATTACACTTCCGAAAGCATTTCATGTTGTTTTTTTTTCCCCCTGCATACAGATGCTACGTACTGAGCAGCTGCAGACAAGCACCCCCCTTTCACCGTCAGATGGACTTCTACAGCACACTTGGCTCCCAAAGCAGAGCTCGGCTTTCCAGTGGAACAGCTAAGGGGGCCAACCAGACTCCCCCAAATCCCTGTCCAGGAAGCTCTGCTTTTATATCCGAACGATCAGCAATCAACAGATTTAACACCCAACAATAATCATCGACTTGCAGCCCACACAACTGTTTGAACAAAGGACCAGGCATGCCCACCTCCTAGCAAATTAATTGTGTCCTGGTTCCCCCGGCGAGGCGTCCCACCCACCGAGCAGTCCGCTATGGCAAAAACCGGGGGGAACTCTGGTTCAAGGACTGCCAAACAAAAATCATGGGGTATACGAGGGGTGTACGTGGGCATAAACAATTCCTAAAAGGATGTTCCAAATCTGAAGTAAGGGTCACAAGTGAAGCTATTCTGAGGGAACACGGATTCCAATCACATCCAGAATACTTCCATCTCACGCTTGTGTTTCACCTTGGTGACTTTCTACTCATTCGTGTCAAGAATACCACAAACCCACAACAAGCAAGTACAAACTGCGGCAACTTCTCCTAAAAATATTTAGGTTTGCCAACTTCTGAAAACCCCTGAAGACTTTTAAAAGGGAGGATTTACTCGCACCTATCATTTTTATCTGAGCAAAACTATTAAGCACAAATATTGGTAACGCCTTCAGCTTATCCCTTCACTGATGGAGGCTGCAGTTAACGCTCCGTTCGCTCCCGGCATCTGAACAAGTTGGTGACAGTTTCTCAACTCATTCACAGCATCGTGCTGGAAACTTGTGCTTGACCCAGTGAAAGAAGTTTTAAAATTGAGATTTCTCTAGTCACAGCCATCTCCAGCAGAGTTAAAACAAGCTTGAGCATCTTGGGGAAAAAAAAAAAATAATAAAAACCCAAGTGTTCTTTTTAAAATAGCTGTCTAGGAGAAAACAGCAGCAGATGAGAAAACCAAACAGACATGTGAAAGACGAGTTATTCCTCCATACCTCTTATCTGCTAGATCTGTTTTATTTCCCACCAGCATAATGATGACATCACTGCCCCTTTCCGTTCTGACGTCATCAATCCATTTTGTTGTTTGCTGGAACGAGTTTACATCTAACAGAGAACAGTGGAGAGGATTATCACTGCGGGTATTCGTCACAGATCACCGGTAAATACCTCTGTAACTCTCAAATAAAAGCTTCATATTCTCTGGAATTGGCATAACAGGGCGATGAAGAGCCAGCAAGTGAAACCCTAAATCTCCCACACTGAAGTACATGACAAATTTGGCATTAACTTAAAATGGACTAGAACTTCATTATAGGGGAATTCCAAGCCAGGGAGTGAACCGAGCTGGTCTGTAATTTGGTTTTGGCAGCGTCTAAAACGACAAGTCTTACCGCTGTTTTACAGCGGTTCCCTTTTTTTTTCGTTCCACATAAAATTATTTTACATATAGAACGGGGATTAAGGCGATATTGCATTCTACCTGCTCGTGACTGGTGCACCTACAGCCAGAGGTTCCTACGGTTTCGTTGCCTGTCAGAAGTACTTAATAGCAGCTACACATTTTGTACAGCTTCATCGCTTCTCACTTGCTAGGTTCTGGATTTTGGCTAAGAAACATCGGGGTTACACGTCACGCTAGCAACTCCTCTGTCACTGAGCAGCGAACTCGACGTAAGTTTCCAAATCGTTTGCATAAAACGAGAAATACAAATTTAACCTATCCACAGACGCTCTTTCTTAATGGTACAGCCTTAAAAGCTGCAAGAGGAGAATTCTAGGGAGCTACCCTGACCTAACGAGGCAGCACGTGGCCTGAAAAGGTGCGTCCCGCAAGGAAAAACGAGCGGTACAGAAGCCGCCCTGGAGCTCAGCGTTTGCCAGCGAGCTACACAAAGAGCATCCGAGCTGCCAAAGTAGGTTTTGGTACTTAAAGGAGGGGCTCTGCAGCAGTTCTGGACAAGTATTGATTTTTTTTAATGGCTTCTACTGCATAGTAATATATCGTACGCTGGACAGTCAAGACTTGATCACTTGCCAGTGTTTAATTCTTCTCTTTACTACTTGACAATATTGAATTTGCTACGTCAGTAAAACAATTTCAGAGTTCACAGCTAACCTGTACTTTTAGCTCAAATGAAAGTGCTATTTTTAACAATTAAAGATTTTACAGGTAAAGCCCATATTCTAGCACTTGTAAATCAAAAGGCGAACGCTTTCCTATCTGTATAGAATTAGGGCATTGCTCTCAGTCAGTTCTGGTTTAGAACTGAAAGTGTCTGAAGATTTAGTTCTCCCAAAACGAAATTTCTGGTTTTTGTAAATACAGAACGCTAGTAAGTTAGGGGTCTCTGGACTGAGGGGAGGGACAGAAGGAGAAGGGTTAAAAAAGCACTAATATTTTAGTTCACAAAAATGTACATACCTTAGTAAGAAATGACAGCGCAATTGTTAAAGGGTAAGGGCGTAGTAGTAAGTTTTACATATTGCAAAACGTGAAAGTGACCGTTTCAGGTGAAAATGTGATGTTAATGCACCTTCCCCCCCGGCCCATGCCCAGATTTTTTTCGGGTGGGGAGAGTAAATGGAGTGAAGCAAGCTCCAGCTATCAGTGCAAAGTCTCTACTTTAAGAATTCAGATATTCATGAACATGATTCAGGTGTTCGAGATCAAAAGTCACAGGTGATATTATGATCAAAAAAGCAGATGAAAGAGGGTAAAGTGCAACAAGACCAGCCAGGACTCAAGGCTTCAGGAGAGGGCGATAGGAAAGGGTTACAAAACGATGCCGTGTGTAAGACAGTTTATACATTACGATTAGGTGGCTCGCTTAAAACTTGACTACAATAAAACTTTTTCTTTTCATGCCAGAATGAAGAACAAGCAGATGACTGTGACAGGACATGCAAAGCTAGGCTAAAGGATGAAAGGGGCAGAGTATTAGAAATGCAGAATTCCCCCCACTCACTTGTGATATCATAAACAACAACTGCAACAGTGGAGTCACGAATGTAGCTAGGAATCAAGCTCCTGAACCGTTCTTGACCTGCTGTGTCCCATAATTGCAACCGTACCTAACAAAATCAGTCAAACAAGCAAGAAAAATAAGAAAAAGGTCAAACCCAGTGCAATATACCTACTTGTGATATCGTAAACTACTACAGCAGCAGCAGAGTCACGGATGTAACTGGGAATGAGGCTACGGAAACGTTCCTGACCCGCAGTATCCCACAGCTGCAACCTGATCTGTGGGTGGGAGAAAATTAAAAAAGCCAAACTGCCACTAAAAATAAAAGAGTAAATAAATTTTTTACTTTTTGAAAAAAAGAAAAAAACAAAACAAAAACAAAAAACCTAAATAAAAATTAGAAACTCATGCAGGAGATGACCGGGGACTGGGAGCGGCAGCACGCTGTCTCCTTTACAGCGGTCTCTCCCAGGCGTTAGTAGCAGCCAAAGCAGTGGATGTGCTCCTGTCTTGGCTTTCTGCCGCCTTCCCTTTTAAAAAGGATGCTTCCCCTCGGCAAGGGGAGAAACAGAACTGCTCAGCTTTCAAACGGAGAGGACCGACAAGAAAACTAAGGCCAACGTCCACCTGCAGCTCTGCCTACGCCAGGTTTTCACGCTCTGCTGCTATCCTTCCTCAGGGCTCCCACACGTCACCTCCAGCAGCCTGGGGGATGGCGGCTGGTGGAAGCAGCAGGGCACACGCCACACTTCTCACGGAAGAGCCTTCAGCTGCTGTCAGAGCCCTGGCAAAGCTACTCATGTGAGTTTTTCAAGGAGGCTACACCGCTAGTTCTCCCTCTCGAGGTAAGCCTGAGCCGCACTGCAAAGCAACACGGACGCAGAGGAGGCCGAGCGTCTCTCACCCCCGAGGTTCTGAAGGGAAAGGCAGGATACACTAAAAGCAACACGCACAAGGGCCGGTTTTGTTATGGAAAGAACATCCCACCGCTCAAGCGCCTTCAACGCGGCCCCATTTACTGTGGGTTTGTGCAACACCATCGGCTTACGCAGCACTGCACGACCTGCTCCTGCAGACAGCTCAGTGGCTGAATTTCTTAATTAAGAATCTGAGCTCATTTAAAACCACAGGCTTGCTTCCACAGAGGAGCGATTTCATTTCAGGAACGAGAGCTGCACCAAGGCAAGGAACAAGCATCGTTTGTGGATTAGCGTTGCAGGCAACTTTCTTTTTAAACAAGTACCATTGAGGGTATCGGGCTAGCTAATAACTGGCAACTCTTGGCAATTTGTATTTTATCCTTCTGCCTTGTGACACCAAAACCTGAAGGGGTTAAGCATGGCCCCCTTCTCCAAATCCCCACCCTTGTGCACCCCTCAAACTACCCGTATCACCTCTTTCTTCAAAGAGGATGACCTATAGCACCCTGTGCTGCGTGTAAAACGGCACCCACGAGCCCTCCACAGCTGAGCCAAACGGTGATTTCCCGCTCCCGCGAACGGAGCGGGGAGCTGCCTCCCCAGCACTGGTCAGCCTGGAAGCAGCTGGCAGACAAAGGCTCAGTCCGTACTTCCAAGCGATCTCAGAACTTGTGGGCTGCACAATTACAACAGAGGCTGAACCTCATTCCTACTGTACAGAGAGAAGTGCAACAAAAATCTTACTCACTGTTCGATCCTCCAAATACATGGTTTTCGATAAGAAGTCAATGCCAATTGTTGCCTGTAAAAAAAAAAAAAGAAAAGAAAAAACCAACACTTCTTAAACAAAACATCAGAACAAGTGCAGTGATTTCCAGGGGAGCAAGCATTACTGCCACATCAGAATTCAGCACCTGTAGCCCATCTGCAAGAGAAATTTGCTCGTTTTCTTACTTTCAAGATACAGCTCCACCCAGAAGTAACATTCAATCCGCAGATTCCTTAATATCCGTAACCAGAACAATACCTTAAAGCACAAAATGTTGTCAACCTGAACTTCAGTTGATGCGTACTGACAGTTTAATCCACAGTCATATGGGGATCAGCAAGGATTTTTATGCATACGACCCAAGCTAGCGTCCGTCAGGGTACCTGGGCACACTGTACTCTTCCTGACTGCCAAATATCTTAAGGTATCTTAACTTTCAGCCTTTTTCATTAAGGCCAAGGTGGACACCTTCACACCTGCTGCAGCACAAGAGCATACGCACACACTCACAGCCCCCAACAACGACTAAAGCTCAGTTAACACTAAAGCTCACTGCAGCATGACTGTTTGTAGACACTAGCGGGAGCTTTGCGTAGAGCCTCCTTATATGTGTTTAAGGGAAAAAGCAAAGCACTAAGTGCTATCGAGCTTGGAAGAAGTGCTGCTTCTTAAATACAAGATCTTCACCCATTTTTCGAGGCTGCAGTGAGGGTGACTCCAAGCTCCAGGAATTTGTTTGCAGCAGGGATGTGACGAAGCTGAGCTGTTGGGGCTGAATTAGGCTGCCCTGGCTTCAGCAGGATGCTGAGCGTTTCAAGCGGCTGTACCGCTCAGCAACATCAATAGCGCCTGGAAGACATTCCAAACAAATTGATTTAAAAGGAAAAAAAGAAAGAAAAACAACTCCCATAACAGGTAAGAGGTAAGTCTCTCAGCTAGGGCAAAGAGGCTTGATCAAACCTCTTCCCTGCTCTCCCACGCTGAAGCGGGTATTTCTAACGGAGAGCCTATTTTACTGCATATGCTCCATACTGTTAGACTGCTATTATGCCCTCACTACATATCCCCATAATTAATTCCTTGTGTCCTGACAGATATTTGACGGGGTAGGACTAAAGAACAGAGCCAGCCAGCCTGCTTGTGAGCAATACACCAAAAACAGCTGCAAAAGAATTAAAACAAAAGCAGAGCTGAACAAATCGAATTTCCACTTGCAACTAAACATAACACATCAGGAACCAAACCCTCCTGCTGGATCAGGACAGCAGATCTGGAGTACCAGAGATGCATGTGGGAAGAATAAAGAGCGGTGGATCCCAAGCCAGCTACCCAGTGATTTTTCACCTGTCATCAAGGACTGTGACATTCCCAGTTCAGAGACACGATACTGCAAACTGGAAGGCAGATACGAGAAGCCTCAAAAGACTAATGCCAACAACATGCTTCCCTTCTGCTTCTGTTTTCCATTGTTTTGGGAGACGACTCCTCGGAAGATCGCCTCAAAGATGCTTCTATTCTCCCTCGTGACTATTTGATTCACTTTACAGAAGAAAAGCTACAAACCCACCGAGATCTTACACCATCCATACAAGCCAGGATCCCATTCTGACTGACAAACTGCTGGAGACTCCGCTTTTTCTCTGCTCTCAGCAGGAGCTGGAACACCAGCTGCAGAGCCCAAAACCTGCCTCAGCCTGTACTTCATGCCACCCCTCCCACACAGCTCTGAAGCTCACTCGCTGCCGTAAGAAGCCTCTGCGTGTCTGGAGAGCTGTGAGATGTCTGCACTTGGACACTCACAGCAGGGGAAATACAACAGCAAGGCCGAGCACAAAACTTATTTTCCATCTGGGCAATGGAAATATTTGTGGTAATCGCACTGAGAACGGCTGGCAGGTTACTTTCAAGTTGCGTTGACCTAAGGCCCCTCAAGGTTTAAGAATTACATGGAATAACTCACAGCTAAATGTACTTGTCCACCTGTATTGGCCTGACCGCACCACGGCGCCGGGAAGCAGCAGTATCAAGGAGTGGATTCAAACGCTCTACCTATCCCAGACTTTTACTAAACCAGGTAACCTACAAAGAGTTCCGCCAGAAGGAGCAAAAAAGCTTGGGGGATCTTTACAGATCGGTTGTAAAGAAGAGCTGTGCAAAGCACGAGCAGAGGAACACTCTGCTTACTGACGGGGAGAGCTGCACGGACAGGGAACTAAGCTAATTACTGTAATTAAGGAGGAGGCAGGTCTAACCCGCTTGTGAACGGCTGTGCACCACATGGAATGAGCAGGAGCTAGGCACGCTCCGAACATGAGGTGAGGCACTCTAAGTCCCAACTGCAAGTTTAAAGAAGACAAGAAGCCCCAAAAAAAGGGCAGAGAGGGCCACGGTAAGGATGGGGCCGCGTGCGAGAACACTAATCCAGCTGTCCTCAACACTACTGCCTAAAAGGACCCACGTTACCCCGTTTTATAGGCTATCCCTGCTGACACAGAACTACTCAAGACTATGCAAGGAGGCCTGAGGCAAAGCAAGAACCCGAATTACCTTTCAAGTCACAGGCCAGCCTTTCAACTCAACGCTCTCCGCCCTCTCCCCTCCTCCAAGAGGCTGAAGCGAAAGGGAAGCGCGGCCTGTAGCCCTCCTCTTGCGTAACACACAGCAGCATCACGTTTGCCAACGTTGGCCTTTCGTTATACGTCACACATGGTGCCACAGAACAAGGAAAACCTTTCCCAGCATGTCCATGGAGAGGTGTCACTCCTGGTAACACACAGACCACCAACGGCACAATTTTACTTCAGGTGTTTGTGTTTCCTTCACGCAGTACAGCGAGTTCTTGTTTGATTCACAAATGCCGCTTTCATGAAAACAGCTTATTAATAAAGCTACGAGGGCAACAGCTGAATTCCTCCTATCTAGCAGCCAGCAAACTCATGCACAGCACAGATTTTATTCAACAGCAGCTTTCTATTTTTACCAACCGAACACAAAAAAAACCTTGTTCAAATGATGGGTTGCGGCAGCTTCCAGAAAACGTGCATTCAAAATTTATCAGAAACGTCCAGAAGGAGCAAATCATCCCTCAACTAAGCTACAGCTACAGCTAACCACGTACTCGGTTTGATATGCAGTATCATTCCAGTTCTTGGCTTTGAGAGCTCTCGATATCAACCTGGACATGGAAAAGCTATCTTTTGGTTTGACACTAACACATGGTGTGATTTTGGCCAAATCACTGGAGTTTTTATGACTCATTCTTTCTTCCAGCTATAGCAAAATAGGGCAGATCGCCCTACCTCACTCATGACTTCAGTGAAATAGAGGTCTTTGGAAGAACGACACTATACCAGGTGCATTAACACCCGAACTAGGCCCGCATCAGTGACAGCTAAATTAACGCTATCTTGTGAGCCCTTAAGATTTCTTACTGTTTTAAGTCCCACTCATTCATTCTGCAGTCATTTAGTACATTATGTCAGACCAGCTTCCCGTGGAGACAACTATATTATCCTAAAGCACAGAGGGTCAAACCTCTCCAAGGAAGAACTAGGACACAAGCTCCACAGAGAAAAGGAGCAGACCTGAAAGAAAAACACTGTGGGAAAAAAAAAAAAAAACACAGATTAAATAAAGAGCCGCATTCACATGGCCATGTAATTACAGTGGGTAGGATTTGAAAGGGTGTTTGCTCCCTTGGGAGCGATGATGTGTACTCTAGCCCTCCTACACCACAGAAGCTTTGCTTCTCCCATAGTTAAGTGAGAACGTACATCTCCTTCTACCCAACTTGCCTAGCAGCAGCAAAGAGGAATTACTGGAGAGGAAGAAAATCATTAAAGGTAAAGATATTCAAAGGAGATACTTGGATAGGCACTAAGTAACAGAAGAATTACAGCATTTTGCTTACTTTTCTCCCATTACCTCCTCCTCTCACCCCCCTAGAAAACCCTTCACATTCCTCAGTGAACAGATTTTTCTCAGCTTAGTGTATTCCGAACATCACCAACTGTAACCAAGTCACGAAACACGTTCTGCTTGGAGAAGACGCACTTTCTGAAACTGAAGTACGTTTATAGCTTGACACCTTTTCAAGCTCACCCTAAATTCTGGGAGTGGGCAACAATGATCGCTGTCCTAGAATCTAGAAAACTTAGCTTGTGTCAACTTGAACTGACCTGTCACCAAATACGAAGCAGTGAGGGGGCTGCAGGGCTGACTGGAATAAAAGACAACCACAGCTTCAGCCCCAACCTTGCCAACCCCATCGTGTTTAAATAATAAATAAAGAAGTATAGACAGGCAGTCACAGGATGGGGACGTGCATAACAAGTGGGTTTGCGGTCTTTGTTCCGGCAGACAGTATAAAGGAGCATCCTAAAGCACACCCAGCCTTACAATCCACTCGATTCTGCTCCACGAGTCCTTGCCCACCCCACTGCAGAACCTCTTGTAGCTCAGCTTGCTGCTTTTAAAAAAGAGCCAGGTACCTGTCACGTTTTCCCCCACAGAGGCGTGAGATCTGTGATGGTCTGGTAGCAAATGGTGACAAAAAAAACCCAGTAGACTTACTAACTGCCATTACCTGAGTACACCCAAGAAGCCTATCCTTTCGATCCACAGCTCATCCTGCCGCAAGGAGCAGATGAGCTACCCAAGCAGAATCCCACACCGAAATGCCACTCTGAAAGGTTATTAGAATACGAAGCTACAGATTTTACCGTGAAGAATTTGGTCAGTGTACCAACCCCCAGCCACTGCAATCAAATGGATTCTTCCTGCAGTGGAAGACACGGCAACAGAGGGACCTTACAGAAGACAGTAATATGGATTAATTTACCTGGTAGGTGTTGTCAAAGCTGTCATACATGAACCTGGTGATCAAGGAAGTCTTCCCCACTAAAAGAAAAAATAAAACAAAACAACACAGATTCAAGGAACAGCTTCAGTGCAAGTTTTAAGCAAGTGATTTAAAAATGGTTTCAGGAGGAGTTTTACGCTATGTCCAACAGATCCGTACTGTACAATCAAACTTCCTACAAGCAAAAGAGCAGTTATTTGACTTTACAACTGCAAAGTCACTAGTAGGCACATTTCTTCTGAAAAAGGTTGGATCCTGTATCATTCCCGAGCACTAGATTTATGCATTCGTGATTTAAGAGGAAAATTGACGTAATTTGATCATTCCAGTTTCTACCAAGCGATTCGGAAATTTCGGTTGAACTAAACGAACGAGTGTAATAGGTCTGCCAACCCCTCCAACAAATTATTATAAACAAGTCAGCTCTTCTCGCTCACAAACCAAGGTAGCTACGTCCCTTCAAAATACATCTCGCCGCGCATCCCCTCAATGTCACTCTGTCCACATTTGTCACACAAATGGCAGTCCCTGCTGTAGCATAAGACAAGATTGAAGAGCATCGCTGTCGAGAGGCTTGTTTACCTCCTGCCCACAATGCCTGCAGTCCTTATCACTCCATTAACTTCACCCTTCCTCTGACAACATATTCGCGACACCTTTTCAAACCGGCAGGTTCATATGCTGTTAAAAATGCCATTATCCACCCAGCGATGGTCGCAGCTCACGCCGGGTGTATCCACTCGGCTGCTCTGCCCGGGGAAGTCAGCCGGCACCGCAAGCAGAAGGGGTCACTGCTGTGTGTGCAGGCACACAGGCACGGGCAGAGCCTTTTTCATGCGGCCATTTGTGATGCCGCAGCTCCTCTGGAACCACGCCTCGGCTCGGCCGGGTTAAACCACAAACGACAGCAAGGGTCCCATTTCATAACCCAGTTCGACACAAACTGCGTGTATCCTAACATTCCAGCCAGGTATCAGGCTGCCTTGCAATCTCATTTTCCCTAAAAGTGATATGAGGTTCATTTTCCCTAAAAGTAACATGAGTAATACGAGTGATATTTTAAACAACCATCCTCACAACAGTTACTTTCTACTCCCGCAAGACCACCAGTGCAGCTAGCTGGGACAAAGCCCAACTCATACTCAACGCACAATTTTCCTACTCCATGCCATCTTCACCTGGAGGGGACCAGCAAGATATGCAGGGGCTGGAACATCTTAACCTGCCTCATTCGAACATGTTTAAATACTCTCAATTGTAGGCATATTATTTAAGAAACAACTGAAGTTACTCAAGAATGTATCCCCTCCTGTGGTTTTCTTCTAACCTCCTTGCAGCTAGAGTTTGCCACGTCCCGCTGGCAGGAGAGAAGACCCGTATGACTTGGGTTAGCCACCGAACGTTGCAGGTACAGATAAAGGGCAGCTAGCTGTGCGCAAGCCAAAGCACATGTTCTTCAAATAAGCTTCCAGAGATGTTAGTTCCCTACAAGGGTGACCATCAAGAGAGCAGGGGAATTTATCCCCAAAATCTTGGCTTATTTAGTTTGTTGGGGTTTGGTTTTTTACCAAAAAAAAAAAAATATTCTTAGCACAGCAGCTAAGAGAACCCTGAGTTTTGGAACAACACGTAGAAGGGCTCAACTAACAGGAATCCAGTAGGTAGCTTTTGAAAATCAAAAAAAGAGAAAAATTTCCCCAAGTCAAAACTCGAATTCCTGCATGAATTTTTAACATATTCTGCTCCACAGGCATAATCAGGTTTCCCACAGAGTTAAAAAGCTGCCTTCGCAAAGGCAAACATCCCCTTTGGCGAGCAGATTTTCAGAAGCAACATGTCTCAGATGGGCAGGATTCCCGAATCCCTTGGTCAAATCTGTCCCAGGGCCCCACAGATGTGTTGAACAACAAACAGCACAAGCTGGTGCAGGACAAACCCACGGGCCGTGAGGAGGGGGAGGTCACTCCAGACCCAGCAACAATCCTCAAGAGACAGAGATGAGCAAATTCAACACCTTCCCACTGCAGCACACGCTATAAATCCCAATAATGGGGTTGCGGCGCCACGAACAAGCCAGCTTTTCCTCAAGAGGCCACTGATGCAAACAGTCCAATTTAATTCTTTAGTGGTGAAGGAGACGTAATCAAACCCAGGAAATAATTTGCTTTGCTAAGTCACAACCCCTGAAGTACATCAAAGTCTTTTGGCAAACCAGTTCCCTTCCCACTACGCACTGAGATGTCTTGGAAGGAGTCTGTCTAGAAACCATAAAACCTGAAAAGATTTTCTATTCCACATTCCTTGAGCTCCCCTACCCTAGTTTCAAATCATTTCACAAAAAGGGGAAACATAAGGGGCCACTTGGCTCACTTGTACTTAAGTATCTGCTTCAACTGACATTGGGGTAGTGTCTTAATGCACTTGAGTTCGAAGACATTTCATCTCCAAACAGCGCAAGGTTTTCTTTACACAGTTATGTCACAGGCACCAGATCAAGTTCATACTAATACCAACCGCTTACAGTTTTAACTCCACCATGACTACTGAGGCATGACTTTTTCCTTTTAAAAAAACACCCAACTTGCTTTAAAAATCCTGGCAGAAGCGAAAGCCCACAATTCCCACTGTATCTATAATTAAAAGGAAAAGTCAGTGATTCTTCTCTCAGAAATTCACACGTTTATATAATATAAACAGACACCTTGTCCAGAGGGTTACAGGCTTTAAATATTCCCCTTCTCCTTGGTCCACTCCTAATACCCAACACCATCTGACCTCTCCCCAGCCTCCCCACACACACCGCCCTGCCTGCCCACGGCACAAACGATCCCCAGCCCCACAAAAAAAATAGCCGGATGAATCACCTTAGGATTCACATACCATCTGTTGCACCCTAAAGGGATGGGGCTGCACATGCTGACTCTCCTGCGGAAGCCCCGTTTCAGAGACCTTCAACAGAGAAGGAAAACACGCAGAAAATAGTCTATTGTCAGTTATGTTGATCCCATTTCTCGCAGACGGAGGCGCAGCACAGGCCCCTGGGCTAGCTGCAGCTACAGCACCGTCACACACGATGCCGTGAGCACACCGAGGACGCGAACGGGCCGACTGTATTTGTGACGGACCTAACGCAACAGTCGCCAACGGAATTCCCAGTGAGGATAATCCCTCACGACGGGGAAGCTCATCGTGCAGCTAGCACACCGCAGCCTGCCGAAAGGAACAGCCGATCTTGCTGCCCTCGCTTGGCAGAGCAATGGGGAAGGGCCATCGAGCCACAGTTCACCATTTGGAGTCGAGCTCCTGGATGAGTTTTGGTTTTACATCGGTTTTGATTCGGAACGTCGTAACGGAGCGTTGAGCCCCTGTGCATGACTTTAAAAAATAAATAAAAATAACAATAATCAAGAATGTTGCCCAAAAAAGAATGAATTTATTGTCTGAGGATCTGCAGGAGAGTTTGAATTCCATTCTGTTACGTATTTTCACTTGCTTTCTATTCTGTCTCGCTGGCTGTATGTTTATTGAGTTCACAGAAGGCATTAATTTGGAAGCGATTGCAAGCAAGTTAGAGGACAGAATCAGAATTCAAAATAATCTTGAAAAATGCAGAAGTGACTTCAAGAGGAAAACAAAGCTCAGCAGGGAGAAGCAGCATCAGGTAATACTCACAGACAAGAACGACTGGCTGCTTAAAATACAGATTGCAAACATCCGAAAGAAGCTATAACGGAAAGAAGCAGATAAGACAGTCAAGACTTCAGCCTTGTTTCATTAATCTGTTCTGGTTTTTGTTTTGGTTTTTTGGTTTTTTTTAAACCTAGGGGGTTAATTTAATCTCTTGGAAAAATTTCAACACACAAATATGTCCAGGGCAGCATTAGTCAGTGACACAGGAGCATACAACATCCTTTAGGCCAAAATATTTCTGGTATGCTGCTGGGACAAAAAAAAAAATAGTTAACATTATCCTTGGAGGAATAAAGGTGGGGGAGGAAATGTTGCTTTGGCTGGAGCAGCGAGAGGGCTCGCTGGACACCCCGACAGCCGCGTTACAGAAGGGAGGAAAAACCTCAAACAACTCAGGAGCTGAGAAGGGGCTTTTTGGCAAGAAAAAAGGCAGCTTGCACAGTTTACACAAGGTGATGGGCGGCAGAGAAGTAAGTGATAAAGAAAGGTGGTCTCTGGCCTCTTTTCCTTCTGTAGATCAAGACCTAACAGCTAAAAGCCAAGTCCAGACAAAGCCCTACCAGAAAAGGCACGCAACTGTAAAAGTGAGGGTAACTGAACTCTGAAATAACCTACTCGGCCGGGCAGCGAATTCTCCTCCCTTCCTTGGCACACAGAGTGGTCAGATGTCGTTCCACTGTAGGAATTTACACGAAAGGCATCTGAGAATTTTGTGAAGCAGAGGGAAGCTGAGAAAACAAGCGATTCACCAAAGAAACCACTTGTTCCAACACCGCACCTGAACAGCAAGTTTGGAAACTCTCCCGGCATGAAGCGGCTGAAGTAGCAGCGTGGGTTTCATTAGATGTGTCTTCTGCTCCTTCAAGCTTCTGATCCAACAAAACCAAAGTCCACGTTAACCAGCTCCCCATCACACAGCTGTGGCTCAGACACCATGGCTTAAGAGCACAGATTGTCAGTGCACACTCCTGGATGGCAAGGCAACCAGCTCCAACGGGAATTTTTAAGCTTGTATCTGACTTGCTCTGACGGTTTTCTTCAGCTTTACCAGCTCTGGAAGAATTTGGACCTGGAGATCACTGGTGGCTCCCATACTGAGCTAGCTACTCGCCCTCCTAACCATCAAACCTGAACAGCACATGTTAATACACACTGCAGAGCCCGCCTGGTGCTTTTTTTTTCTGGGAGGCTGGGGGAAGAGCAGAGAGAAAAGCATTTTCCTGGACAAGGCAGTAAGGAGAAGCGTTCACCTCATTAATTCCGATCAGCTGCGATGTTTTAATACATTACAGGACAGTTAGAAGTAGGCTGTTCGGATATACAAAGATAGGAAACTCCTAAAAGGAAAGGTTTGATCACTGGTTCAGCGGAGAAAACAAGCAGATGCCCAAATACTAACATCCTCCTCAATCAGCAATTGAATCAGCGGCAGCAAACAGCAAAGTATCCAGGACACATCATTGAGTTAAAAGATGGGAATTTGTGAAGTTCCTATCAGCGAAATTGCCATTAATGATGAGGGCCCAAATTCAAAGCCCTCAACAGCTAATTGAGTCGACCTGATCGATACTCTTTGTCTGGAAGCCTTGAGCCACTGCCTAGCACTTATTTCACAAAGAGCATTCATCTGCGAGATGAAATCAATACGCTAATCTCACGGCTCCAGCAACTTTGATCTGACAGCAGCGACTGGAGAGATTTCAAGGTCATTCATCTGATTCTTGAAGACCGCCTTGTCCCACTTCTGGGGCCTCGCGCGCCGGAGGTTTGTATATCCAACGCCAACCGCCACTAATGACGCTGATTAACGGGGGGGGACCAGCACCACCTCCGCGCCAGCGCGCGCAGCATATGTGCCACCGGCCGCCGCCGGCAGCACTGTGACCATCGCCCCATGCTGTGCGCCGTAACGAGTCCTTGGGGAGACTGGCACAAGAGCCAGGGATGGAAGAGACCCGTTAGATAACACAAATCATCTCCCTGCTCGCGGGATTAGGAGGTCATTTGTTACCAGGCAGGGGCTGCAAAGGGCTCAGGCAACAGTCAAGAGTGACCTACAAAGGAAAAGTAATTGGGATTGTGCCGCTCCTACTGTGTGACGTACGAGGAGCAGGGCTTCCAGCCCCTTTTCATTTTCTTAGGGATGCACTTGCCTCTTTTATACTAGAGATTCAGATCTCGTCCAAGGGTTCTTCTGGAAAAGTCACACTTAAATCTCCAAGTTCATACTAGCTGTTGTTTAGCACTTTTAAAGCATCAGCTATAAAAAAAACCCCACCCACCCAAGAAACATCTACGAAGCAAAATAATCTTTAAAATAATCAATCTACCCAGCCTTTCGTTGTAACGCTGAAAAATTCCACTCAAGCCCTCCCAGTTCTCAGAGGCAGACTTGGTTAACAGAGATCCAACTAGCTAAAAGAGTAAGTTAAAGCGAGGAAGATGAAGAAAGCCTTCTCATCACACAAACAGATAAATCACCGTGTAACCCCCAAATTTCACTGGCCCTTTGCAATTTTCTTTCACAGCTAAGCTCACCTCAACATCTTCCCTGGAAGTATTTCCTTGACACACCACAGCACAGCTTATCCAGCCATAACCGAGGTGCTGACAAGGAACGTCTTCCCAAGAAGTCAAACTCCATTCTGCCCTCAACTCTCAAACCAGATGACCCGACACCACCCGAGGAGTCCTGTTGAGAGTTACAGCTCCAAGATCTTCCAACTACTGACCTCACATCAAATTTCTGGCTCAGATTTGCCGGTAATTCCGAACCAATGCTTAAAAGAGAGTCACTGAACTCAAAAGATTCAATATTCAAGATCAGAGAACTTGCTAGTCCAGATCTGGAAAAAACAACCCAAGGCAAACAAGAGGAGAAAGGTTTGCAAAGAACAATATACTGAATTATGAATGCATGAAAACCATTTTTAGATTTTTATTTAAAAAGAAGCCCCAAAAGAAGGATGCTCATAGTTGACTTAAAATGATCTGCATGAGCCAGTAATCAAGAAGAGTATTTTTAGGTATGTCAGTCTGAGCTCTTAAAACAGAAATGCTGTATTAAAGTGATTAAAGCAGCTTCTTTAAAAAAAAAAAAAAAATCCTCCTCTGCTCTTCACTGTCAAGCTATGGAAATTTCACCCAGTTCCCCCAAAGCAAGAAACAAAACTCATTCATTATCCTGAAGACGCTGCCAGAGCCAGCAGACTGCATTTATCTAACAAATTCTCAGTAAGATGAAGTTTATCCACAGTTACAGCTGAGGAACTCTCAGGATCGCATCAAGCCTAGCCACAGAGAGCCGAGGTAAGATTCTGCTCTCCTCTCAAACCTCTTTTATTTTGCCATTTCTTCTCTGATGCAAGACGCCAGATGAGATCGGACCAAAGGGCCATCTGAGCCAATTCTTTGCATCCCTCACTCCCCAATAAATTAAAAAAAAAAAAAAAAAAAAATCCAGGGCAGGGGGGGAAATAGAGACAAAAGCCTGTGAAGAATAAACCTCCTTGAAATACATCCATGGCCCCACCCTCTTAAGTAGCTTTGTTTACAACTAAAATTATGGAGTCTGATAAAAAAGTATTTTTAGTTAAAAAAAGTATGAGTATAGGTATTTTTAATTATTTTTTTTTTTTGACCAAGGACAATATCAAAAGCACATTTATCGGCCGATTTCAAAGCACGTTTGGGCTACGTAGGATCAAGCTGGCTGGAGGAAGCCGTCCCAGCCTGGGTGCCGAAATGGAACGGCTGCCCCCATTGATGCCAGGAAACAAGAACATTTTGTACTGTTAATGCCACCAAAACTGTGCAAGTGGCTTTCGTGCTACTTCGGTGGTTCTTGCATTATACCAAAGCACCAATGGCTTCTTTATGTACAAAGAAAATGGTTCAAATAGCCTCTTTGCTGATAATTTATTCCCAGCCTAGTTAAAGATCTAGGTTATAAATTATACTCTTGTCCTTTTAAACAGATTTGCTTCTTTAAGGAGGAATTTAAGATTTTCTTTAGGAAGCTAGTGTACACTATCCAGAGGGTTACAGCCAAACAAACAAGACCTAGAAAAACAAGGAATGGTTTTGTTTTAAATAACTGTAGTAATTAAAGAGATGTTCCACCATTTTCTACTGTAAATGTTATTTCATTTCATCCATCCCAGAGAACAGAGGCGACTCACCTTGATTTTAACGGATTATATTTTTCATATTCATGGGAAATAGAACAAACAATGGACTAAAGCTTGCAGCCTAGATCAAACACGGGCAGATCAGGCAAAGGAAATTAAAGTACCCACAGTGAATCCGTCAACTTCAGCCTGAGCGAAGCACTGGGGGCTCTGAGCAAGGAGCATACTCTGAATAGCAAGTCCATTTAATACACTTCCCGCAGTTTTGTCACTTTTAGCTGCAACTTCTTTGACAAAGGACATCTGCAGCTACATCGCTCTACACAGCAACTACGGGCCAGGAAGATCTGCAAATAACTTGCTGAGGCACAACAACAATATTTCTTTCTTTCTTTGGCAGTCCAGTAGGCGTTTTGGTCCATAAGGACACTTCTAAAATGAAAAAAAAAAGCAAGTCAAAGTTCTTTAGGATCTTAAAAGCAGGTTCTACAGGCTGCAGAGGGCTGAAGTCCACCAAGCTCGGCACTCGGAGCCCTCCGCCACAGCAAACGCCTGGCAGCGGCACAGGAAACCCCCGGCGGCTTCGCGCACAACGGATCATCACGCAGCGAAAACCAGCGGCAAAGGTGCTGCTGGCAGCAGGCAGCAGTTCGGAGATGATCGTAGGGGGGAAGAAGAACGGACAACAGAGCCACCAATTCAGAAAGGGGGTTTTGGCAGCTCATTTCTGTAAGTTTTATGGTGTCCTACCTCAAAAGGTAATTCTAGAAAGGCAGGCACAATCAATAGCTATGTCAAACAACCAGAGCTGACCTTTTCAGGCCAATGAATCCCTGCCAATCCTTAATTTCTTTTCAGGTCACCACCCACAACAAAGCGTTTTTTTTTTTTTTTTTCTCCTTTAATTAAAAGCACTATTGAAAACTGTTTGATACAGTCCTGGATCAATGACTTCGGCCTCAGGGATCGCTGGTAATCTACAGCTCTCCAATTGAGCATCATTGGCTTGTCCCCACGAAGCAGCGTGGGTAAGTCAGCTCACCGCTCCCGGTGCGCACACCTTGCACACCGCTAGCACAGCTGTATCAGCCCACACATCTCTCAAAGACGTTCGTATCGTGCTGCTCGGGAATTCCAGGGACGTGCGCTACGCTCATCAAAATCAGCAGCTCAAGGTCTGCAAAAGGCACGGAACCAGCACCATCACGTCTACAAGGCAGCAGGTACACGGCAATGGGTTCCTTCTGATTCAAATTCCAAGGAAGCAGAAGCCCAAGGAATAACTGTCCCCTTAGAGGGCTATTTCATACAGGACAGTACCTCCATTCAGGACCCTCTTATGACTGGAGGTGAGGAAGGAAGAAAGCTCAAGCTGCCATCAGCGACACCCTGCTCTGACACCTCCTCTCTGCCTTTTCCTCCGCAAATTAAAACAGAAGGACCGATTAAGACAGTAAAACACAGGCAAACACATGCTAAAATTCACTAGCGTACGGTCAGTCGGGATTTCCTCTACCACCTCTTCCTCATCTTTGAAAAGACACATCACCCTTCCCAGCTGAAGGTCTCACCCTTAACGCATCTTTCATATCTGCTGGGCTCCAGCACCGGCAGAGACATTTCACATCATGCCCGCTTGCGACAGCTTGGACTGACCGAGCATCGATTCTTTTTAACAGCGATGAGTCCCCAGGAACTGGCAGCAGAGGATTCCCATCGTCCAGTTTCATCCCCAGAGCAGCCTGCCCAGCCTTAGTCAACTACAGGGAAAGGTGTGCTTTGCATTTTCATACCTTCTATTTCCATTTGTTAGCCACCAGTTGACAAAACGGTAAGAAATAACCCATCACAGCCATCCCCGCAGTTGTTCAAAGACTATTAATATTAGAAGCAATCAAAATTAATAACTCTACGGAAATTAATAAACTGGACAATACGAGAGACTTTTGGAAGCCCAAGGTAATCCTGAAGCACATCAATTATTTTTTTATCCCATAGTATCAGACATTACATAGAATCTTAAGATCGTTACAAACTTTGAAGTCCCAAACTCATGGTGTGAATTAGCATCAGTGCCCAATGCTCTGGCTCAGGTAGGATGTGCTGCTCATCATCTAGCTCCTGTTCAGGTAAGGTGCTGGGTGGGGGGTTTGAGCCTCTCAAAAATGAACCTTTTTTTTTTTTAACCACATATTTTAACACCTTCCCACATGGACAGTAACAGCATTGCCCCAGTTAAGAAAACTGAGAGCAGGGGCTCTACACAAAATGGTGATGAGTTTAATGAGATACAGCATCTGCCCAGTGAAGCAGTGAAATGGCCGAGATGGTAACTGGCCACAGAAACACACCCTTTCCCCTCCCCTCTATACAGAGCTTTAAAGCACTGCAAGACCCTGAACAAGTTACTTAGCTTCCCATTGTTAATTTGATTCCCTCGGTCCTTACAAAGATTCTCTCCAAACTGGACTTTGAAGGCAAGCTGAGACAGCTTCATTACAGCTGAGCACCTGCTTAAGGTGCAAAGCCAAATTTTACTCGTTACTACAATTCAGTAAGAAACAGCACGGCCAGAATTTCGCTGCTGAGGAAATTTCCATTTTCGTTTTGCCATGTAACGATCAAGCGCCTTGAACTCAGGTCAATTCTTTGCGATGGAAAAATTTCTGAGCAGAATATTTTAAAGCCTCGGTATCTCAGCAGTTCCCAGCAACTTCACGAAGGAGAAACTGTGACATCAGCCTTTTAGCTCACTAGACAGCCTTCAGCACTCGGGTGTTAAAAAAAGCCTGCAGTTAACAACCGAGAGCAGACCAGAAGCTAGGTATACAAGCCGAAACGGATGGGAGGAAGAATGCATGAATATTTATGACTGTCTGGTGCAGAACAGCAGGAAGGGAAGCAACAGAGTCGAGTGAACTGGCATGATGTAACAAGGAATGACACCTACCCAGCAGATGAGCACACACAAAGCTCTGATGTGAATGGCTGATATCATCTGCAGCTTATTCTCACACGCTACAATAACAAGGACACAAAGAAAGGAGGCAAGTCCGTTTTCACAGCAGCACCATTTTAAACACTTAAGGACATGGAAAGAAAGATGCAACGATCCAGCATTTTACAGGCGTTGCTGTTCACTCCACGCTCTCCTTTTGGAGCCAGGGGGCATGATATCATTTTCCTAAAGGATTCTAAAGAGTTATGGCAAAAATACCTACTGTATTTTTGTTACAGCCCCAGGAAAACAGTGAAACTTGCAGCTCCTTAAGTCTTATTAAAACACCTTCAAACAGTAGACCCCACTGAAGCTACCTGTCACTCAGGAGGCAAAGATTCAATCCTTCACCCTGGCCATAGCCAAAGATTATTTTTTTTAATGGTTTCTCACAGAAATTGGGGAATATGCATTTCAAGCGATGCCCAGAATTATGCGAGTTTCCCACAGAATTTGAGACCTTGCTGGAAGATGTGCCCTCACTACCGAGGAACAAATAGAGAACAGAATTTTGTCACAACGCAGATGTCATCAGAGCAAAGGGGTTTAGTTCCAGTCAATCTCTCCAGGCAATAACCCACCCAAACACGAGTTTTCCTGCCTGCTGCCTGGCCCACTGCTCTCTCCTGTCAAGCATTTCCATAATTTACAAAAAAGGGACCAATTACTCCCTTATCTACAACAACCAGTAATCAAATGATTAACACTTCAGTAACTGCCTTATAAAAAGAGATGACTATGAAAATGGATGTTAATCTCAAAAGCTCATTAACATTAATTTTCATTCATTCTTTTCTTTGAATACCTCACAAGAGCATGTACACAGTGCTGTTTTCCTAGCAGAAGGGATGAGGCCCTGCTTGTGTCACAATACTTCACCCAAGACAGAGGGAAACAGAGGTTGAAGAACTTTTCTGACCTAGAAAGTACTTTTTCCCAGGGTCTTGCTAATAACCACGCCCAGCAAGGCCTGTAACACTTGTGATCACCTACACAAAAGCAGATGCTTAAGTAACATCAGTTCTTCCAAACCAGCTTTTCATATTCATCCTACGGAAAAAAGTCTTTACTCTGAGGGTGACAGAGCCCTGGAACAGGCTGCCCAGGGGGGTTGTGGAGTCTCCTTTCCTGGAGACATTCAAAACCCACCTGGAAGCATTCCTGTGTGACCTGCTCCAGGTGAACCTGCTTTAGCAGGGGGTTGGACTGGATGATCTCCAGAGGTCCCTTCCAACCCCTGCCATTCTGTGAGTCTGTGAAACCACCAGCTCTGGTTCAACAAGCTCAGACTTCAACTGGAAAGAATCTCATCTCAAGAGTAAAACATGATCTTTGATAGCCAGGTTGTCCCTGACAATATATATTTCACCTACTGGCCCACTAAACAGGAACAAGATTCTTCCTCACCAGGAAGAGGAAGCCTAGCGAGGAAGCCCTGCAGACCATAGATTATTTTTACTGATACGTGGACACTTGCTTCAGGTGCTTCATTCAGAGGGATCAGGACTGAAGTAAAGACTGGCAGGACCAAGGACTGAAAAGCTGCCCTGGCTACAGCAACTGTCTTCCAGTGGGATTCTGCAATAGACTTTGGCACAAGTGTTAAATTTTCAGGAGTCCCATGCTCCATGAGAAAATTGTCCTTTGAGTTCAGTCTGCCACAAGACACGTGTGAGTATATTCAAGGGAATTTCAGAGGTTCTGCATGAATAAAGAATTAGTTTGTGTTAGGTTTCTAGTCCAAATAATTTTAACCCTCTAATAGTACCACAGGAGACACACAGAAAACAGCAGCTCTGTGAAACTACACTCCCAACCTTGTTTTTAAGTAAAAGTCAGTACAATCCAGTGCAGAGAAACTTTGCAAAACTTGAGGATTCACAGCAGTTCAGAATGGGTTGACATCTCAAATTTGAGGTTCTCAGCCTTACTTTAGATGAGCTAAACTTCTAGACAGACACACACTTGGGTTTAAACCTAGCTGAACACTGTTAATGTTTCCAGTGCTGTAGCAAAGAATGCGTAGCTAGTTAGTGAAAGCTATGAAAAGACTGCTGTCTTTTACTTTAAAAGTTTTCATTTTATTTCTAATCCTGCACTATAAGTTTTCCCAGTTTAATCCCCATCGTACATCAGTTTAGTTTTCTGCACATATTCAGCAAAAGAGTTATCACAGAACGGTTTGGCTTGGAAGACTTCCACCAGATGTTGGTTAGTACCAACTTTGTTGAGTTTCATTCTAAAAATCTCAGGTTAGACTTTCCTCCCCCAAGCGAACCTGCTCCTAATGCTGAGGAAAAAAAGCTCAGAGAGGAACAATGAACAGTATCGTTTCTGCCGCTCAAAAAGATGTGAGCAGACACACTAACAAGCGGAAAAGCCCCTTGTTCCTTTGGGAGAGGTCTTATGGTCACATCTCGCTAGAAGATTCCTCCTTCCACTCGGACAGCTGAGCTGGCTCACTCACATTTTGACAGTTTAGCATCTCCAGGTTGCTCAAATTCTCACACCACCCTTTTAAAGAAGCGTATGTTCCCAGTATTCTTTGTCCTGAACTAGGCTCTGCTGATCAAGATCCGTTACTAATGCCTCTGGAAGACTTTTGGGGAAGTGTGAGCCAGGAAAGGTGCGGAAAATACTGTCCTTGCAAGTGGCTGTTGAGCTTCTCTCTTGACTTCAGGCTGCAGTGGTGGGATACAGACCCTGGGAAACACTCATTCACAGCCCGTCTCTGCAACAGGGAGGGAATAGGAAGTTCTCAGCCAACTGGAAACACCCAAGAGAACATCCTCAGTGTCACAAGGCAGAGTCTGAAATATTCAAAGTGCAAAAAACCAACAGTCTCCCTATACAGGTCAGAGAAGAACCTGCCTAGCTCTCCTGAACATGAAATGCCGGTTCTTCTGGCACCACGGTCCTTTCGCACAACACCCGCCAAAACACCCTCATTACGATCTTCACTAATTGCTTTCAAGCAGCAGTCCCCAAATCTTGCTTCAGCTTACCACAGCGTCTCTGACGCCGCAGTTCCTGAAAAACAGCCTGTGCTACCCGATGAAATCATGTGATGGACTCTGAAGTAGCGTTAAGCCTATGTTAAACCACACATACCCATTCCCGAGGGACAGAAAATGGACAAGAAATTGCCTCTAAACAAGCAAAGTAACAATTCTCCCAAAGGATCCTACTTTTTATGCAACCATTCCACCAAGACCCAAATACCACGCTATGTAAAAAAAAAAAAAACAAACAACCAAACCACACAACTCTTACAGCCAACAGCTAGATACTGAAGGACAACTGGATAAAAGCCTGCTGCGCCACTGATCTAAGTATTCAGCACCATATGGATGTATTTTATGCTGTCTCTAGGCATTTTAAGACCAGCAAGAGAAGCAAAGAACTGTCACTTGTATTTAAAGTTTGGCAGCGGCTAAATGGAAAAGGAGGAGGAGGCAGGAAAAGGTTATTTTCTATTATCAATCTTTTGGGGGTTTTTTTAAGTCAACATTAGCCTGTTTGCTTTCTTTAGACATGTCAGAACCCCATTTTGTTTGGTTTGTGAGCTACACTTAATTACTTGAGGGTGACGCAAGACGGAGATACCAAATTCTAGGTAAAGTCATTTATCAGTAATAAACTAAGTGACACATTGAGACCGATCATGAATGGCCTGCAGCAGGCCAGAGCAGAAGGCCCAGCCTAAACACGTACAGCTGGACACCGCTCCCCTTCGTACTGCCGTCTGTGCAAGGTTCACACAAATCAATTTGTGGAGACTAATCACAACTTCAATGACAAACTCAGTATGCTCTTCCACTAAGTACAGAAGCGCTGGCATAGTTGATAAAAGTGGAACAATACGACTGATTATTAATGCATGGGCAAGATTTCCCTTGGGATACACACCAAGCCTTGTGACAGTGACAAAAATACACAGTGATAAATAGCTTCATTAACTCTTGTGGGTTTTGACGGTAATGAGCTTTACTTTTCCTCCCAAAATAGGAAATACATGAAAGAGCACGACAAAAAAAATATGCTCAGTCAGGGCCATGAAGAAATGAAACACTGAACATGGGCCAGTCCTCCAGTTCCATCTCATAACCACTCAGTTTATAGACGTTGCAGCTGTGGTTGTTTTTAAACAATTAAGTTGCACACTGCAAAGTTTTCCTATAAAATCTGGGTTTATTTCCACCACAATCACCAACCTGTAGAAAAGAATAAACATGAGTCAGCCCCTCACTACTGAACAAGCGGCAGCAAGTCTATTACAATTATAGAAAGCAAAATATGATAGTTTGATTACTCTGTCAAGACAGTAAAATAAAAAAAAAAGCATAGAAATGTTATCTCCCAAGCACAGTTATGAAAATTCATTTTAAAATGTAGGCCTTGTGTTCTGAAGATGAAGCCACTTGCCTAGCTGTCTGCAGAGGAGTTTCAAGTCAACCTTGTAAAACAACCGGTGCTATTTTCACAGTTTAAAAGATTTCCAAAAACAACACCGAGCCAAAATTAGTGTCACAAGAGGAGGACCTTCAGGCAATTGCAGCTTTCCTCATCCGGTGGAACACCAAGCATCTGGAAAGTTACACAATGCCACTTTATGAGAAGTACTTCCAGTTTTCTGTTAGTGAGAACGTCCGTCATCTTCTGCATTGAGAGCTTTGAATCTTCCACCATGTTGTACAGAAGGGCCAAATATTCTGCTTAAATACGACTGAAAGCAATTGCGACTAAGAAGCAGAATCCTGACCATTTCTGAATGACAGACACCCTTTAAGCTGTCCAGAAACTGTCTTCTACTGTCTACAGCAGATCAAGCTAGGAGCTCTTCCTTGGGGGGAGAGACGCTTACAATCTTGTGAAGACCTGTAACAAAGACATTCAGATGGTACAAACAAAGTACACGTGTAAACGCGTGCAACAAGCGACAGCAGAAGGGTTAACGGAATTGTACCTGCTACACAGCGTGGTAAACGTGCTTCCATCCAAACGACCAGACAGCAGGACGAGGAGGAATAAACCTCAGATAAGGTAACAAGAAGATCAAGAACTGGAGCCGTAAGTCCCCAGATAAGGAAAACAAAAAAGAACAAGGAGACTCAGGAATTTTGCCCAAACCATAAGGGGGGGGGTGAGACAAAATACCTAGAGGCAAGGTCCCAAACAGTTTCAGCTCCTAAGAGGTACGAGAGTACAGACCACAAGTATCAGTGCAGTCTCAGAAAACCAAGAAGAATCCAGGAGACACGATGAGGACTGAACTCTGTCCCATCCTGCGTCACATCAAGCAGCTCCAGCCACAGCACTTGGGCGCCCATCTTGATCCTTCTGAGGACACGGATGAGAGCACATGCAAGTAAAAGCTACGCTAGAGTGACCAGGAGTGAAATCTGTTCCTCTGGAAGCAAACACCTCCTTTTGCTTCTGGAAGGGCCTGCACTGAGTTTTGTTAACTTAACACTACAGCTCCCGAGAACGGATTCGGGAAACTGGTTTCTGTTCCTGACTCTAAGCCCTGGTTCACGAATGTTAGAAGCAGCAGCAAGACGCAGGGCTACCTTTCACAGAGTCACCACAATTTTTGATAGAAAAAGCCCCCATATTTCAAGACCATGTGTAGGAGTCCAAAGCATGAGAACATCAACCCTTTAAATGCTTCTAAAAGGAAAATCTTCAACTTTTGATGATACCTGAAGTATTTTGAAAAAAAATGTCCCAAGAGTAACTATTGTTGCTGACAGCAGAGAGAAGGGGCAGTTGTCACACCAGAGAGTTTAAAACCAACCAGAGAACAGGAAGGATGAATTATACGCTCACGTTTGCCATGCAAGATAACCAGGAAAAAAAGATTAAGCTTAATTAACTAAAGGTACTCACAGGTCAGCTTTACATTTCAAACACTGCTGCACAGTTTCTTCTTACCATTGGCCAGGAACAGGGGGAAAAAAAAAGCCAAACCCAACCAAAACATTTACAGTCTCACAAGGATATTTTTCACCACAGCCTGAAGATTCAGCTTTCCTTCTTATCTTAGATAAAGCTTTTTAAAACAAGTTTCCAGTTACGCTTTAAATATTCTCCAGAGGACTTTATGATTTTAACTGCTCACGAGATGCCTCAGAAGTAAGGCTCTGAGCCGCAGCATAAATACTGATCAACACAAAGCAGCACCTCTACGAAACTCTAAGAACACTTGGAAATATTGTAAAACACGTCCCAAGGATCTTCTGATCAAGTCTGGATGACCATAAAGCTAAGGAAGCAGAAAGACTCAGCAGTACAGAAGTCCCTGGGATCACAGTCTCTAGTCAGAACTTCTTAGCAGCAAGGCACAGCGAGCGGAGGAAGGAGCTCTTGGCTGCAGGGCAACATAAGGGAGAGAATATCAGGTGGACCCAACCAGTAACTCAACTGGCAAGAAGGTAAGTGCAGACTGGAAAGCAGAAGACATCCCATGCAGGAGCTGTTATTGGGAAGCTCCTCCGCTGTCTATGGAATGATTTTCTGCCGTTTTGGGACAAAGAATCAACTTTGGATTGTGGTGTTCAGGATGAAATTTCAGAACAATTCCGTTTAACTTCGTTGCGGTTTACTCAACAGTGAAACACACCGCTTTGTTCTGAGCACACTCAGATTAAATAAATGCTTTTAGAGACACCTCACCCTTACCAGGTCTGCAGTCCAGGCAGAAATGCAATTACATTAACACTTCATAAGGTCCTTGGAGGACAAGCAGAGAAAAATAAAAACCCACAAAGGTGGTTGTTTATATAGTAGCTTACAGACAATTTCTACTCACTGTATTTCTCCTTTTATGCATTAATGTTACACAAAACTTCAGCACGTCAGTTCCAATTTCTGTGCAGTTTGCAGTGCAAACAGGCTGGCACACATTGCACATGCTAAGACAACTTCAGCTTCACCGAAAAGCTTTAGCCCGTGGGTCAGGTTGTTTCAGAAAGCGCTCTTGGAAAGTTACACAGCTAAGCATTTCGGTGAAGCAACAAATCTATTATTGCGACATGCAAGACACACTGAACTCCGCTTCTGGCCCAGTCGATGGTTTCTAAGCTAGATCCATAGAACACAGCCAAAAGAAGAGAAGTTTGACCCATTAAATATTTACTCTGCCTTTAATTTTAACTGGATGCTTATCTGTGAACTGGGTGGTGGTTTGGCTGGGGTTGGTTTTGTTATTTCAACTGCTTTTAATGGTCCACTTGCTTCTGACACAAAAATTTGAACCTATCAAGTTTAAAAGGCCAATATTTAAGTTTTATTATTGTCACGCATGGGTAGCTTAATAGTCACTTTATATACGACAGCAGTTAAAGCCTAAAGGGATGAATTCACTTTTTGAAGCATATATTACATATAGGCTGTATCATTCAGACACCCCACTAAAAACAAGTGCAGCACTGAGCAAAAATCCACAAGGAGACCTTCAGTAATTAATCATTCATATGATCCAATTTTTACATCCCAGTATTTTATTTTTAAATACCTAATTATCTGCTTGTAAAAGCCTTGGAAGATGTGAAGTGCTACACACACAGAGCAAAAGTAATTAAGCCACTTTGGACAGACATTACACTGGAAGTGTGGATCTGCTCTTTGAGGAGTGGTTCTCCTAAGCGCAACCATTGCTCCACACCGAGCTCCTCGTGCAAAAGGGGAAGGAGCTACGAGCTCCTCCATTACCTGGACCACAAGATTCAAGACAAACAGTTCTAAAAATGACATTTCCAAATTCAGAAAACCGCTCTGAATATTTTATATTGGCATAAAGTCAGAATCAACACAACTGTTTCCCTCTCTTGCAATTGCTTTTGAATGAGCACGTTAAGAGTGAAAATAAATATTCAGGACTCCGTTCCACTTCTCCAAAATTAGTGACCTTTAGGTGAACATCAGCAAAAAGTATGACCCATGCTCCTACAAAGGGTTTGCTCTTATTTACTGAAGAAAATGTGAGAAAGTGGCAAGAGGCGACACCCCTTCAACTAGATTTCCAGGTTCTACTGCCACTTTTAAGTTCTCCATTTAAATGAGAAACTAATCGCCACAGAAGCATTTTGAAAACAAGAGGCAGACATTCAAAAGACAATGAATTTCTGGTTTAGATACCTTTAACACAGAATTTGTTGCCAGAACAAACCACATTCATGGGCAGTTTACACAGGAATCTGCGTATAAATCCTCAAACATTAACTATGTTTTCCAAAAATAACTTGTGTTAAAATAGGATAAACCAAAAATTATAGGTTGATACATCATCTAATACAAGAACACTCTTCTGGATTCTTCAGAATTACACTGCACCGGTGACACTTCCCCGCAGAATTACCTCTTTCATCATCTCTGCGGTAAGGCAGCACAAAGAGCAATGTCCGTTTCTCTGCCACTGTCGAAAATGGATCACAACATCTGAGGGACATAACGCACTAACAAGAGGGATTTCTCTTCCCTATGCAAAAGTACTTAAACACTTTCAGAAAGCCTGACTTTTTCTTTGCATCACTCCTTTTCTCCCGAGATTAGAGTATTATCAGTGACCACCGTAACACATACACTAGAAACGACATCGGTGAACTCGTTGCCATGTCTGATGATCTGCTACCTGAAACCAGCAAGTTTAGCTGCTCATTAGGCTCCATCCTGCATAACCCCTGATTATCTTCCTTTTCTTCTTTGGTACAGAGTCCCAGGATCGTGAAGGGCGGTTTTTCACCCTAACCTTCAAAACATTCAAGTTCCAGCGGTCCTGCATCTTTTAATTTCAGGCACAAGGTTCAAGAAGATCAACAGCAACTTAACAGTAAACGGTCTAAGAACAGAGCCGAATCATTTTACATGAATGCTTAATTTCAATTTAAAATTGGTTACAAAACTGAACTTCACTGAAGCATATTTGATGCTTCTTCCCTAAAACAAGTCCTGATCGAAAATGACCGGTGCAGATCGCTCCTGTACCAAGACTGCCAAAGAGCGATACAAGAATATCCCTAGACATGGGAAAAATCCCACCTAAACATAGGTGGTCAATCCAATATTCCCTAGGTGTTGGCGATTTTGAGAACAGATTTTAAGAGCAACAGCACCATCAGCTATAACTATTATTTGGCTTATATTAATGTGCAGGAAAAGCTGCATTCACAGATACAAAAGGAATCACATCTGCTCCAGAGAGCAGAAAACACAGGCAGAAATCAACACCAGAAGAAAGGGCATTGAGAAGTCTGGCTAGCTATAAGGGGAAAAGGCTATTTACTCCATTTTGAAAGAATATTAATGCTCAGATTTTTTGCAGTCAGGGAGCAGTTTGGTACACCTTCACAAGACATTTCTTTTAACCTGTATTTATTGACAGTGCCAGGGAACTGATTCAACATTTGTTGAAAGTCTTGACGAGGACGTGCTCAGCTGCTTCAAGTAATTGTGTTGCTTAACTAGGCGTGAAGTTTTAATTCAGTCTATTAATAAAGTCAACACAATGTTATTCATATTTTTCTCAAGAAATTGACCAAAAAAAAAAATCATCTTACCAAAAGGCAAAAGCGAACACAGAAATTAGGATGAAGTTCAATAGTCATTGAACCTGAGAAGTAAAATATCTTAACTTTAGTTTTGAGAACTAGGGAAGCAAGACAGCACCTTCTCTCATTCAGGAGCAGCCCCAAACTGAGACGGTAAATCAAGCACTTCACTGAACAGGTTACGTGGACGGAGTCCTGCTAGTTTAGCACACAAACAGATTATACAAAAATGTAAAGTCATTGCAGGTACACCTGCAAGAAAACAGAATTCCCTCTGCGCGTTTTATTACCACAGCATGAATGCATCAAAATCAGCTGACTTTCTGAAGGCTACCACGCCCACCCCATGCCTCAACACCGTATAAACATCATCAAAATAACTTGAGCCTTCATAAAATCTCCAGGTTTCACTTTAAGAAAGTGTGATGCTCAACTCTACGCTGGTCGCCATGTTATGACCTTCCAATGAAGTTTAGAAAAGAAGGAAAATTTCAAATTATTAGATACCCAAAACCCAGATGAAAATATCCCAACGTTATTGACAATGCTGCCTACGAAAGGCAAACTATTTGAGTCCAGTTGAGGAGCTAGCACATCAGGAAGATCCTCGCAGCAAAGACATCCCAGAATAACCCAATTCCTGACACTTGACTTGGAGCTGTCGAGTTTTAACCTTCAGCTTCTTGTTTTTCCTTCTAGTCGGAGCTGTCATACTGCCCACTTGAAAGCTTAACTGGAGAGGACCCAAAGTGCTGATGGCACACAAAGCTGCTGAAACAAGGAGACACTTCATCCTTGGTTCTAGAGCAGCCCTTTAAGAGTACTCTATACATTATCTTAATGAAGGAAAAATAAGTTCATTTATTAGACACTAGTAACAGAACGGTACAGCCTTCGGGATTGCTCCTGAACTATATGGATTTCATGAAAAAAATTGATTGGTGGAAAAAAGGACAATATCTGACAGCTATTTACATCACTTTATGAACTTCGATAAAAGTCCGTAAGGCACTGTAAAGAAATTTCTAGACTAAGTAGTTTATCCTTTTAAAAAGAAAAGAAAAAAAATAATATTTTTCCTCTCAGGAACTATCCAGGCAAGGTGGCTCCAGCAGCAATACAGCAACCGAATCACAAGATTCAAAGATTTGGCTAATCTGTCTAGGGAAAGTCCCACAGAAAGTATTAAATACTGCAAACAGGACAACACATAAAATGCTTCGACTTAAGACCATCTCAATAGTGATTAATTAACTTATAATAAGAGGTGTTTTCAGCTGCAAAACACCAAGACAGATTCTATTTAGACATGGCAAACGTATCAGGAAATTGAATGCCATGAATAAAAACCTGGACGAGCTCACCGGAAGCAAGGTAGTTCAAACTTCTGGACACCTCCACAATATCAAAATGGGTCTTGTGATAATGGTAAATTAACGTTTTAATTGGTACTCTATGCTCAGACAAAATGGAAGAGCTTTCATTCAGAACTGTTCCAGTCATCTGAGGGCAAAAAGAGAAACATAGCATCGTCCTGTTTCAGAAGATGTGTGACCCATGGCAAGCCTCAGACTTCTCCCAAGACAGCAGAAGTGATTCCTCTCCTGGAATTACTGAGAAACAGGGAGAAAAGCAGTTTTCATTAGCTAGTTCTCATACATACAGATCATATGTAGATTACAGGAGGATGGGTGAATTATTGCCCACCTCCTTTACATCCAGCTGAATCGCCCACGTACTTCTAAACCATGAAACATCCCTCGCTCGCTCCTTCGCAGCTTTGAGCCCCCAAAATTCTGCCACGTTAATGAGGAAGTACACTGATAATTAGAACAAGAATTAAATCAGCAAAACGGAGCAAACCTTAGGGAAAGGTGCTAACCAGACAAACCAAACCAAGAGGCCTTGTAAGCCAACAACAGGTCACTCAACACCTCATTCTCATTCATTTCACTTGCTCTGAAAGACTCCGTGGCTGGGCAGGGCCTCACCAATGTAAAACGGTAAGTGTGTACTACTTTTTTTTAAAAAATATCTTTTCAGGGATTGTAGAAGGAGTGCTAGGACGATTCATCAAAACATAAAAGTGTTTCAATTTTGCACCTCTAAGGACAACACATCTCCACTGAGGAAGGAGATCTGAGAAAGTTAATTGGAAGGATGCCCATAGTTTAAGGAATTCTTGTTTTAAAATTGGTAAAACCACCTAAGTTTGATGGCAAACATCATCCTCCCAACACCTACACCAAGCACAGTCATTCTCTGCCCCCATTACAGATGCAGACAAGTAGGGCTAAAATTCACCCATGCTAATGCACATGCCTGATATTAGGTTATGTCCAAGCTCGTCACCCAAGGTTGCCGTTGTAATTAGCGGCATCCATGTTACTAACGAGGAACATACGGCTCTAACAGCTTTACGTGAAGGCTCTCGCAGCCTTACAGCCAGCTGTGTCACGGCAGCCGCGAAAGCTCCGACAGAGCACAGGGTTACACCACAAGACCTCAGGATTCTTACTAAACTTTCCCTAAAATACGTAGCGTAAATGAACATCAATTAAATAAATAATAAACTATAACACATAGCATAAGTTAACAGGCTTCCCAGAGAGGTGGTCAATGCCTCAAGCCTGTCGGTGTTTTAAGAGGCATTTGGACAATGTCCTAAATAATTTGCTTTGACTTGGTTCAGCCCTGAACTGGCCAGGCAGTTGGACTAGATGGTTGTTGTAGGGCCCTCCCCACTGAAATAGTCTGAAGACCCCGATCTTCACAGCACGACCCCGATCTTCACAGCACAACGCTACTCCTATAAATTTCAACTTTTTTCCTTCCTGCTTACAAGCTGCCCAAAGCACCTCTAAAAGTGCTAATTCAGCCAATTTTTTCCATATTGTTATTCCCATACACTTAAAATCATTAATCACCTACTTTGCACTCTTGGCTAGTCCGTACAGCACCTGAGCAGATTTATTTCTACTTTTTTGTAACAGGGAACTACTTCTCTGCTTTAAACATCTATACAGCCTTCTCTGCTCTTCCGAGATGGGTTCCAGCTCCCTGCAAGAACAAGCCAATATCCTCTTTCCTATTCAAAATACCTGTATTACAGAAACCTCAGATTCTGGCCTCTTAAAGCAAACTGGAGAAGCAGCTCAATGACACCCGTAATGAAAGAGCACAATACAGACTTGTAAAGTATTATCTTTTAAGATAACCACCGGGATTAGTAATTTCTATACAACGTTAGTGAAGAGGTTCTAACGTAATTTCTGCCTGAATAGCTGGAAGAATTCAGTGTTGCAGGTTCACTTTTTGTATTGCAACATGCCTTTATACATGATACCGATAACTTTATACATAAAAGCCAAACAAAAGCACTCCCTCTCCCTAAATCACTAGCTTTTTAACTGCTTCAAGCACCCAGAAGTTTCTTTGGGGTTTGCAAGTCTTTCTTTTAGACTAGACCTGTCAACTCCTTCCTGGTTATCCAAAGCTGGCCTCTTCCCCACACCTCAGTACCGTGTGGTCACTACTGGTGTCAACGTGCCTCCATCCTCCTGTAGAGAAGGTCTCTACACCACTGTGGCTAACTCTTAACCTTGGATAAAAAAAAAATCTGTTCTGTCTCCACTATCTTCTCTTTGAGGCAAGAGCCAGATTCACTGCTGTGATAGGAATAATCTGGGGTTTCCGAAAAAAACAGCCCCACTGTCTCTCCCTATCCTATTGCCTCTGGAGAAAGCATGATGAAGCAGCCATACTCCTGCCAACGAAAGCAGCTGAATGCACCTCTTTGGCCTGAGCTTCACCTGTAATATTGGATTATCTGGAGGCTGGTTCATCGCCTTTTCCTACAGATGATGCCTTCCTAATTAAACCCTGCTCTCTGCAGTCACTAAGAAAAGCAGCGTTGGGACACGTCACCACTGCATCTGTCATTCTGCTTGAACATTACTTACTCCTGTACTTTTTTTCCTAATCCACAAAGCTCCCTTTCCGTTCCTTAGAGCCACAACTACCTGACTCCGTATTTCCACGATGCCCAGGCACAGCTGGATCCCCTCCTAACAAACCTTTCGGTTTACAGCGCCAGTAGTTCAGGCAGACAACGTCCTCAGCCCGCTGCGAGCACGGCAAATACAGATACTGCCGTTCTTTCTGCCAGGAGCTATTTGTGTAAACAGGAAGTTTCACACACAAATCTTGATGACTGTTAGAAAGCACACGGCCTTTAGACCGAGTCCACGACTTCAAATGTCTACCTTCCCATTTCCCCTCTAAGTAAGTCTGCAGAGTACAACCTCTGCCTTTGTCCTCCGTTTCCATGCAATCTCCTCCCTGCTCCACGTTTAAGTATTACTTGCATAATGTAATGAGCTAAAGTTAGATAAATCCAAAGAACTGTATTATAAGATGCAACCAACACTTGTGAGCAGAGAAAACTAGATAAAATCCCAGGCAGCGGATTGCAGTGGTGAAAGAGAAGATACTGTAGGCTGAGACTGTCTCACAGGAGAAATTTCTCCTTCACGGTATCATGGTACACAACACATAAGGCTTTCTATAGCCCCGGGAAGTAACATTAGGCCGGCAATCTCCTCAGGCAGAGAACAGCTGCAGAAGGGAGGAGATAAAATGGGCAGCCACCTGAGTACACATTTCTGGAGTGAAACAATCCTGGTTTCTACTCTTTTCAGCACTAAACATGATTCTGATGGAAGCTAAACCAGCATATGCTGCCATCCAGCTCAGGGAATCCAGTTGTCATTTCCCCATACCACGTGCTGAATGGAGGCCGTAAAACAAGCTATTGCTGTCTTCCGAAATGTTTTGCCCTTGAAAGCCCACCAAGCAATGCTAAGTCAGCCTTTTCAAGCGACGAATTAGAGAAGTTTCAGGAGACCTATTAAAATGCTAGGGATTACTCCTGACTTGCCTTCCCTCCATTCTTTAACTAATTTAAAGTTTTGCCTAATGTTTCCCCAGCACCGTTATCCACCTGGAAAAACAACCATATACGCCCTCCTGCTCCCTCCTCTCGTGACTACCTACCCTACACTGCCTCAAGGAAAATTCTGCCCTCTCACACCGTCGCGATGTTTGTCCTGCCTGGAAGAAGGAGGAAAAAAGAAGGAAAAGAGAGTCCATATAGCTTCCTCCTCAGTGTCTCCATCTTATTCCCAGAACCTACCATCTTCTGGGCAGCTCTGGAAGGACTAAGACTCGACCTTTACACTTTCCACACGAGAGCTGCAGAACAGCTTCCACAAAAGCCCTCTTCTCTCAGGCTCATTCTTCAGACAGACACACAGGCGAGTATTTCTTCAGAATCAAGTCCAACAAAATCTTAAAATAGTCCTGATCTCAGGTCGATGCAGCCTGGCTTCCACAGAGGCCGCTTGTAAGGAAAAAGAAACCGCACAGAGGACATTCCGCGCGCTTTCATTAAGCACACCTCTCCACAAAGCACAGCGCGACTCCAGGCAGCATTTGCTGATCCAAGTTGACAAGGATGTCTGCGGAGAATACCTGGGGACTGGTGCAAAAATAACCAGATGTACACAGTCCTCTGCACAACAATACACATGGGTTCGCCTGTATGATGCAACTCCACAGCCACACGGGAGGAAAATAGCTGATACCAAAATAGAGTAGAACGTGTATAGCAGTGCATGTTACAAGAGCAGCACAGGACTTTGGTTTTCAGGACCACAAAACCCAACCACAATTTACTCTTTTTAGCAACAGAAACCAAAAAACAAACATGTCGAACTTGAGAGTAACACGATTTAAGAAGTTGCACATTCTGGTCTCCTCAGACACTTGTACGAGTCCAGGCAACACCTGGCTACCAACACCTTGCGTTAAGAATTCGAGGTGAGTGTATCTTGACATCACACTACCCGTTTCTCCTTCACAGCTCTGCTCCTGAGCTGTGCCAGCTTTCCTCCTGCAGACTGGGGCAGAACAGAGGCCACCAGTATGGACACTTGGCATTCCTGTTGCCTTCTCCACCCTGCACTGCAAATCAAGAACTTAAAGCTCAAATTATGTTAATCCAGCACAACGATTTCCAGCCTTTCAATGTGCAGGCCTCTAAAAACTTCCTAACTGAGACACAGACCTCTCTGCAGGGAGTTTAAGCCAGCTGAATAAACTTGTTTCTTCCCAGCTGCATTTCACAAATGCCTTGGAAAGAGGTCATGGAGCCTGAGGGGGTCTGCAGACCCAGAGTTCAATACTCATCTAGAAGCATGGGGTTTTTTTTAAAAAAAAAATGTTAGTCTTTGAAAGATGGGAATTTGGTTCCAACCAGTCAATGGAAGAAGTTTTGATTTTGTTTGTGGGGTTTTTGGTTTGGTGGTTTGTGTTGGGTTTGTTTGTTTGTTTCTCCTGACCTTTTCTGGGAAAAAGGCTATTCCAAGAAGAACTGTAGGGTTCAGCTACAGAAAAAAAAAAGAGAGCACTTATACAAGAACTTGGGTTTGGAGCAGGAAATTCTTTAGAGGAAAATTATCTACGCTCCAGCTGGGATACGGTATCTTGAAATAACTACTCTCCTCCAGTAGTATTCTCCAGAGGAACAATCCCTTCCCATCAGAGCTCTAAGGACATATACTAGCTAAGTTCCTATTGAAGTATAATATTGACTCTCCAAGACACACAGAAAAGACTTGTTTCTAACTCCAGCAATTCCCTGTATAAATGTGCACAGGAGGTAGTTTGGGGTCTTCAGGCTGTCATACCTACAAAACCAGCTTTAAGTGTGCCACAGGGTTCTCCGAGGACCTCACAGACATGCCACCGACCCAGAAAGTCATGGTTGCTCGCCATTAAGACGCATGAAAGAGCTGCCAGCAGTAAATACCACGTTGCCATCTTCCTCCGCTGTGTGGCTGAGGGTGGCAGTGGGGAATCACCCAGTGAAACCAAAGCCACGCGGAGATACAAGCAGGTTCTCAAGTCAGGTATTTTAGGCAAGCATTTGAGAAGCATCAAACCATGGAAAAAGCATGGCGCTATTTTGAAACTCCTTAAAAGCATTTCATGTAGTACACTTCTTCCCCTTCTCCACCTTCCAACAGGCAAAGCTGGAAAGCCTTTGCTCTTCCTGGGGTCTGGGCTCCAGGAACACAGCTAGCCCAGGGTACACAGCTCCTCCATCTTCCAAGGGGCACGGTTCTGACTTCCCACATGCTGCGAACAACAAGGCTTGATTTCACCTGAAAAATCCAGATCTCAAGTCTTTGACTCATTCTTAGCTGTGCAAGCCTTGCACAGACTACAACAACCATTTAAAACATCATCCACACAATTCCATAGGGGATTTTTTTCTCTAGATGTCAGGACTTACTAGAGGGAATGCATGTAATTAGCACAAGGTTCCTCTTGAGTTTACTATATATTCTGCAGTTTAATGATTTGGGGGAAAACTCAGCTGTCTTCCCAAGGAAAAAAAAAAAATCCCTCTTGTATTTTTAAGCTAAATTGTAGAATTCCTAAGACCAAGACTGTATTTAACTGTAAATTACTTGCTGTGGCAGCATAAACAGTCCACCAAGCTTACAGACAGAAACAGAGGCAACCTATCAGCCCTTGAACAGAGAAGGGGGAAAATAATTTAACATCAAACCAGCAGATGATTACAAGACTGTGACAGTTTCACTGGGAAAACCTTTTCCCAAGCCTGCATCTAAATAAAGCGGTAAATCTTATGGGACACAAACTTTTGATCTGCCTACCATTTATGCAGTTTCAGGGGAAAAAACCTACCCCCTTCTCCAAGTCACATTGAGGTTTAAGAGCAACTAAAAATAAAAAAGCGGAAAAGAACTATGGTCACAAAGTTAATTGCCTGATGGATAAAAGCCACTCCAACGACTGCTCAGCAAAAAGAGGCAAAAGATAACTTGGAAAAAAGTGGGGAGAAAAGAAAGAACAGGAATGTAATTATGACTTGAGTAATTATCCTTGAATAAAGAACTGATATTAAGAGGCAGCTTGGAAAGCTGAGAACAAGCAACAAGAACCTGACTCGTGGGTGGGACTGGAAATGAGGGGCTGGAAGAGACCCAGCCTGTGAAAACCTCTTTGTAAGGCATTCTGAGGTCGGGAAGAAAAAAAAAAAAAAAAAAAAAGCAGCTTAGGATTTCCTTGAGATGATACACCAAACGCAAACTTTCTTCAGCCATTTTGCTCTGAGCCTTCTCCAGCTGTGTTCAGCTGCTACGCTGAAAGATGCAGCTTTATCCAAGCAAGAAGCTGAAGCTCAGCTTTAGTAAACCCATCCTAGCTTTTATGCAAACACGAGTGATTTTCAGCCATTTTGAGTGTGCCAAGGACACGATACTCAAAAAACTGCTTCGGCAGCAAATGCTTCAGCCTGAAAGCAGGGGAAGGGAATGAGGAAGAAAAAGCAGGTAATACAGACAAGGCAAATAAGGCAGCAAACCTCTAGCATGAGGACCCACCTAGCGCTGCCTACTGAAGTCAAGAGGGGGACAGAACTTCCCTTGGAAAACACTGCAGCACAGTGTTTCGCTGCCCATTAATTGTTACACACGAGCTAAGCCCTGCTCATCTACTTCCACAATACTGACTGCCTCCATCAGGAAATACTACCTGCGGATTCGGTGTTTTTTTCCAAAAAAGCAAGTCTCCTCCACTCACCTGCCTTTCCAATCAAACGCCCTCTACCCCGGTTCTGAGCTCACACTGCTCTCACCAAGATTTATGGATCTCTGCGTGCACGCTATGCTTTTACTCGCAGCACTTACAATAAATTTCGTCCTCTCCATTTCCTCTGCCACCTCAGACATCCAGTGGATGATTCAATCACCCATCTAGTGCAGATTCCCCTACTAAACCTTCCTTCTTAAAAAAAAAAAAACCCTCCCATCACTGACAAGTAGGGTTTCTCACGGCCATTTCTGTGCCAGCAGAAGAGGACAGAGTCAGTAACGAGCGAGTATTTTCTACTCCCCGAGAAGGCCACATCTTCATTCAAACAAATGAAGCGCCCAGCCCTGCAAGCTGCAGAGGAACGCTTCTGCAGCTCAGACGAATACAACGCTGCCTGCCCATTTCTGTGCAGAGAGCTTCAGAGCCTCTGCAGGGCCCAACTCTCGACCTGCTCGCAGGAATTCACTCTCCTCGACTCCAGCAGCAGCTACTTCAGGCTGCTTGGCAGAGATCAGACCGACAGGAATCTTGTCAATCCTGCATGGGCCGCTGCTTGGAGCTTTGCCGGTGAGCCTGCACCCTCCGAAGGCCCCTCTCCTTTTAGCTACGCAGCTATTCTACGTTTAATTTCCCTTCTCTGTGTTGCACGTATCGAGAACATTAAGAAAACGGCCTGGCTGTAACTCAAACCCAGACAGAGGCAAGTACAGGAAGTGCAGCAGGAAGCATTGAGAGGAATGGAATAAACCGGCCTCTGCATTAAATTACAGAAATGTTGGAGCGGGGTTGGTTTTTTTGCTGCAGCAACTGCCGACCACTCTCCTAGAAGCAAATCATTAAAAAACTGTCACTTAGCAGGAAAAATGGCATTCACTCACACGGTCGCAAATGTTAACAGTACAGAGGTTTCAGTGGTCACAATTCAAGACATGAAAGAGACCCAGTGAAAGTAAAGAACATTTTCTCACTAGCAGGTTTACCTGCACCTTCCCCTGGTTCTGAATACAAAATAGCTACCTGCTCATCAGTGTTGCTCCAGTACTTCTTCCAGACTCTTCCAGTTCTGGACAAATATGCTTTAGATTTAAACCAAAGCCTTAAGTCTGTGCGTTGATGACACCTACATATGTCTGGATGAGAGAACACCATGAGCCTGCAAATCTCAGAATAGCTGTGTGGCATCTCCAGGGGATGCTGGCAGCTAGTCAAGTCACGGAAACTCAACGCTGTGCCCCAACTGCACGTTAAAATGGAAGCAACCCCCATGGGCAGTATCAGTGTGCAGGTGCACCTTAGCCAGGCACCTGCACTCATGGAAGCAGCCAAGGTCCAGCAGGATCCACTTGCAGAGTTACCAGTTGGACTCCAGCGCAGCGGAGATGGCACTTCCAGCTCTGGTCGCTGTGACGAGTCTAAAGGAGGAAGTTACAACGTGGACAAAAACACTCCAAGAGAAGGAACAGACCTTCAGAGTACATACTCGATCTGATTCTCATCACTATGGAGAGTGTCAAGGATTTTGTGTTTGGCTTTGTAAAAATTCTTTAAAAGCCAAACTTCAGGACATCACACAACGTATTCGGATGGAGCACGCGGTGGATAAGGAATTGGCTGGGAGGTCGCCCTCAAAGAGTTGTGATCAATGGCCCAATGCCTGAGTGGAGACCAGTGACAAGCGGTGTTCCTCAGGGATCAGTGCTGGGACTGGTGCTGCTTAACATCTTTGCCGGCGACATGGACAGGGACATCGAGTGCCGCCTCAGCAAGTTTGGGGACGACACCAAGCTGTGTGGTGAGGTCAACGTGCTGGACGGAAGGGAGGGCATCCAGAGGGACCTGGACAGGCTGGAGAGGTGGGTCTGTGTGAACCTCATGAGGTTCAATAAGGCCAAGTGCAAGGTCCTGCACGTGGGTCGGGGCAATCCCAAGGACAGGTACAGGCTGGGGGATGGGGGATGGAGAGCAGTGCTGGGGAGAAGGACCTGGGGGTGCTGGTGGGTGAAAAGCTGGACATGAGGCAACAATGTGCCAATGGCATTCTGGGCTGCACCCAGAGCTGCGTGGGCAGCAGGGCGAGGGAGGGGATCCTGCCCCTCTGCTCCGCTCTGGTGAGACCCCCCTGCAGGGCTGCGTCCAGCTCTGGGGGCACCAGCACAAGACAGACACGGACCTGCTCGAGCGGGTCCAGAGGAGGCCACGAAGATGCTGAGGGGCTGGAGCAGCTCCCTGTGAGGACAGGCTGAGAGTTGGGGGTGTTCAGCCTGGAGGAGAGAAGGCTCTGGGGAGACTTTCAAGCGGCCTTCCAGCACCTGCAGGGGGCCTACAAGGAGGCTGGGGAGAGACTTTTTACAAGGGCCTGCAGTGACAGGATGAGGGGTAATGGCTGGAAGCTGGGAGAGGGCAGGTTTAGACTAGATACAACAAAGAAGTTCTTCACCCTGAGGGTGGTGAGACACTGGCACAGGTTGCCTAAGGAAGCTGTGGCTGCCCCCTCCCTGGCAGTGTTCAAGGCCAGGCTGGATGGGACTTGCAGCAACCTGGTCTGGTGGGAGGTGTCCCTGCCCATGGCAGGGGTTTGGAACTGGATGGTCTTTGAGGTCCCTTCCAATCCAAAGCGTTCTGTGATTCCTCAGCTTCCCTTGTCCACACTCTAACTAAACCAGTTATCATACTGGGTAAGCCAGAAGTCCAAAAAGTCTTTTCAAAACATACAGCGGACTGGGAAACCATGCCCTGGCATTCTGGCAGCACTGACTCATCGTGGTCTACAATGGTCCAGCAGAAAGAACGTGCTAACGGGGAACAAAAAAGGAAAGTTACACCCTTGTTCTAAAAAGTCAACTTAAACAATATTGTGCTGTACAGGTAAATAAGGACTTCCTTCCTAATTTGAAGACTGAACTCTGTTTGACAGACTCAAGAGGAGGCAGCCAGAAGCCAGCAAGGGGCTCAAGAACTCAGTGGCACACAAAAAACCAGGTCTGCATGCCCAACCAGGGGAGGCTGCAGCAGCATGTTTTATGATCGCATTGAGGTGCACGTGACATCAGGAGTAGGACGTCCTTCCACTTAAACCCCCAATTTTGATACTGCTTTGCATTTAAAGTTGGTTATTTTCTTAAGTCGGTATTTTTACTGGTTGACGACCAACGAGATGCCATTTCCATCCCCAAATGATCTCAGCCGCTCGGTATGGCCTTTGCACCAAGTTGGGTATTTTCCAAGTATAATATACATGCAAACCCACACACGCATTTACCGAACCATTACCTAGCTCACACAGGTGAAAATCATTTATTTAGCTTGAGTATCAAATCATATTTGCTTCCCAGATTAGCATTTTTTCTTCATGAAGCACTAAGCCACATTTGCGTAAGAGATAAATACCACTGAAACCCACAAAAGAGTCAATTTTTTTTTTCAGTTAATATTACTCAAATATTCCAAAACATATTTAGCCCATCATGTTTTGAACACAAAAAGAAAATATCTGATGTAAAGTAATTGATTCAATTGTTCGCTGTCCCTGGGCCCTTCAATACGTTAGAGCCAGAAGAATTTGTTTTATGCCGAGGGGAAAACAAAGAATCCATTTAGCTTTTCGACTTTGTGTAAGCTCAGTAAATAAATCAAGAAAACGGACCTGAAAAATTCTGCCTTCACTGCCAGTCCATACTTTGACTGCTGTTTGTTTGCCGAGACACACATTTTTCATTCAGACTACCTCCATAAGTAATTTATACTAAGGCGTCAAACGCATAATCATTTTCATTATATCAGTTCATTTTCAAAACAGTGCTTTAGTTGTGTCCTATCCTGCTCCGCATCGGAGCAGAAGCATCAGAGCAGAAGCATCAGAGCTCCCACACGCTTTCAGACACATTTGTCTGACACGAGGTAACTGTTCTTGCAGGTTACAGGAGGCACAGGTGAGCTTTGGAGGCTGTCTTGAAAAATCTGACGGTGTTTGTGTTGAGACAGCAAAATTCAATTTCTTCTGAGCCATGTTTCAAACCACTGAGAGTTTCTGTTGGCTTGGTTTGGTTTGTTGGGTTGGGTTTTTTAACCAGTGTATACAACAGGTACTTGTACATGCATGAACACCACAAATGCCTTCAAACACCTGGACTAAATTATCTGGTAAAGAGGAAGGTAGCTACTTCCTCACCAACCAACTGCAGATTTCTAATGATCAGTGAAGTCAAGAAGAAGGGCTGACAACTGTTGGATCTGATAATTTACAAATGCTAGATGTTCTGCTAAGGTGGCCTCGGATGAGGTTCCTCACCTTGTTTCTGTTAGTCCCATTTACAGCTTCAGCAAAAGCCTCAGACATCAGCTTTGCAGAACCTGGATCACGTGCCAAGAAAGCACCAAGTACCACCAACACCCCAACAGCTGCAGATATAGAAGCCATTATTTTAAATCAAGGGACAACAAGATCCTTTCCTTCCAAGTGCACGAATTATCTCTCAGACACAGACAGAAAAGCATACCAAAGTGCAGAGAGGCACAGCTATTCCTCCTTTGAAGAAAAGATCTAGATCCTTCAGAGGTTTCCTCAAATAGGCCGGGATCAAAAGGCACCATGAGAACAGGCACCACAAAAAACATTTAAGTCTTTTTCTCCAAGTCTGACGTGCTTCTTCCAGACATTGTTATAGGAAGGGCTATTTCAGAAATGGAGATGAGAAAGAACCAGAATAATATTCAGCCTCCAGATGTACCCAAGAAAATGAAGTTCAGCGACTTGTGGAAAGCACATACAGTCCAAATATAAACCCAAAAGGCTGAAGACCCAGCCCCAGGAAAACCAAGAGACTAGGAGATTAACAGGAGGGAAGGGGGTAAGGTTTTAAGCCACCGGTGGGACTAGTTAATAGCTCTCTAGAGCTTGCAAAGCCAAGAATTCCTTTAAGAAAAAAAATTAGGAGTTAATTGGCACAGGGATGCCAGTCTCTGCAGACGGGCTGAACTGTGACCAGTGTCACACACAAGCTACCTGCAGCTCCCCAGTTATCTAATAAGACACACCACACTGTTCAGCAGCGCTGTACCAACGTGGTTATGCAACAGTATGGCTCATTAGTGGTTTCCAAACAGTTATATTCCTCAAGTTATTATATTGTACTTATCAGTTTTTTCAATATTAAAAATCTCAGTTCCTGATAAAGAAAACTAGAACAAATTAACTTTTTTTTTTTTTTTTTAGATCTTACACAATGCAGAAATGCCAGCAGAGAGAGACAAGAGGGACTTATTCTGCTTTCTGTATATATTAATGCCCTTCAGGCTTGCTCGCCAATAAGAGCTGCAGCATAAACCCACGTGACAGAAGAATATTTCTGTTGCGGTGCCCCAGAATTCAGTTCTGCCCATTCAATCAAAAAATCGGTGTATTAAGAAGTCGAGGCGTTCCTGTGCAAGACAGAACTAAAGATATTGTTAACATCTGAATATATACCATATTTACTGCAAGCTACCCTAACACAGGTGATGGGTACACTCACGGGTGCGACCCAGAAACCAGAATTTCTTAACTCGAGGCGTTAGGACTGATGAAAATCACCTGATAAAACAAGATCAAAGGCAGTAAGGAGCAGATTTTTTTTCTCCCCCGCCACAATAGCTCTATCTAATCCCTCAGCACAGAGCTCTCTCTGCCTTTTTCAGTAAAGATTAGCATATTTAAAACTGCTAAACTCTGTATAATCTTCAATCATTGAGAAAAGTAATTCAATTAAGGCAAGCGCTGGTGAAGTTGCCTTCTTGCTAGCCACCCAACGCTACAGCCTTGTACTACAAGTTAAAAAAAAAATAATAAATAAGGGAGAGAAAGAAAGAGAAGGTTCTTCGAGCTGGACACGGATTATGTTGCAGGCTCGTGATGAATCCACAGTACACGCGGCAAGTGTCCAGGCTGGGCTGGGGAGGGGCGCGGGGGACACAGCCATCCTACGGCCTCGAGAGGGGATGACTTGCAGTAAATCCCAAACGGAGCCGGGAGCGACCTGATGTCATTCGGCCAACATACACCATCCCCGACCGAGCGGCCGGCACGGGCAGCACCCACGGCCGGGGAGCTGCGGCGATGGGTCAGCCTGCTCGCCACGGCACCGAGCAGCCGGCGCAGTAACAGCAGAAAAGGCAGACGATGTGAGTGACAGGGAGGGGAGACGAGAAGATCTGGGTGAGCAAGGAAAGAAGGGGCTTTAAACAAGGAAAAAAAAAAAAAAAACAAAAATCAGCATCTTGGCACAAGGAAGAAAATCTGCAGCGGGTGACGAACAGCCTGACTAGGAAGAATCACTGCAGTCCACACGACCGCCTAGGTATACGGCATCGAACTCCCACAACATGGCTGAGGATACCAGCAAAAAATCAGACGCTGCATCCACTGTGCGGTCCCACCTTTGAATAAAACACCTCGAGATGCTTCCAGATCTCACACGGAACGAGCCTGTCTTTGCTCTCACGGTCGCATGGAAGGGCTGTAAAGCCTGCACAGTAATGAACTCCAGTTCATTAATTTCTTCGCCATAACACACACGTTTATTGAAAAGACTGTACACAGTCGGTGCAGAAGGTCTGGCATTAGCCAGCTTTGGTTGCTGAGGCAGCTCCTCAACACCGTAGCCCTTCGTAACACTTCGTCATTGTGAAGTCCCCGAATGTAAATGAACCAGAAGCATTCGGCCGCCCCACCAGCAGCAGGAGGACACCTTTAATGATGGCCTTCCACCAGGGCAGACCACCTTTTAGCTGAACAGGAGGCGAATGCAGCAACGCAGCGCAACAGTTGTACAAAGAGACCTTCTCGTTTATGAAAGCTGCGATTACAAAAAACTTTATTTCTACGTTTCCCTTCACCTTCAAAACAAAGAACGACAAAGGGAGCTACGTCTAAGCAAAACCCGCTCGAACTCCCTTTGCAGCATCAGAGACGCGTCTGTCATGGTCTCCATCGTACAGAAGAACATTATCAGGGCATTTATTCTTCCAGGAGCCATTTGTAACAGGAGCTAAACTTCCTTTGGACAGCAAAAAAATGACACAGAATGACATCATGACAGTAATATCTAGAGAGATTCACGCTGAATTCAGAAAAAGCCGTCTCTCCATCACAGGCAAGAATCATCCGAGCACCGTGCCGGAGCATGCCCACGCTGCAGCACCCCACGGGCTGCGTGGCCACCGCTGCCATCAGCACGGCCACGTTTAGCACCGAGTTCAGCGCAGATCGGTCCCCGAGTCATCGCCCAGGATCTGAGACAAAGGCAGGTCTGAAACCCACCCCGCAGCTGCTAGCTGGGCCCTCACCAGCTCCATTCAAATCGGCTTGAACCGTCCATAAGCCCCAGAGAAGCCAGCGGTCGCAGCACTATGTGTATTCGGTTAGGAGTGTTTTGCTGTGCTCTGCCCATAAAAACCCTTCTCTCCTCCCCAGACATGATGCCACGAACAGGAATTATTTAAAACCTTCCAGTATAAACACAGATGATAGCTGAGAAGGGAAAAAAAAAAAAAACACAAAAACAAACCAACAAAGACCAGAGGAAGCAGATATCTGACGTTACGTCTGCGAGAACAGGGACAAGAAATCCACGTGTAAACTAAGAGCTGCTGAGATTTAAGCTCTGTACCAGGTGCTACAACCTTCCGTGGAGGTATTTGAAAAACCTCATGAAATCGGAGCTCAGAAATGCAGTAAAACGAGCCAAGCATTTTGCAAATGCATAGCTAACGTTTAAGACTCCTGTTATCAAATACCTTGCGGGGGGGGGGGGGTTTCTACATGACCCTCTTCCAAAAATCCTCATAAAATGGCTGGCCAAACAGCCCCTCACCAAGCAGATCAGGTGACTTGCACCCAAAAAAATACTCAAGTTGAACTTGTGCTCCCTGAATCCCTAATACAAAGAGGAGCTGTTCCACCATCAAAAAAAAAAAAAAAAAATTTTTTTAAAAGTATGAAAGGAACAGACTAAAGGAAACCACCAATGAATAGGTAAATCATTTTAATAGCTGCCTTATCACCAAGTTTATCTACATGAGTGAGGAAACACCAAGATGTAAGTCATTTGGGGGAGGAAAAAAAAAAAAAACCACCTAGTATTTCATCATCTCCCACCACAGAAAGACCAAAGGTGGCTGAGGGAGCAAATACCCCACCCTGAGACAGAAAAATATTTTACACCTACTTATTATGTCAAAGATCACTCAATCTCTGACCAGGATCACACAAAGGATCTGACAAACGAGCTTTTTTTTAAAATTTTTTTTTTTTTTTTTTTTTTCAGAAAACTCCGAGGTGAAAGATCTGAAATGCGGTATTGCAGATATAGGCCTTCTACCGAGGAAGGAGGAGACACTGCCCGGGTGGGTTTTTTGGTGTTGTTTTTTCTTTTAAATTCCAAAGACAGGGAAGAAAACCTCTCCGAATTAAATATTTAGAGCGTCGGATCCGCTTTGCCGAGACACAACCCCGTTTATCGAAAAACGCTGTATTTACAAAGCAAACACCAGGGATGGAGGCTCCTGCCCCCAAAAAAAACAGAGGAGCGGGGATCAAATGAATCAGCAACTGTTTCTGGAGATGTGGCCGGTGGGTTTCGGTGGGGCTTTTATTCTTTTTTTTTTTTTTTTTTTTTTTTAACCCCGCGCTCGATCCCTCCCTGTCACCGAAGGCGCAGCGACCCCAAGGCAGGGCAGCCGCTGCAAGGGGGAGGCGAACGCCCCGGGGCAGCCCCTCCTCGGGGCCCGCAGCCCCCCGCCCCACGGAAAGCGGCGGGGACGGGGCGGGAGACCCCCTTTTCCCCTCATAACGCGGGGTTATGGCACAGCCCAGCTCGCCCACGGAGGATGAGGAGGAAGAGGGGGGGGGGGGGGTGTCCCCTCCGGCGCGACCCCAGCCCCCATAAGGGTGGGTCCGCCGCGGCGGGAGGGGGGGGGGGAAGGGAGGAGCCCACCCCACCGCCACCGCTGTGTAAGGGAGACCCGGACCGGGCCGGGCCGGGCGGTGACTCACCGCTCTGCTCGCCCAGGAACACCAGCTTGAATTTCCGCAGCGGGTTGCCGAAGTCCCCGCCCGCCGACATGATGGAGGAGCCGCCGCCGCCGCCCCGCGCTCGCTCCGCTCCCCGCGGCGGGACCCGCGACCGCTCTTCGCTCGCTTCTTTCCGCCCCCAACCCCCTTCAGGCGAAGGCTGCGGGCGGCGGGCAGGGGCGCGGGGCCGGGCGCGGAGCCCCCGGCGAGGCGCAGCCCGGCTGGGTGAGGTGTCGGTGCCGCCGCTGCCGCCGCTCCCCTCAGGGCCGAGCTCCTTCCCCCGCCCCGCGCTCCCGGCGCCTCTACACCGCGGCCGCGCGCCCCCGCCCCGCGCACGCGCGCGCCGCGCCGCCCCACCCCTCGCGCTGCGTACCCGTGCCGCCCCCGCCTACCCTTAGGCGGCGGGCCAATCGCAGCGGGAGGGGCGGGGCGATAAGGGGAGAGGGCGGGACTTGCCGTCCTCTGCCTCCGAGCGGGGCGGGTTCACTCTGGAGCCTAACGATGGCTGCGTGGGTTTTCTGGACGCTGGGGTGAAATCCTGCCGGCTGAAATCACTGAACTGCGAGGCGAGGACGCCAAAAGTGTGAGGAACAAGCACAGTCGTTAAGACCAAAGGCCTAATCCTAAACCAATACGGGTGTTCCTTTCACAGGAGCATTTGTTGGGGACACAGTGAGTGATGTCCCCAGACACCGCCCCTGCAGACGCCTCACCTCAGCAGGGTGACGCTTCCCAGGGAGGTCAACGATTCCCACTGTCACCCTTTCGCAGTGGCTGGGACTGTCGTTTGGGAACGGCTCGGTGCTCCTTCCCTGCCTGGCGGAGAGCCCAAAACCCCACCTGAGGCCCAGCTCTCCCTTTAGCTCTTTTTTGCCCGTTTCTCCCCATTTCGCTCAGCTTGCCCTCGAGGTTCAGCGGACGAGGAGGCTCCCAGCCGCATCCTGGCCTCTCCTGTTTAAACCTTGGCTTCGGGATGTCTCTCGTCCACGCAGCTTTGCCCCCTCCCCTCCCACACTGCTGCAATCCCACACCAATCTTGCTTGAATTTGAACACAAAACGTGATTTTTCAGAAGCGCTCGCCCCGCTGCGCTTCAGCCGGCGTTGGCATCGCGTGCTGCTCCCAGGAACGTCTCAGCTTGGCTGCCTGAAATGAGACAGAGGGTCTGCAGCCCCTGCCCCATGGCTGTATTCATGTTGACGTTGGTGCAAATCTCTTGTGATCCACTCAACAAGGTCCATGGGGTATTTTCCACCTGGAAATGGGCAGGTTTTCCACCATATTCCCATCTGGGAGATTGTTCCAGATCCTATCTGCTCTGGTGGTCAGGGAAATGGCATCCACCGCTCGTTTAGACCCCCTAAATGTAGTCGCTGTCAGTGAATTTTGTTCTCTCGTGGTTTCCCACATCTCAACACCTTCCTCTTCGGGGCCTGCGGGCAACATCTTCACCATCGCATCTCTACAGCTAAGGGGACGCCACGTCCCGAATCCACCTTCGAAAAAGATCATGGGGTGAAATTTAATATTATTCCACCTCCACGTCACTCGCTACCCTGGATTTGTACACGGTCCATGTAGCCAAAGGGGGCAGAGGCTCTCGGCAAGGATTGGTTTGCAGGTAGGTCAGCCTCGGCCACGACTGTCCTTTGATCGGGGTCTCCAGCGGCGGTCTCTGTGCTCCGTCTCTGCCTGGTGAACAGAAATGCTCACCAAACCTTCCTGGGCCGGGGATTTGTCCCGGGACGCGAGTCTCACCCCTACCAGTGCCCGCAATCCAGGAGCAGAATCAGACGGCATTTTGAAAACCAAACAGTCTGCGCTTTCTATTTTCGATCATTTCGTTTGTACTCCCTCAGCGCGATTCACCGCTTCTCCAAGGTGGGTTTTTTTTTTTTCTTTCCTTCAGGCCTTGAACTGCCAGTGAACTGAAAGAGAAGACATGTCCTTAATCAGGAGATTACATTTAAATAAGTTTTAATAAGGATAGGAGCAAGAGCTCACATCCAGCTTCGCACCCAGCATTTGGGAGCGCTTTCCCCTTGCTGTGGCACTGGTCGTGTGGCTGCTCTGCTACGCCACAGCGAACGGGAATCCAGGCTGGCAGAGACCTGACTTAAATCATTTCAACCCCATTTTAAAGACGTATATTTTCCTTGTTCATGTGTCAGTATGGACTCAGGGATCTTTCCCGCTGATCCCAGGGAAAACAAGGCCTCTCTACCGGGGAGAATTTTTGACTGTTAGTAACAATCATTTTTATATCAAAAGCTCTTACTCAGGCTCAGCGTCTCTTCGCGCTGGGCAAAGGAAACCCTTCTGCATGGCCTGCCGAAGAGGTTTCAGCCCGAGGGGCTGGCAGGAGGTTGGGATGAGGCTTTGAAGACAAAGCAACCGAGGGACCTGCCTCTGCTCGCTGAAGCCGGGGGAGCTCATCCCGCCGACTCCCGCGGGCCTTAGGCGCGGCCCTGAGAAGTGCTGCGGAAGGTAGAAAAGGAGACACGAGGATCGGGGGGGTTTCTTCTAAGGTGTATTTACACATTTTTAGATGGGTTTTGTCATCAGGCAAGTCGGACAAGAAGAGGAGACTTTCAGACGCTGGATCTCAACCCTTCTGGGAGAGCTTTGCTCCTCTGGACAGCACGGTAGAGAGCGGATCGAGATGGGGCAGGGAGCCTGCGACTGCCTTCTGCGGAGGTCCCAAACCGCTCGAGCGTCACCTCTGCCAGCACGTGTGCTGTGCCCCACGCTGGGTCATTGACAGGGCACTTCCAGCGACGTGACACGGGGACAAATCTGCAGCGAAGCAGAAGAAGATGGATGAAATAATCCCTCCAGCAAGGCCTGGCCCTCTCAGCAGGTGGGGGAGCCTTAAGAAGGAAGAGCTCCCTGGGGTTTTTAGCACAGCATAGAAAAGGAGCGGTTTGGGTTTCTGCAGGCTGAGAGGGAAAGAGACAAAGCAACACCTTTGCGGCTTCTAAATGTCACCCAAAAAAGGCAGGTGGTGCTCCCGCCAACAGGGACTTGGTTACCTGGCTGTGAAAGGATTCGTTCCTCGAAGAAAGGCAGGGCGAGGACCGGCAGCTGGGAGCTGAAGCAGAGGCTCACTCAAATTGGAAAGAAGGTCCTCGTTTTTAACAGAGAGGGGGCTCAGCCGCCAGAACAAGCTGCCAAGAGCAGCGCTATCTTTGTATCCAGGGAAAATCAAGAGCAGGAGCCTTTATGAGAAAGATGCTTTCATCGAAACGGGAGTGATCTGCTTCCACGCCGCTGAGTGGAAAGCTACAGGCTGCAATGTGCAGGAGAGCAATTACATGATTTAACAGACCCTTTTGGCCTTAAAATATACCCATCTGTGATAGATGCCAGAGAAACTCTGCAATGAAGGGACGGACTCGTTTCTCGCTGAGACATGTAGGACAATGATGGTCACCGGGAGGGGGGATTCCTCCAATATGTTGAGCTGTACCCCAGACTTGGCCTGGGGCAATGCCCCCTCCTCAGCCCCATTTTGTTGGGCGGCTGTAAGATGACTCCCCATCAGGAGCAGAGGGAATTAGGGGGTGTAACCCCCCTCCATGAGCACACAGTGTTTAAGGTCATGCCCGTCACGGCCTCCCCCCACAAATGCAGAACCAGCCAGGCCCCCTCCAGTCACAGCAGCTCCTCCTCAAGCGTGGAAATTCCTCCAGGGCTTCAAAGTTCATGAGAGAAGACCAGCTTTCCTGGGACTGGCGTGCTGGTCTTTACCCGTGTCCTGGTTTGGGCTAAACCAGAACAAATTCTGGTTCAGGGCTTTAACTTTTCAGTTCATTCCCCTCCAACTGACGGCCCTGTCTGAACCAGCAGCACGTGTCCCCAGCCAGGGACTGCTCCAGCAGTGCCAACCCCTGAGGGTCACAGCCAGCCCCAAGGGATGGGCTGCAGAGAGGCCCTGCCTGGGACTGGTTCTTGGAGCCACCCAGGTCACTGCTGAGTCTTGTGCCCGTGTTGGGCTGCGGGAGGGAAAAGGGTCCCCAGCCCGAAAAAGGCCGCCCCTGCAGGGAGGAGCCAACCGGCCAGGGGACCCAAACCTGACCCACCGAGTGTTCCACCCCACGGACGGCACGGTCAGTGCAAAGCTGAGGGGTCCCCAGGGTCAAGCTCTCTCCTTCGGTGGCGACACCTGAGGAGGGCTCTGTCTGTCCTTCTGTCGTCCATCCCGCCCCGTGCGTCCCTGAATCCAGGGCCTGAGCCCAGCTCCTGCCTCCCGTCCCTGTCTGCTGCCCAGTCCAGCCTGGGACTGCCCCAGTGCCAGCCCTGCAGCGTGGTGGGGACGTGTCGTCATCAGGATGGGGGCAGTTGGGTTCGGTATTGGGGCTGTATCTATTTGTACATATTGCAGAGATTTCATCATTCCCTTATTCTTATTATTGTCTTTTCTTTTATTGTTATTGTTCCATTAAAGCTGTTTTAGTTTCTTTTCCAAACTGTAAAGTCTCTCTCCCTTGTTCTCTCTCCTTTTCCCTTTTGGGAGGGCAGAGGGGTTCATAGAGAGCGTCTGTCACTCGTTAGTGGCCGGCCCAGCCTCAAACCTTGACAACCAGCTCAGACTCCCGCAGTGCTCCTTGCTCAAAGCGCCCTGGAGTTATCAAACAAGCGTCATTGCCAGGGTGGGCCTGCCTGGGGCTGGTGAGGTGAGATCAAAGGGCAGTACAACATCCATTCCACATAAGCAGTTTTGTCCTGTCGTGTCGAGGGAGTGCCACGAAAATGCAGCTGACAGCTGGGAACTCGTGTCCTTGCAAAGCGTGGAAGAGAGAGCAAAGGTGGTGGAGAGCCCCTGAGTGGGTGGAGGAGACAGCACAGTCCTGTGCGTGGCACAGAGCCCACCTGGGCTCTTCTTTCAGGCAAACCGTGTCCTCTCACATTCCTTCTCTCCCCTCCAAGCACCGGATCGCAATGGGGATGAACATCTGAGGCGTCGAGTGTGTGTCGGGAGCTCCAGGCACCCGGGAATGCAGGACAGGGCCTGGCAGGGTGGATCATGGAGCAGGAATCGAAGGCACAAGTCTGGTCTGCAGCGGAGCAGACTTGCCACATCAGTGAACACAGACGAACTGGAGAGAGAAAGTCCATCATGAGCCTCGACAGCTCCAGCCACAAGCAATCGGAGCAGCCATCAGTCAGCAGAGCTGGAAATCCTGACCCGAAATCAAGCTGCCAGGCAGCTGCTGCCCGGGGTGGACAGCTCTAAGATGGGGGGATCAGGGAAGCGGGCAGGAACATCTGCCACGCAAGAAAGGGGAAAGTGGGGCCAGGCAGGACAGAACAGAGTGGGGAAGACCCTCAGAGAAATGAAGGTTTGTATTGGAGATGGCCTGGTGAAGAAGAGGAGGGTGGAAGAGACAGGAGGGGGCAGTTCGCAACAGGACCAGTTTTCCCGAGCCAATTCCAGACTGCTAAATTCGGGGGGCACAGGGCCACGCAGCACCCATCTCTTCCCACCCTGGTCTGCTGGGCAAACCCCCTTGCCCACCTCCTCTCCCACTGGGAAACACACGCAGCAAATCAGGGAGGTCCCTCTCAGTCCATCCCAGTCCATCCCAGTCGGCTTCTCACTTAAAATGTTTTAGGGAGGTGCCTCCAGACAGCCACCGGGATCAAAGCCAACACTGGACCATTACACAGCTGTTAACTACAGGGTAAGGTGCAGCCCTGCCTCTGCAACCGCAGCAAAATGCCCTTTGCCGTGCTCCTGCCAGGTGGCAGGGCCAAACCAGGCAGGTTTAGCACCAAATCCTCCGGCCTTGCTCCAGGCCTGCACACCCAGGCCGGCCCTAGGCGCCCTCACACCCCCCCACGAGGCCCGTCTCCAGGCTGGAGCAGGGGCCTGCTGAGCCCCTGCTGGGTCCTTGCCTCCATCCCACAGCCGGCAGGGACACCGTGAGATGGCCGGCCGCCCTCACTGTCCCCGGGCGCCCCCCATCCCCGCATACCCGCCGCTGACATGGCCGCTGCACCGGGTAGGCCACACTCAAGATGGCGGCCGCACCACGCCAGGGCGGGGCCGGACACACGGCGCTCCGCACAACCCCCCCGGGGGAGGGGGGGGGCGCGAGTCCAGCTAGGGCCACACTCAACATGGCCGCCGCGCCGTGACTCGATGGACACGGCGGAAAGCCAATCAGTGCGCGAGGAGCGGGCGGAGGGCGGGCTGCGGCGAGCAGGCTGCGTGGTGCCGGCCGCGGGGTTGGGTGCGCCGCGCAGCCGCTGCCACGTGGAGCGGCCCGGGGGGGGGGGGGGGGGCAGGGACAAAGTGTCCGCCATTACCGTCCTCCCCCTCCCCGGGCCCTCCTTGCCTTTCCCCCTTCAGGAGCCCGGGGCCCTGCGAGCACCGGGGGTTGTCCAAAAAATTGTCGGGAGGCCCCGGTGGGCGGAACGCGTGGCGGGAGCCGCGGGGACCCGAGCCGGGGAGCACCGGGGCGCGGCGGGGGGACGCTTTTAGCGACGGACTCGGCTCCGTCCGAGGCGCAGGGATGAGCGCGGCGCTGCCGAAGGTAACGGCGGGCCGTGACCGGCTGTGAGGGGACACCGGGCTCAGCTCCGGTACCGGGGGAGGACGAGGGGGGTTGGACAGGCCCGGCCCCGGGGGAGGGAACGGGAGGGACAGGCCTAGTTGTGGGACTGGGGACAGGAGGGACAGGCCCAGCCCTGCTGCTGGGGAGCCTGGGGAGGGGGCGGACAGGCCCTGGGACTGGATTGTAGTGGGGAGCGTGTCTCTTGGGGGACACAGGCCTGACCTTGAGCTAGTGCCCTGGGTCGCCTACCCTGGTGTGCCTGGGCAAGGGGCAAAGACACCCCCCACCACCCCCCCTCCTCAGGCACTCAGGGATCACCCAGCAGCACAGGAACCCCTACAGCCTCCCCTCAGACACCCCCCCACCCCCTCCTCAGGCACCCAGGGGTCACCCAACAGCACAGGGACCGCTACAGCCTCCCCTCAAACACCCCCCAACCCCCTCCTCAGGCACCCAGGGGTCACCCAGCAGCACAGGGACCCCTACAGCCTCTCCTCAGACACCCCCCCACCCCCTCCTCAGGCACCCAGGGGTCACCCAGCAGCACAGGGACCCCTACAGCCTCTCTTCAGACACCCCCCCACCCCCTCCTCAGGCACCCAGGGGTCACCCAACAGCACAGGGACCGCTACAGCCTCCCCTCAAACACCCCCCCAACCCCCTCCTCAGGCACCCAGGGGTCACCCAGCAGCACAGGGACCCCTACAGCCTCCCTGCGACCGGTCCTCCCTGTCCTTCTGGTCACTCTTTTTGGGGATATCAGTGATTATCCCCCTACCCCGGTTCCTGCCAGGGTTGTGGCAACAGCAGAGCTCTTGGCTTCGCTCTGCCTTGGTGAGGGGTGAGCTGTGTTTTTCTCCGTCCGTGCGGTGCAGGAACGGGCACGAGGGTTGTTCACGCAGCTCTTGTAACGTGGAGGCAGTGGGACGGGTGCGAGGGGTGAATGTGATCTGTAACGGAGGGGGGGGGAGGGCCTTCCACCCCAACTTGTTGGATCCTGCAGCAAAGTGAGGGGGTGCACGAGAAGGTTACCGCAGTCACCATCTTGCACCTCCTTCATCCCCTCGCTCTGTGCTGCGGCAGTTTTCGGGGGAGTGATAGAGGCTGGAGGCTGTGGAGAGATCTGGAGGGTTATTGGTGTGTTCAGAGGGGGATGGGTGCATCCTGGGAAGCGCTGGTGGAAACTCGCTGAGTGTCTGGTGTAGTGTTTGCATTTTGACTGTGGTGGCTCGTTGCAGGTGCTGTGCTTGAAGAAGGGAGAGTTGCTGAAGCAGGTGTTTGCGCTCGGCAGGTGAGTGGTCTGGAGTCAAACCCAGTAAGTAAAAACACAGTACAAGGCATTAAAACCACTCTGTTGCTTCTGCTGACGGTGTCAGAAAACATACGGGACAAAAAAAAAATACACTTTTTGCCAAGGAAAATCTTTTTAATTGTAGAGGGAAGACTTTCAGCTGATGTCTGGGAGCTGAAAGGGCTGTAGAAGGTGGAGAAAGTCTCCTTACTAATAGGATCTCTGTGTGTCTGAGGGACTTGGGTTGTAAGCCTTTGTCCAAGGAGGTTGGGCAGATATATTGTGTTTCCAAGGGTGGGTGAAATCAGAGCTTTTAATGATTATCTTGTTTCCTACAGAGCAGCAACACCCAGAGAAAGCCGTCTGTGCGCTGCAGGTAAGGCCTCGTATTAATCCAATGCAAGGCAAAACTTCATTTACCCAAAATAGATATTACACATTTGAGCATTTGCATCTCCTTTTGATTTCTTTTTAGCCAATTCTGGACTGGTTAAATAACCTGAGCAGGTGCTTTATCCACTTCGATACCTTTTTTTTTTTTCCCTAACCTTTTCTTCTCTTTCCCTGCTCTTGTCTGAGCAGGTGGTGCTAGTCATGGTGTTACGCTGTGGCGTGACACCAGCCAGATGCTATTCACTGTGTTATTCTGCCAGATAATTCACTGTGTTACTGCCCAGGAACTGCCTCACAGCCCTGTGTGGTCCCACTGTAACGTTTATCGAGCTGGTGGAGCCTGCTGTCACAATTTCAAACAGAATTTGATTTTGATGCGGAGGCAAAGCGTAACCGAGTGGCTCAGCTCCTTGGTGTTCAGTGTCTCTGAGCTTTGTTTATTAAAATGAGGGTTATTGAGGGTTTTCATTTTACCCTGGAGAAGGCAGTATAAATAAAAGCTGATGCCGTGTTGATTTGGCTGCCTAGCACATGAATATTTGAACAGAACTGGATTTAAAACGAAGTGGGGCTCAGATCCGTCGCAGTAGCATCACCGCTGCCGCGTAAGAGGAGACAGATGTAACATTTCATCAGTGTCTTCACCATCCACTGGTGCTGACAAGTCTGTCTCTTTTTTTTTTTGTTGGTTTTTTTTTTTGTTGTTTGCCTGAGAATTCACCTGGGAAATGAGTCACTTTTAATCTCTTCCTTCCTTCTTTGTTGCTCACCGTAACCAGCTGTGAATCGCGCCAGGCTCGCCGTGCTGCACACCCTGCCTGCGTGGGGCAGAGACCGGCCGAAGCCCCGGCGTGCCTTGGCCTTCTGTCGAAGAACAGAACAAATTCTGGCCCCCAGTGTGGATTTTGGGTGCTCAAAGCACCCCTATGTGTCTGTGAAAGGAAAAAAAAAAACCCAAAGGGCTGTCTGCCATTCAGCTGGACGCGTTTGTTGTGCTTTGATTTTAAGGTGATGCGCTCCTGAGTTGCCAGAGACACTACAGAGCCCGTCCTACGCACGGAATTGGGAGGTTTAAATACCTGCTCCCAAAGGAGGTAGGCACAAGAACTCCCCTACTGTGCTTCCTTGCAGCTGACCCGTCTTTTTACAGTCCCATTTAAATGTTGGTTATTAATTCCATGGCTGATGAATCACATTAAAAAAGAATAATGTGATGGTTTCCTGCTACTTTGCTTGGTAGAGAGCGTTATGTCACGTGAAGTACCCACTCACAACACTGCATAAATACTTTCTTTTGTCCGGTACGTTCTCGTTAATGAGAAGTTTGGGGAGGGATGAATCTCTTCCTGATGCTGAATTTAAATAATCCACCTTCAAATTATTGCAGAATATTGTGAGCAGGTCTTACTTAAACTTGTTCCATTCCCTGAAATTTGGAAAGATGACAGTTTTGGTGGAAAGGAGAAACAATAACTCATCTAGACAGCTGCTTCGAAGGCAGGAACTGAAATAAAAAGCGGTTTGTTTCCTACTCCTTGGTTCCTTCTAGAAGAAATTAATCATGGTAGGCACGTATTTTCTGTGTGGTGCTGCCATCCAAGAACCGAACTGCTCAACTTGAGAACATCTGCTAAGATAATGTCATCCCAGTTTTGCAGTGAGGGAAAGTGAGCACAGATGGGCTGTGATATGTTCGACACAGTTCAGCAAACCTTTGTCGGGAGAAGGTACCCTAGCATGGTCTCCTCTGTGGGCAGGACTTGATGTTTTTTATTTCCAGCTTTGTTCGACACACATAGGCTTGCTATTTTTTTCTTTCTTTCATTTTTTTTTTTTTTTTTTTTTTTTACTACAGGCTCCAAAGAAGAAAAAGGATCGAGTACAGATGAAAAAGATCAATGTTGGGACTGAACACGAGTATGGAGACATCAACATCCAGATGACTTCCTACGATCTGTGCCTCGTGGAGCATTTTGCTCAGTACGTGCACCGGCTCTGCAACCGACTCTCCGTCCGAGTGAACGAAAGGTACGAGGGACGCGGCTCTGCCCGTGTCACCCCTCGCCGTTGGGCCCCGTGAGGCGCGCAGATGAGGACAAGGGCACCATCTAATCTCTCTGATAGATTCCTTACATGTCAATCCAAATCTTCTGTCCTCTGCCTGGTGTTCTCTCTTGGTGTGTCTGTGCGGGGTTTGGATGCTTGATTCGTCTAAGGAAGGCTGAAACGGAGTTGTTCAGGCACTGACTGAACAGATCTCAAGGAAAAAAAAAATAGCTGTTCCTTTTTGTTCCTTTGAGAGAAAGGCTTAAGCCTGTGGGTGCTGAGCCCGGGGATGGAGGCTTAAGTATTGCTGACTTTTGCTGCTCTTTTTTCTTTACAGTGTTTCATCCAGGCTCTGCACATAGATTTGTAGAATCACAGAAGGGTTTGGACTGGAAGGGACCTCTCAAGGCCATCTAGTCCAGCCCCCTGCAGGGAGCAGGGACACCTTCAGCTGGATCAGGGTGCTCAGAGCCCCGTCCAGCCTGACCTTGAGTGTTCCAGGGATGGGGCTTCCATCACCTCTCTGTGCCGGTGTTTCACCACCCTCGTTGCAAAACATTTCTTCCTTATATCAGGTCTAAACCCACCCTCCTTTAGTTTAAAACCATGACTCCTTGTCCTGTCAATACTGCACAGCAAGCACGTGATACTGGTTATACAAACTAGAATGAGCTTGGGAGACCCCCGAAGACTAGGGGGGGGGCTACCTGCTGCTTTAGTTTAGCAGCAAAAGGTGCTTCAGTCGCACGTGAGCTCTCCGAAGCAGGTGTCCCCCTGGTAGCAGCTTTGCTGGTTGGAAGGAGCCTGAGGAACATGGTACATCTCCTTGGCGCCTGCGGTGTTCCCCAGGAGCTGTAGTCCCTGGGAGAAGCGCTGTAAGGAAGCAAAACCACTTGGTGGTGATTCTCTGCACTGGGTGTCTTGTAACTGTACCTCCGGGTGTAAACGCTGGTTCCTGCTCCTGCCGGTGAAACCTGTCGTTCTTTTTATGTTCACCCGCTTTGCTGAGCTGTCAGCTGTGGATCTGAAATCCTGGGCCCGTAGGTCAGTCGCTTGTCATCGCTCTGGGATGTCTTTTGCACCAAACAGCACTAAAATGGCTGACTGATAGGTGTTTGTTTCGAGAAGGACACCCGGCAGGCGTTCGCAGAGAAACCCCACGGCCTGAGACCGTTGGTAGCGCTTCAGTGTAAAGTGTCACGACCTCGTATCGTACCTGTGCCCTCTGAGGTTGGACTTGGTGGGCCAAGAGTTCAGTATGTCCAGAAAAAAATGATTTGCCCTTTAAGAGCAAGAGTTATAGGGTGAAACATGGGCTGGGGGACGTAGCCTGTTGTTACTGATGCTGTGCAAACGGAGGTGGGGAGGCTGAGGTCTCTGGAGTGAGGCTAACTGGAGAGCAGAGTCTGAGCCAGGGCCTGATCCTGCTAAATTTGGAGGTGAAAATAACGTCCTCTGGGTGGTGTGTTGCAGCAGTGGTTTTTAGCTCTGTTTCCACTGGACAGATGACAAAATAAGTCAGAGCTGTTGCTTTCAAGCTCTCCTTCAACCATAAAGTAGTTAAAAGTTCTCTTCTCAGGCTGGTGTTTGTAGCTGAAGCAGGTTTTTGCTGGCAATAGTGCTGGAAGCTTCTCCCTTATCTCTTTCCAGTAAAACACCCGGCTTCTGCCAGCGCTTGATTCGCAAGATACATTGTTTGCATAATTAATTTCTCATGAAAAGTTAATCTCCTTCCACATTCTCTACTGCTGGAGGTTGATTCATTCCTGTAAAGCAGGACGAACCCATCCTCCCTGTCCTAAGCGCTGCTCTGTGGTTCCTGCAGCTACGCCATGCCCACCAAAACCAACGAAGTGCTGTTCTTGGAAGAGCGAGGTTCCAAAATGCAGCTGGATGCGGTCCTTACTACCCATCAGAGGGTTGTCCAGGTAGGAGCTGGCGTTCGCTGGTAGCGCCGCGGCTCTTGGCCAACACGCCCTACCTCAGGCTCTCAAAACCCCTTAACGCCTGGAGTGAAGCCCCTTGAACAAGGGAAAGGCGTGATTTGTGCGTCAGCTGAAGCACAAAGAAGTCTAATGGGATTCCTTGCTGAGGGTTACTCACAGAGTAGAAGCAGGGGGGGGGTTTCCTGGTTGGTGTATTTCAGCCAGAAGATTTATTTTCTATTTTACGCAGAATACTTGATACGAGGGGTAGAAAAGTCACGTTTAAGGATGAGTGATTGGACAAAGTAGTTGAAATTTTAAAATACTATCAGTACCAGGGCCAGCTTCAAAAGTGTACCGTAGTTACTTGTCCTCAGTGACTTTTTCCTGGTTTACAGTGTTCCCTCGCTGTATGCTAAACCTCTGCTGAATTACCTTTTAAACCTAGAGGTGGACGCTCCCAGGGGAGAGAGCTGGTGCGGGGTTAACGCTGGGGCTTGCAGGCTCGCCGCGGCAGCCTTTGTATCCGAGTCTCACCTCCGTTAAGACCTTCATGCACCGTTAAGCCTCTCCATCCAGGAGAGGGTGCGGGCAGGGGCGGGAGGCACAGCGCTCGCAGGGGAGAGCCGAAGCGAGCGCTTTGGGCCGCGCTGTATGCGAGAGGGGTGCGCCCGCGGCAGAGGGTGCCTCTCCGGTGAAGTGGCCGACTGCCCCAGGCTCCCGCCGCGATGGACTCCCTTCCTGTGCCACGAGGAGTCCCTTTTGTCCGTGGTGTCCTGCTCCTGCAGCGCTTTCGTTGCTCCTTTCAGATCAGCGGCTTGAGCTCCACGTTTGCTCCGATACTCTTGGAAATTATTCAGAGCAGCCAGCCTGAAGGGGTCCATCTGTTAGTGAAAGAGGTAGGTTTCATTTTTACCAGTGCCTTTGCGTTTAGGAAGCAGATATGACGTGTGACATGAATTTGCTTCGAAAATACAGACCTGGTCCCGAGGCTACTGTCTACTCCAGACTTAGGGATACTCAGGATTCCCCCAGAACCAGGCCCTCACTTGGTCCATCAAAACCCATTCTTGATTAGTGTTTTCATTTTCCATGGAGCCTCCTCTAGTCAGTGCCACAGAAGGCGCCTTCCCAGCCAACCCTATAGATCTGTAGGAGGTGGCAGGTCACAGGTTGCTTTCCTTTGCTGCCGCAGGTGGAAGTTGCTCTGGGAGAGGTTCAGCTCGTTTCCTGCAGAAGGGCCTAACGGTTTGCTGAGGACTTCAGGACAGAACTCCACTCACTAGATATTTAAACTTCTGTCGCTTGACGTGCAGACAAAACAGCCCCAGGAGGCCCTTTTTATCCAGTGTCTTGGTTTGAAAGACAGGTGTCTGCGGAGGAAGGCAGGAGCCTCCCTTGAAATGGAAAGTGCAACCCCCTTCCCTCCAAATTATTATGATTTTGAAATTAACGGGCCTTCAGGCAAAGATATGGGGAATAGGAATAACAGTTCTTTACTAATATATATATATAACACAAGGCAGGGAAAAAACAAACAACCCCCTGGTTTACACTGACAGAGTCAGGAATACAACCTGACCCCCTGTTAGGGTGGCAGTAGCAGTCCGATAAGATGCTGGCTGCAGTCCTCCTGAAGCGATGGGTGTAGTTCTGTGGAAGCAGCAATCAGGTAAAAGAGTCTGGTCTTCCTCCGAAGGTCCAGTGGTAGGTAGGTAGCTCTTGTCCTCTGGAACTCCAGTGGGGGGAAAAGCTCCTCTGGGAATCCAGTGGAAGAAGGCTGCTAGGGTGTTGGAGATCTCCGTTTTTATTTGGCATGGACTGCTTGGCTCCTTCCCCCCGGGCGGAGCATCTCACGATGGGATGGGGAGTCGTGAGGCAGTTCCTTGATGGGCCATGAACAGGAGATAGCCCAGGAGCGAGTTACCGATGGGTCAGGCGATAAGGCATTGTTGTGCCCCTGAACAGGAGATAGTCCAGAGGGGGGAGGCAGGGAGCACCGCCCCACCTGGTCTCAACAGCTCCTGAAGATGGTAATGGAATACTTTTTTTTCCTTTTGACACATTTTACACTGTAACCTAGGACATCCAGGGACTAAAGGACTTTGGTGGCTGGAAAGGGAGGGCGGCACGCTAAATGCAAACCTGAAAACACAGTTGGCTCCTTCAGTGGCCTTTGAAGAATGTTTAGTTACCTCCAGCTCTGCAAAACCAGAAGGAATATGGGAGAAGGTCTCTTGAGTCCAGTCATCTTCTCTGCTTTGGTCCTAGTCCCTTCTCTGCCTTAGGGCTGCTATGTCTCCTTTTGTAATTTTGGCTGCTGGCTCTGTCTCTGGAGGGAGAGCTGTGACATTGTGCCGTTTGCAAAGGCATCGCGGTCTGATGCGGGAAGCCCCGGGGACGGACCCGAGCGGGCTTCGCGCGACTGGCGCTGCAGAAGAGAGCTGAAACCTTGGGGGTGCTCTTGTGAAGTTCAGGAGAAAGCGGCAGGTCTCCCTAAGAAAGGAGATGCCACGGTGATGGCATCCAGCCGCCTTCTGGAGCGCAGTGCCGTGCCCGGAGCAGTGAGCCGGGGCGAGGAGGAGCCTCGAGGCTGAATTTCAGGGTAGCCCAAGCCTGCCCGTGGTCGCCACGCTCGCTTGCTGCCGGGAGCTTTCTGCTTGACCGACACGAGCTGCTTCTGGCGGGGGCTGCACGTAGGAGAGGCGGCTCAGAGCTCTGCCACCAGCTTCCAGGTGGAGCTGCCCGCGAGATCCCGGCGGGGGCTTTCCGCTGGGGCTTCCCCCTCCCTGGGTTCCGTGGGCATTTAAGCCTTGAGCAGCTCTCTTTGGGAGAGGGTTTGAATGCCTCTTGCCTTCACAAAGCACCCAAGAGCTGATTCTGATTTGCTTGGTGGGGTTTTTTTTCTTTTTTTTTTTTCTCTTTTTCCTCCCTCCACAGCACACAGAAGCTGACTTCAAGAGCCGATTAAAGTCGCGGCCAGAGCTTGAAGAGCTGCTGGCGCAGATGAGCTGAGCTGAAGAGCGCTCCGTCCGTTTCGGAGCCGCCCCTGGGGAAAGCGAGGTTTCTCCTCCACGGCCTCCAGCAGGTGACTTGGCGAGCGCTGGACTGAGAATTTGGTGAACTGGAAGAAATTTCCACTGCAGCTCATCTTAATAAAGATAAACACACGTATATTTATATCTGACTGATTAGTACTCTGAGTGAAGGGGGTCACAACAAAGTGTGGGTTTGCTTTTTCTCAGTTCTTTGGGTTTTTTGTTCGTTGGTTTGTTGGTTTTTTTTTTTTCCCCTTGCATGTTTTGCTTTTATCATGTGAGGATTTCTGCAGGTTTCAGTCTGTGGAAATCTCTGCAAGTTAATGCCGTTACTGCACCTCTCCGAGATGCTCCTGACGTGGAAGCGAGAGCATCCTGCTCCTTTTCTTCCGCTGAAGGCTGGAGCAACGCGTTATTCTCGTAGAGCTGCTTCCTCAGGGCTTCACCGACATGAATGCAACCTCAGCACCCTGGGAGGGTGGGGGGTGATCGTCCCCCCTGCAGCTGAACAACGGCTGCCGGACAGCAAAAAGCCTCGGAGGGGAGAAGCAGGGAGGTTGGAGCTGTGTCAGGTGGGGTGTGCAAAATTTCCCCTGCATTTCTGATTTGCCTTTCGAGCTGTAAAGGATAAACTTTCCCCCTGAGCCCTGATGTCAATCTACTTTTTTTACCGTTTGGAAAGGGAGAAAATGCCTCAAAAGGACCCATTCCAGAAGCAGAGAGTGGTTTGGGGAATTTCCCAGCATGGTGCCAGATGCTTTGCCCAGGATTGACGTTTTTCCTCGAGGGATGTGGAACCGAGGATGCCCCAAAGTGGACGAGGCTGTTCAGCTGCTTATTGCCATCCTGCAACACCCAGAGTCTGCAGGAGTCCTGGCTTTTGGGTGCGGGGTCAAACGGGTCGCCTGGGGTTTTTGCCCCAACCCTTTGTTCTTTCAAATTCTGATTCTGTTTTTATTTCAGCTGGAGCTGAGAGGACGCCTGATCATGCCATCCTGTTAGGAAGTATGTTATAATTTGAGCCCTGGCTTGATGGGTGCTAAAAGGAGGTTCTGTTCCTGCCCCCAAACTAGTTTGTTTGGGTTTCCCCCTCCTTACTTTGAAGCACCAGCTCTTTAAAAGAGGGGAAAATCACTCGGTAGCACCCTCCCCCAAACGGGCTGCTAAGGGGTTGCTGGATATTCACTCGTGGTCCAGCACCAGTTAGGATTTTTTTGGCTGGAAGCACTGAAACCCAGCCCTTGGGCAGCCCCAGCACCCGCCTCCCTGGGAAACGGCGTGGCAAGTTCCCCCTGGCAAACGCCACGGGCGCCCTTCCCTTTCCAGCCTACAAAAAAAAAAATTTATTTTCTTTTTTGTCACTTATTTGTTAGGAGGTGGTGTTCAGATGAGCATCCCCCCTCCCCAGAGCCCCCTTTTCCCCCCATCCCTGATGTTCCTGGGGCTTCCCAGCAGATAAATTCCCCCCAAAAATCCTGTCCCGAAGGATACCCAGTGCTGGGAAAAGCTTCAGGACAGCGCGGGGAAGGACACGGAGTGGAAATCTACAGCAGGGCTGGTGCAGAGTTGAGATCCAACCTGGGGGCCGTGAAAACGCCCGGTTTGGGGACATTTTGGGCTGGAAATTCCCGTCTTGTCCCACAACCCTCCCCTCTGAGCATCCTAGCGGTGCAGATGTAGACAAGCACATCAGCCAGGATGACAAATGCCACCAGATTTAATTTCCCAACCGCACCGTGTGGATTTACTGGCACGTCCACCTGCTTGAATAAAAAAAAACACCACCAAAAAAAAGGGGTGAAATGGCCCAGCTGCCCTGTTCCTGGGGCGCTGAGCGTGGGCTGGCCGGTGGTGTTGGGAGCTGGGGGGGGGGGTCCCTGGTGATTTCACTCCCCGGTGGGCGAGGGCTGGGCTTGGCGGGAGCCCGATGCCCTCCGCGGCTCCTCGGCACGCTGCCGCCGGGCCATGCACTCGCCGAAAGCCCGGACCTGGGCTTGGCAGTGCCGCCAGTCCTGCCGCGCTGCCATGCACTCCTGCAGCTCCCGGTGCTGCGCCGCGCAGCCCGTCCGGGAGATCAGGGCGTCCACCGGGTCTTCGGCCTCCTCATCCTCGTCTGCCTCCGAGGCCGGGCGGCTCCTGGTGTGGCCAGGCCTCGCCATGGCTACGCCGGGCTGGAGGGAGGTGGCAGGTGGCGGGGTGCTGCCTTCCCCTCGAGAGCCCTGCTTGGGACGCTGTCCCCTTGGTTTGGGGGCGCCCCCTAGGGTGCTCAGCACCTCCAGGGTGCTCAGCACCCACTGGACCCCCCCCTCCCACACCCCTATGGATGGCCCCGTAAGTTCCACGTGCCCCCAGGAGGAACTCAGCACCCCCCTCCATGCAGCCCCCACACTTCCATGGGTGCCCAGCACCCTCCGTGCATCCTCCCATGGGTGCCCAGCCCCCCCCATGCACCTTACCCCCACCCATGGGTGCCCAGCACCCTCTCCAACCCATAGATGTCCACCCCCACGCACACCTCATGGGTCTCCATCCCCCCTATTCCCTCCATGGGTGCACAGCACCCCTCATGCACCTCCCCCAGGCACCCTCCCCAATCCATAGCTGTCCACCCCCCCCCCCACCCCCGACATGGGTGCTCAGAGAACCTCCCCCATGCACCCTACCCTTACCCATGGCTGCCCAGCACCCTCCTCAACCCACACCTGCCCATCCCCCTACCCCCCATGGGTGCTCAGCACCTTCCTCATACACCCTACCCCCACCCATGGGTGCCCAGCACCCTCCCCGACCTCTACCCCCCCCCCCCATGGGTGCCTATCCCTCCCGATGGGTGCCCAGCACCACTCCCACGCCTCTCTCCACCCCCCACGGGTGTCCAGCACCTTCCATGCCCTCCCGATGCCGTACCCAGCCCCCCACCCCACCGCCGTGGGGCCCAACTCTCCCCCCCCCCTACCAGCCCAGCAGCGCAGCGCGGCCCCTTTAAGACTGGCGTCGGGACAGGAACTGCCGGGGCGGGGCGCGGTGGCGGGAGCGCTCGCTCATTGGAGGGCGCCTTCTCCTTCCCCTTCCGCTTTCGCCCCCGCGGTGGCTGATGGGAAGGAAGGAGGCGGAAGGGGAGTGCGGGTGCCTCGGCAAGATGGCGGCCACGCTGCGGATCCAGAGCGACTGGAGCCAGGCGCTGAGGTGGGCACGGTCCCCCCCGGCCCCCTGTCCCCGGCCCGCTGCTCCTGCCCCGCGCTCACCGCCGCTCTTTCTCTCCACAGGAGAGACGAGGGTGAGGCCTGGCTGAGCTGCCGGAGCCCTGGTGAGTGCTGAGGGGCCTGGGGAGGCCTCAGAGGGAGGCGGGCTGGGGGGTTCGGGGAGGCCCTGTGGTTTAGGAGGGGGCGAGGGCGGTTGGGGGGGGCTGCCATGTGGTTTAGGAGGGGGCGAGGGCGTTTGGGGGCGGGCTGCCGTGTGGTTTGGGGGGGGGGAGGGCGTTTGGGGGCGGGCTGCCGTGTGGTTTGGGGGGGGGGGAGGGCGGGGGGGGGGGGTGCCGTGTGGTTTAGGAGGGGGCGAGGGAGGTTGGGGGGGGCTGCCGTGTGGTTTGGGAGGGGGCGAGGGCGGTTGGGGGGGCTGCCGTGTGGTTTAGGAGGGGGCGAGGGCGGTTGGGGGGGCTGCCGTGTGGTTTGGGAGGGGGCGAGGGAGGCTGGGGGGGCTGCCGTATGGTTTGGGAGGGGGCGAGGGCGGTTGGGGGGGCTGCCGTGTGGTTTGGGAGGGGGCGAGGGCGGTTGGGGGGGGCTGCCGTGTGGTTTGGGAGGGGGGGAGGGCGTTTGGGGGTGGGCTGCCGTGTGGTTTGGGAGGGGGGGGAGGGCGTTTGGGGGCGGGCTGCCGTGTGGTTTGGGGGGGGGGGAGGGCGTTTGGGGGCGGGCTGCCGTGTGGTTTGGGGGGGGGGGTGCCGTGTGGTTTGGGAGGGGGCGAGGGAGGTTGGGGGGGCTGCCGTGTGGTTTAGGGGAAGCTGGCGGGGGGGGGTGGGGTGTCCTGAGGAGAGACCGAGCTGATGGCCGCTCTCCCCGCAGGGAAGCCCACCCTGTACGGCAGCCTGACCCGCCGCGGGCTCCGCACCGAGGGCGGCCCTGACATCGCCGCGTCCGAGGGCTTCGTGGTCGGGGAAGTCACCCAGGTGCCGGGGCTGGGAGCGGGGGGTCGTGGGAGTCGCCCGGGGGCCGGGGCTGGGAGCGGGGGGTCGGGGGAGTCGCCCGGGGGTCGGGGCTGGGAGCGGGGGGTCGGGGGAGTCGCCCGGGGGTCGGGGCTGGGAGCGGGGGGCCGGGGGAATCGCCGAGGGGCCAGAGCTGGGAGCGGGGGGCCGGGGGAATCGCCGAGGGGCCAGAGCTGGGAGCGGGGGGCCGGGAGAGTCGCCGAGGGGCCGGGGCTGGGAGCGGGGGGTCGGGGGAGTCGCCGAGGGGCTGGGGCTGGGAGCGGGGGGTCAGGGGAGTCGCCCGGGGGCCGGGGCTGGGAGCGGGGCTCGGAGGCTCCCGCCTGTGCGGAGCTGGTCCGTAGCATCCCGTGGTGGAGCTGGGGCTGCGTGGCAGCGCTGGCCAGGCCGTGGCAGCTGTTCCTTGCCACCTGGGGCCCGCACCTTGAGAAGATGCTGAACCCAACGCTGCGCCTTCCGTCAGTCTTCAGGCTGTCAGAGACCACAGCGTGGTCCAGACCGTAGTTCTACCTTGGCAGCCTCTGTGTTTCAGCAGGATTAACACCTCTTGTAATTCTTTTCCCTCCTCTAGAAAAGCATTCTCATTTCTTGTCCTCATGAAAATGTGTCCACAAAGTTCCTGGCCCCGTACACAACTTTTTCTAGAATTCATCAGAAAAGTGTAAGTAGGTGAAGTGAGTGGGGAAATAACTGGAAGTGACTGTGAACTTTCCCAAGATGTCTCTGACACTTGCATGCTGGTTTGGAGGGGTGGTCTGCAGCGTGATTTTGTGTGTGAGCTAGGCAATGAAACAGGTCAGACCATAGAAACTGGGGAAACTTGATTATGGTTAAGTTTACCCCCCCCTAAATAGTCTCTAAACTTCTTATGCTGTTTTCTTGCAATTGATCTAATTCCTCCTCGCTTCAGGCCTATGACGGATCCCCCTGTAAAGGAATAAGATGTGTGAATTCATGTGTCAAAAACCAAGATAAAAATAAGAGTTTCCGGGCTCTGAGCTCTTCATCTCTGAGTCAAATCTATCCCTGGTTTATAGTGGCTCTTTGCTCCCATGGAATGAAGTTGATATTTGCTGTATGAATTTCTGTTTGTGGGGCTGGGAATTGAATGTTGCATAAACTCATCTTGACCTGGTGGGAATTCAAAGACCAGAAAGGCCCAGCTTGCATTTAAAAAAAAAAAAAACCCCACACAAAACAAACAAACAAAAACCCAAACAAACAAAAAACCCAAACACACACACAAAAAAACCCCCCACAAAACAAAACATTGCATGAACTTCTCCCTTATTTAAAAGCAGCCCTGCTCGTTTTGCTGAATAATCTTCTTTATTATTGCTCCCCCATCCACCTGGGGGTGCCACACGTACAGCTTCTCACTGAACAGTGATACAGAAAGGCTGACTCTGACCTGAAATTCCATTCCTTTGCTGAAAAGAAGTGCGTAACTTGGCTTTGCTGGAATATAGTTTGTGCTTTTGCTGAACACTACGTGCAAATGATCGGAGAAGCTAGGGAGTGTGTAGCCTGCAGGTACAGCTGCCCCAAAGGGAGTCCCCTGAAGGCTGCTGGAGAGGTTTTAGTGCACTTGTCTCGTGATTTACTGAGTAAATGGCTGTGATAAACCCAGCTGAAAGTGCTGAACAGCCGGGGTCCCGGCTAACAAAGCTCAGAAGTGATACAAACCGAGGTGCCGTGACATCAAGGCAATTCCACACCCCTGCAGCTGTTTTCAGAGGAAGCGGGGCTCTGCTGAGAGACAGAGCTTGGCAGCCAGGCAGCTCTGGAGACAGAGGTGAATCTCTTCTCAGAGCTTTGTGCTGCCTGAGAGTCCCCAGCTGCCTTTTTGTGGGCTAAACGTGTGCTAAATGGTATCGAGGTTCGAAGCACCGCAAAATGGAAGTGCAGGGGTGAGTGTTTAGTCTGCTGTCGGGTGGGTGTGACGGGTTACAGCTGCGCTGTGGGTCTCTCTGCTGGGAAGCAGCTGAAGCAATACCTGTTAACATGGAGATGAGTTTAAAGCCGGTGTGGACTAAGCTCCAGTTGGCCTTTTTTACCTGCTGCCCCTTGTGCTGAGCACTCGTGCTTGGCCTTGGCTGTTTACATCCCCCTCCTGAAAATCTGGGGCTGTGTCAGACCTCAGTGAGGCTTTTTGTTCCTGCTTGAACCACCTTCGCAGGCTGCTTTTTTTTTCCTTAACTAGGGAGCAAATTGCCACAGATTGGTTGGCTCTGTAAAATGCCACTCGTGTTACCGCTGTGTTTTTCACGTTACCAATACGTCAGTAAATGTACTTAATGGCTGTTGTAACGACTAAACTCTTAGCTCATGCTCTTAAATCTTCTAATTCCTGTTTAAATTCCTAAATTTTCTTTTTTAAGTGGAGGTTGAGTACTGATCCTGCACCCTGTTAAAATCAGCTGTGATTTGAGCTGTCGGAGCTTTTCGGGAGAGCAGTTTGGTCTGCCCCTTGCTTGGGCAGGAGAACTTAGGACTGAAGTGTGGCGTATCACGTCCCCCCAAGCCCTGGCTGATGCAGGTGCGGCAGTAGAACGCCCTACAGTGTGCCCCTCAACATCTGGGAATGTCTGGGAACAGCTGGAGATCGATGCAGGTCTCTTGTGTAGTACTTGGTCAGGCCTCTAGCTGTCATCTTCTTGGCAGAGCCTCTCAGTGTACTCGTCTCTCTGTGTTTCCCCGTGAACGTAGTGTTAAACCTGACTGTCTCCAGGCTGGCTGCTCGCTGAGGCTGAGCAAGAGGACAGAGACAAAGCCTGGTCTTGTTGGAGGCCAGTTACTTGCTCAGAAAAGCAATCTGAAGCCTGGCATGAAGATGAGCAGCCTCTTCATCCCTTACATACCTCACCAGGTGCTTGGCACCTGCAAGTGCACGGACGGCCTGTGCAAGTTGGGACCAGAAATGTGTGCTTTGGCCTGGTGGTGAGGGGTTGGGATGGCCACAGGACTGTGGTCTGTGTTTCTCCTGGTGGATCTGCCTTTCTCTCCGTGGATTTTACCACTGTGGTGTTTTCTTGTAATATTTTCTTGTAACCCACAGGGTGCAAATGCCATTATTAGGAAGCTTGTGGAGAGCAGCGTGACTCCAGTATCCAAATCTTGCAAGACAAGGCAGCTATTCCTTGGTTTTATTGGGATTTTTTGCAGGATGCAACACTAGTGTCAGCCTTGGTTCTCGTAAAATCTACGTAGTTGTGTTTTCAGCCTGTTCAGTGTTGCTGCCATCTGTATTGGAAATACTTCTGTCCCTTAGCAGGTGTAATTGTTTCACTCAAAGCTAGAATACCCGTTATCTTAAATTATTATAGAGTATTTCAGGGACCTACAACGATCCTGTAACCCAACTGCATTTATCCACAACTGAAATGCATCTGCCTTTCCCAAAAGGCAGTGGTAATGTCTGGCATGATGGGAAAAGCTGCCCTTTTCCAAGAATATAAGCTTAACATCGGCTCTCTTCCGAAGTATTCGTCTCTCCCAGTGTTTATGCAAAGCAGGCAGCTGTTAATACCTTGGGGGGGTGGTGGTGGGGGGTTAGCCTGCCTGCATCAGGAGCTAGGTTTGAGTCAGCGTTTCAGAAAATTGAGGTGGTGCTGTTGGCTTCGTAAATACCTCAGACAGTGTCTCGTGGGCTTGTGAGTCAGGGGGTTCTCAAGCTGGCCGGTTATCTCGAGGTAGCGTGGAACAGCTTGGCTCAATTTCTTACCTGTGTATAGGAGTTGCTGGAAAAATCCAGGTTTCTGCTTCACCTCGGGTAAACCCGAAATAAGATTGTTGTCTGTGCAGGCTTCTGACTCAGCATTTCTTTTCCACCCTGCTTTGCAGCTCTCTGCAGAGTCACAGGCAGAGAATAACCACTTCTCTCTCAGATTTGGTGGCAATTACAAGAAATCCGAGGTGCTTTGTGCCCAGTTCCAGTCACCCAACTTATCTAAGTCCCGGCTCTGGGTCAGCCCAGATCAGCAGCTCGCTCTTGAAAGAGGAACACAGCAATCTGTGTGAACTGATAAACGGAGGAGAATTTCTTTTTATGCTGCCTTTGTCCTCTAGAAAAAGCCTGCTTTTCAAGATCCACTTGTTTTTTGATTTCTTAAGGGGTTAATTAATATCTCATATTGAGAGGGTGAGGTGAGAAAGTCCTGTGAAGTCCTTGCTCAGATGTTAGGATATTAGCAGGCTAAAACTGTTTAGCTAGGAGTGTGGAAGCTCTTTTGGGTGTTTTAAATGAGTCCAGCAGCTTGTCTTGGGGAGATGATAGCACAGAGTGATGCGCTGAGCAGGTCTTCCCCAGCCCAGAGTTAGGCTCTTGAGCAGAAATACTTACTTCCAGGGTCTCATAAAGCTAATGCTCGGTGGTTTTACCCTCCTGCAGGTTACCTGTCTTGATATTTCCAGTGGTGGAGGGCTTGGCGTGTCTACCAGCACGGACGGGACCATGAAAATCTGGCAGGCTGCAAATGGAGAAATACGAGTAAGAGCCTCCTGGCTTTGGTGTTGTGTGCTGCTCGTGGCGTTACTGAGGTGGTTCGACCGTGACTTGGGTCAGGCTGGCCACACGCTGTGGGCTAGAGAATCTGGCTTTTGATTGAAAAGCTAATTGAAATTTGACATCTCGGGAGATTTTCAGTTGGAAAGCCTGAGTTCTGCCGAGGGGAATGACGCTCAGCAATCCGGAGAGGCGTCCCGGGGTGAAAGCGGGAAGGGGTAATGAGGAGTGACAGCTTAGAGTGCAGGGGGTGACTGATGGCTCCTAACCTGCGTGCCACAAGCACCGAGTTTCTTCTGCAGTAGAGAGGAGGTGAGGAAGAAAGACTCCTGCTCGTGACGGGTTAACCACATCCTCACTAGCTGCCTCCCCAGTGAAGGGGTTTCTTGGGGAGCCTGACCTGTCAGCTGCTTGTTTGGCAGAGGATAAAGACATTTAACCTGCTGTTAGAAGGAAATGTGGTATCCTTTGCTGTGTGAGTAGCTACTCAAATGGTAGAGGGAGGCCCAAAGTGTACCTGCTGCCTTGAATTGAGGTGAGTCCCTTCCAGAAACACAAACCTAGAGCTTAATCCTCTGCCCACGTGGGAATGCCAGGTTTTCCAGTGTCATAGCTCAAAAATCGCTCGGCGTGAGGTTGATAACAATGGAACTAGCACGGAGCTCTTTGTTTTTCCAGAGGCTGTTGGAAGGCCATGTGTATGATGTGAATTGTTGCAGGTTTTTCCCATCAGGCCTTGTGGTTCTGAGTGGGGGAATGGATGCCCAGCTAAAGATCTGGTCAGCAGAAGATGCCAGCTGCGTAGTAACGTTTAAAGGTCACAAAGGAGGTACAGAGTACTCAGCCTTTCAAAATGCTCCATCTGCTGTGTGTAAAAAAAAAAAATTGCCTTGGGCCCCAGGGCTCGTGTCCAGTCGCCAGCCTGCTGCGCTTTGTGCTGTGCATTTGGGTTCGATGTCCGGAGGTTTTTGTGATGTCCAGAGGTTTTTGGGCTCCCAGAACTTAAAGAAAAAGATCAGTAGTTGCTGGATTAGGCAGGTGAAACTGTTATCTTTCACCAACCTGCATTTTCTTCATTGATTAAGATAAAAAGGGAGAGGGTGCAGTCCATGAGCCTGTTGCCAGTGCCAGAGTTGGAGGCAGAGGGCCTTCTGCTCCTCCAGGGCAGTCTCGGCTCTCCAGAGCTCCCACCTGCGTTCGGTAGCCTTGCTGCCTTCACTGCAAGTGCACCCAGATCATCCTGCTCACCTTCAGCTGCCACAGAGCCTCTTCCTTCTTTATTTTCCCCCCTCTCCTGCCCCAAAAAGCATACAGCAGTTTGTTGTGGACTTGCAGAACTCCAGCAGGCCGTTACCTGCCTTGAGGAGGCGTGCTGTTGGGAGTGAAGCAGAAGAAGAGCAGCTGCAAGGATACTTAAGTGATTATTTCTTAAGAAGGGCTGGAATAAGCTTGTTCACCCTTCTCCTGAGGGCAGATATTCCGCTCTGCCCCTGCTGATGGCCTTGCTGCTGAAAATGAGAGTAAATTCTTCCCCCTCCTTGTGTCCTCACATAGAGGATGCGCTGGCCGCCTTACGTGGTGAGTTCAGTGCCGCTCCTTGTGTTCAGGGTCTACGCTACAAACTCCTCCAATTCATTCTCAGTCCTAGAAGGAGAACTGCAAGGGGTGGAAAATGAGCTTCCCAGAGAGCAGCTCCTGAGAGCTGCAGTCAAAGCCATTTCTGGACAGAGCCTTTGTTAATCTCTGGAAAGAAGATTTGTTTTCCAGGACCCCTTTGCCCAGCAGCAGTGTGGGTTTATCCGTAAGCAGGCTCCTTTTTTTACTCCCAGAGCACCGTGGCGGGTGGTGCTGCCTTGTCATGGCAGGTGGCTGCTTCCTAAGGGATGCCAGCCTGAACGCTTGGGGGATCGTGAGCAAGTCCAAGCTGTAGATGTGGCATCAGATGCCCAAAACCCTGCCCCAAATTATCTGCTCCCTGAGCACCTCGCTGCTCCGTGCAGGCTCTCGGTTCTCCCGGTCTCACCAAGTGCAAGGCTTTAAGGGAAGGGTTGTTAAACCGTGTGGCTGGCTGCCCAAAACTTGACTCGAAAGCTTGTCTCGCGTTGAAACCGGTATCGTTCTCGTGTGATCTGTTTGTGTGGATCCAAAATACTTTGCTGCAAATGGCCTGTAAACAAAAGGTGGCGGGTGGGGTGACAGGGCTTTGGCCAGAACAGCGCTGGCTGTCTCCTGGTGCCTCTGAGGTTGACTTTATTCACTGCTCGTAACTCCAGCCCACACTGCCACAGCCTGCTCGCTTGGCTTGTCCTGTCGTTTGAGCTTGTCATGTTTAATGACTGCTTCTGTAGGGAAAGCATCAATTAAATCTTCCAACCATCTGACTGTTCCCTTCCAAAAAAAACCGCTGCCTCACTTTGCAGCTCTAGACTCGACATCCCACAGTGAAATGAAGCAGTTTGGGGATGCTGGCACCTGCAAACGCTGCTCTTTTGGTGTTGCTGTAGCTGGATAGTGTGGATGCTGCTTGCCCCACGCACCTTTTGGGATTATCCAGAGCTGGACTTGGCTCTGTTTTAAGGCTGCTGGGCCCAACTGTTTTCTGCCCAGCTTAGAGGTTCATTTTGGAGGTGGGCACTCAGCAGCAGCTGCTCTATTGGCAACACCTCAGACTGAGCCGATCGCTTTATTGGCAATATCTTACCTTTGTGCCAGGGGGTGGCTCCTGCTCTGTAGGGTTTGCCTGGTGCCTTCCACGTACCCCTCCTTCTAGATGCTGTTGTGCCCTGCACGGCTGGGCTGGTCACTGGTGGCACTTTGGGGTGGAGTTCGCTTCGCCTGCCCGCCTGCCTTCCCCGCTGCCTGCCCCAACGCAGCCTTTGCTCTGATGCAGGTATTTTGGACACTGCCGTGGTGGATCGGGGAAGGAATGTCCTTTCCTGCTCTAGAGACGGCACCGCCCGTCTCTGGGACTGCGGGAAATCCGCCTGTCTGGGCGTCGTCGCTGACTGCGGCTCTCCCGTCAACGGCATCGCCGTGGGCGCTGCCGACAACTCGCTGAACCTGGGCACGCCTGAAAAAGCTCCTAGTAAGAATCTCTCTCTTAAAATCCATCTTCTTTCCCCTGTCCCAAACTGCTTAGGTTTGTGACAGTAACCCTGAGTGCGTGGCTTGCTGCTCTGTGCCCGTGTACGACCGCTTGCGTCACCAGAACAGAGCGCTCCCGGCCTGCGGAGGAATTGAGCCTTATCCAGCAGTTTAAGACTGGGGGGGGTCTGATTACTGCCCTGCCTTGCTGCATCTGACGTCTTGGGGTCTGGAGGAATGCTGTTAGGAGCTCAGCAGGGGGAGAACAGACCGTTTCGGTTGGAAGGGACCTGTGACTCTAGTCCAACAGCCTGGCCAAAAGTTAAGCGTGTTACTAAGGGCATTATCCAAACACTGACAGGCTTGGGGCATCGCCCACCTCTCTAGGAAGCCTGTTCCAGCGTTTGACCACCCTTTCAGTGAAGAAATGCTTCCTAATGTCCGGTCTCAACCTCCCCTGGTGCAGCTTTGAACCGTGATCCAACCTGTCAGGTTTTGGTACCGTCAGGACTTGCCGTAGCCACTGCCAGAATTAACCATTGTCCTTTTGTCAGGTGAACGTGAGGTTGGGACAGAAGGCAAAATCCTGCTGCTGGCTCGAGAAGACAAGAAACTTCAAGGAGTGGGACTGCAGAGCCGGCAGCCGGTAAGGAGTCCGAGACTCTCAGAAGTACCTGCCTGGGAGGGCGCTCCGAGGTGCTGCTGTAAAATCAGCTCCGGGGCTCCTTCACTTCCATGGCTGCTGCTGCAGCCTCTTGCTTTGTAAGCTCCTGTTCACGTGGCTGTGCAGAGCCCTGGGCTGAGGAATTGAGGCAGGTCAGAACTCGCCTAGATTGGGTAAACTGGTTGGCGTTAACCCAGCTCCCACAGAAAGGGACAGAACCAGACTGGAGGCCGGGGGGGGCTGCTCTGCCTGCCTTTGGCCGAGGTCCTGCGCTGCATGCGTGTTCCGTGGAGGAGAGACTAAAACCTGGTGCCACAGAGCGATGCTTTCTCCTTCCTGCTGGTCAAATTTGTACGTGGGGGGTTGAGGAGTAAGAATCTCTCACTAATTTAACCCACGGGTGGGGATGGCTGTTTAAAGAGTGACCAGTAGATGTCCTGTGGGACCCGTGGGCTGCCTCATCCAGCCAAGAGTAAAATTGCTGTTTATTCTGGCGGGTGTTTTCAGTAGCACGTGGAGGGAACCTCAGGTGGTCACCGATCCATCTCCCTCCTCTTGGCAAAGGGCGGCGGCGCTGGGAGATCGCCGGTACTGAAGGTCTTGTCAGGCCCACCCTGGGCAGCGGGGCAGGAGCTCCTGGTGACGGAACTGCTTGTGGTGTGGGTGGCCGGTAGAATTTGGGGGGGAACAGCTATGCTCCCCAAGGCTGGCCGGTGTGATGGTGAGGACCCACCTGGAAGAAGCTCGCTGCTTCTGTGACGATGACTGCTCTGGGAGGAAGGAGCGGGCCTGGCCAGCCTGCCGTGGTCCCGCTGCTCCGCGGGTGCCTGAAGATCGGCCTGAGCTCAGCGTCGGCTCGCCTGTCACCGTACCACCTCCTTTCTCCGAAGGAAACCCGGGAGCTTTGCCTGATGGCTCTGTCTCTGCAAAGACTTGGTGAAACCGATGCTGGAGGGTTCTCTCCCCCCGTGTTTTGGAGCGGAGCTGAGGGGTTATTAACCCAGCTCTGGGGTTTGCCGCTTTGTGCCGTGACTCGTGGAGGCGACTGTGTGCCGACTTCTGACTAAATGATTGCTTCCAGCTCCTGGGTGTCCCGTGTCCTCACCTGTGGGTGTCTAACACTTGCATTTTTCCTGTATTCCCAGGTGTTCCTCTTTGTCGGGTCTGACGCCTTCAACTGCTGCACATTCCTCTCAAGCACCTACATCCTCGCAGGGACTCAGGATGGGAACATCTATCAGCTGGACGTGAGAAACACAAAGTAAGCGCCTGGGGCTGCAGGTATTTGAAGGACCGCTGGGTTTTGGGCTGGGAAAAGAGAAGCAGGGTGAGGGCGTTTGCAGACAGTGCCCCCTCTGAAGGGTGGCTGCAGCCCAGGCCGTGGCACCGTGAGCTTCTGAGCCCCTTGCAGCCTTTGAGAGAGCTGGGGAGGGTCCTTTTGCTAAGGTTGGTGATCTAATGGGATGTTCTCTGGAAAGACAATAGACTCTGTGCAGATTCCTGAAGCGACTTGAAAGCTTTTCAGTCTTGATGTGTGGCCGGGGGTGCTCTTGGCGTAGCCTTACCTCTGAGATTTGTTCTTTTTTAAACTATGTAGAGAAAAATGACGCCCTCCTTCACCCATAAGACTGAAGCGTCTTGGTGAGATCTTGCTCTACCCTGATCCTCGTTCCAGCGCAGGACTGGAACTGTCACTGAGGGCAAGGGCTGCTCTAAATGGGTTTTCACTGGTGTCAAAGGCAAGTTTTGAGCTGGGGGGCAGCCGGGTGGTGCATTCCTCCTTCAGTGTTCGCATGTTGGAATGGGCCCTTGGCTCCAGACCATAATACTCACCCCTTGTTCCCATTCCATTTTCTAGCGCTCCCATCCAGGTCATCCACAGGTCAGGAGCGCCCGTGCTTTCGCTGCTCCCCTACAGAGACGGGTTTGTTGCCAGCCAAGGTAACTCAAGTGCTGTGTTGTGCCAGTAGAAATTGTGTAACCGAATTGAGGAGTTTTTGTGGGGTTTGGGGCGTTGCCCTCTTGCGTACAAGTGCTGGCTGGGCAGGGGCCGAGGCCAAAAGGGGGATGTAGTAGGAGCGATACCACACAGTTGCTTTTTGCCTTCTGATTTTCTTTTTTCCCCCCTCTGTCTTCCTCCAACAGGGCCTCTTAAGTTCCCTCTCGATGGTTAGAGCCTTTTCCTGTCCCTCTGACATCCTCCCAGCACTTTTCCCTCTTCCTGGGGGCTCCGTACCGTGTCTCTGGTGGGCCTGTTAGTGCTGTTTGTGATTATTTCACTCATTGCCTGATGTTTCTTCCTTGCTTGGTATCTCTTCTGCTCGTGTAGGTGACGGAACCTGCTTTATCCTTCAGCAAGACCTCGACTATGTCCTCGACCTCACAGAAGCTGACTGCGACCCCGTGTACAAGGTAGGGAGTGCAGCGGGTTGCCCGAGATAAAGGGTGCAGGGAAAGGGGGACGCCAAGTAGCAGGCAGCTGCCTTTATCTCGGGATTGGGCAGCCCACACAACGGGATCCTTCACACAGTTGACTTTAAGCTTTTTTTTTTCCCCCCTAGCTGAACATTTTAATAGTTTGCATAAACAAATCTTCTGTGGGATATGGTGACGTCACCTCCATCGTGCGGGAGCAGGAGCGAAGCGGTGGAGTAGCTTTGCTGCTGGGAGTAGCTCTGGCTGAACTGTGTTTCTGTAAAGTGGGAATTAATTGTGCCGGGAGGATCATCGGGGTACAAGCAGCCGCCGGCTGTGCAGCACTGCCTGACCTGTCCCTGCGGTGGCTTGAGACCAGAAAATGGGGCGGGTTGTGTTTCCAGGCGTCCTGCGGTGCTTGCGCAGGCCGGGGAGGGTGGCCTGGGTTCCCAGCCTGGTGGTGCTGGTGGGAACGAGCTGTTGTTTTTAACCCATTCCAGCTCCATGGCGCAGTTCTCCCTCTCTTAGCCAACACACCCCCTCGAGATTAACACTCAGCCTCGCGCAGAGGCTGAGATTTGACCTGCACGACTCGTTGACGTGAGCAAAACACGAGAAAAGTGTGGAAAAAGTCGTGGGTTTTTTTTTTTTCCCTTTCGGATCGAACAGAGGAACTCTTGTGTGAGCACTTCCCTGCTGCCTGAGCTCCTGGTGAAATGTTGAGCTGTCCTTTAAAACCTGCTAGTGCTGTTTCAGGAGATGCTCTCCTCCTCTTCCCAAAAGAAAAGCCGATCTCTTGAGAATTCTACTTTGAACTGTCGCTTGGGAAATACCGTGCTTAAATAACATTTTTTTTATTTTGTCTCCCTTCTTTTTCAGGTAGCTTCTTGGGAAAAGCAAATTTACACGTGCTGCAGAGACGGGATAGTGAGGAGATACCAGCTTTCTGACATTTAAGTTTTTGGACTGGCCAAAGAGCGGAGAGAGGTGTCAAAGTCGCTCTTCCAAGCTTATTTCCCTGTACGGCGGGTCGGAGCGGGGCCCGGTGGTGACAGCGGGGCTCTGTACGGAGGTTTCTGGTGACGTGTGATGTTTCTTGCTGCGACACAACTTTAACGTCTCGAAGAACTAAAAATTATGAGAGAGGATCTTGTGTTGTAACTCTTTTTTCTCTCCCTCACTGCTGGAAAACTGCTGTTTCGGGGAGGAAAAAATAAAAATAAATTGGGGGCGGGGAGGGGTGAAGGCGACGGGGCGGCGTGGAACAAAACAACGGCTTTGAGGCCGCCTCTGTGCAAAATAAATTTTCCAAGCAAACTTATTTGTAAAAAGAATAAAACCCCCCTGAGATGGAGGAGGCCGCAGTGTGTAAGCGCGCGGGGCGAACTACAGCTCCCAGCGTGCCTCGGGCGGCTGGGACCGGAAGTGCTTCCACCTCCGCCCCCGGCGTCCGTAGCAACGGGGCAGCCATGGAGGGGGACTACTACGCGGTGCTGGAGCTGGGCCGCGGCGCCACCGGCGCCGACATCAAGGCGGCGTGAGGGGCTTTGGCCTTGCGGGGGGGAAGCCCCGGGGTTGGGGGGCGGCCTAGGGGTGCGGACGGTGCTGGTGGGGCTTGGCCGCGGCTGCCCTTTGCCTCCTTCCCCGCTCCCTCCCTCCTCCACAGCGGGGGCCCGAGGTGGGGAAAGGGCCTGGGGGGGAGCAGCCTGGGGTGGGGGATTCCTGGCGCTGCGAGGCTGGGCTCTCCCCTTCTTTTCCCTTCGTAGCTATCGGAGACTGGCCTTGAAGAACCATCCTTTAAAATGCCGGGAGCCCTGGGCGCAGAAGAGGTTCAGGCAGCTGGCGGAGGCTTACGATGTGCTCAGCGACCGTAAGTGGGGAGATGGTTTTCTTCCACGGAGTTTAGGGGTAGGAGGGGGCTGGACAAGGGGTGAAGCATCTCTGAGGTGGCCAGAGGCTTGCTGAGGTCTGAACCACCTTCCCCTGCCGGTCGCTGGCGTGGCCAGGGAGGTGGCATCACCTGCGACCCACAGCCAGGTTGAGAGCTGGCGTATGCTCCTGCTTCCATCCCACCTAGTGCTGTTCCCAAGGTGGCGAGGAACCTCCATCCTACCAAAGCCCGGATCTCAGGTTCTCCCCCAGCGCGGGAGAGCATGGCCATCCCCAACTCCTCCTTGTTCCCTAAGCCATGAAGAAAGGCATCTACGACAAGTTTGGAGAAGAGGGGCTCAAAGGCGGCATCCCCTTGGAGTTTGGTGGCGAGAACCCCTGGACAGTCGGCTACGTGTTTCACAACAACCCTGACAAAGTCTTCAGGGAGTTCTTTGGCGGAGACAACCCCTTTGCAGGTAGGTAGGGGGGCTCTGGGGGGTGGCCCAGCCCTGCTTGTGGCTGCTGGGGTGCCGTGGCCACCGCCAGCTCGGAGCTTTAAGCTTTACGGGGATGTTGCCCTGCCCAGCTACTCTTGGGTCCCCTCTGGGGCTGCTGGTCCTGGTGCTTGGAGGTCAGATCCTGACTTCCCCCCAGTCTCAGGTGGGCGAGAAGCCTGGGGGCGCGCGTTCAGGCTGTCGGCCCTCCTCAGCTACCGCTGCGACCCTTTTCTTGGAGGATTTCCATTAAAAAGAAGGGTCGGGTTGGCGAGGCTGAGCAAGGCGAAAACGCTCCCGGGTGGAGGAAAGTGGGCCCAGGCAGAAGCTGGAGGAGGAAGGTGGGCCCAGGCAGAAGCAGAGGGGAGGTTTCTGGGTGGCATATTTAGAGTCTGCAGCTTCCACAATAAGGAGACCCCAGGAGATCCCCCCCCAACCTCAACTGCGTGCGGTGACCCCCCCCTCTGCTTGCTCACGCAGAGTTCTTTGCCGAGGACGGCTCGGAGTTGGTCCTGCCCTTCGGAGGGCTGCGAGGACGAGGAGCGATGAAGCAAGACCCCCCCATCGTGCGGGATCTGTACCTCTCCCTTGAAGACCTGTTCTACGGCTGCACCAAGAAGATTAAGATCTCCCGCAGGGTAGGGGCGGTGGGGGTGAACTGGGAGGGTGTACTCGGCAGGAGGGGGGGGAAATCCTCCCTCGGTATTTCGGCAGCAGAGCCGGAGGCTTTAGGGCTGGTCCCGCTTGGGGGTCTCGGCAGGCCACGGCGCCGCAGGGAGGGATCTGAACCAACCCCCGCCGAAACGCCGGCAGGATCCGAACCGCTTCCCTCGCCTCCTGGCTCAGCAAAGGGAATTCGGCACGAGGGGTGATGCGAAAGCCGGCGGGAAGGAAGGGCTGGTTTTGGAGGCGGGGTGGGGAAGGAGCACGGCGTTGCCTGGGCGCCCACGAGCTCGCTTTCACGCTGGGCTGTGTCTCCTTTGCGCTCTCAGGGACCTGCATCCCCCCCTCTCGCTGTCCCAGTCTCCTCGTCGCAGCCCTGAGCTGCTGCTCCTCGGGCTGATCCCGTTGGTACCCGCAGCCGCTTTGCTGTGGAACACGAGCAGCTGCTCGAGCGGAGCAGGCGTAACCCTCTTTTTGGGCACCTCGGGGTCATGGATCGCCCCCCTGTGTTGTCCCTTGCGGGGACGACAGCCCTGTGGAGGAGCTGGGGGTGCTGGTGGGTGAAAAGCTGGACATGAGGCAGCAACGGGCGCTGGCAGCCCAGAAAGCCAACGGCCTCCTGGGCTGCACCCAGAGCAGCGTGGCCAGCAGGGCGAGGGAGGGGATTCTGCCCCTCTGCTCCGCTCTGGTGAGACCCCCCTGCAGGGCTGCGTCCAGCTCTGGGGGCACCAGCACAAGACAGACACGGAGCTGCTGGAGCGGGTCCAGAGGAGGCCACGAAGATGCTGAGGGGCTGGAGCAGCTCCCTGTGAGGACAGGCTGAGAGTTGGGGGTGTTCAGCCTGGAGGAGAGAAGGCTCCGGGGAGACCTTAGAGCGGCTTCCAGTGCTGAAAGGGGCTGCAGGAGAGGTGGGGAGGGACTCTTGGTCAGGGAGGGTAGTGATGGGACGAGGGTAACGGTTTCAAACTAAGGGGGTAAATTCAGACTAGATATAAGAAGAAATTTTTCACAATGTGGCTGGTGGAACACTGGCACCGGCTGCCCCGAGAGGTGGTGGAAGCCCCATCCCTGGGAACATCCAAGGTCAGGCTGGACGGGGCTCTGAGCACCCTGATCCAACTGAAGGTGTCCCTGCTCCCTGCAGGGGGGCTGGAATAGATGGCCTGGAAATGTCCCTTCCAACCCAACCCATTCAGTGACCAAGCTCTTCCAACCCCCTCATCCCCCCCCCCAGGTGATGAATGAAGACGGGCAAACGAGCACCATCAGAGACAAGATCCTAACGATTGACGTGCAGCCGGGGTGGAAGCAGGGCACCAGGATCACCTTTGAGAAGGAAGGAGACCAGGTAACGGCCATGGCCTGAACTTCTGGCCCGGGTTTCCTTGAGGCCGACTCCGCACTCTGCAGGTTTCCCGCTGCCGGGGACAGTGCGGCTAATGAAGCGATTCAGCGTTGTTGTGCTTGGAAATGCTCGAAGGAGCCCTTCCTGCCTGGATTTTCCGTAGGAAAGATAAAGAAAAATGATTGAAAGGGGTGTTTTTTCTGCCTGGCATCACCCTCGCAAAACCCAGTCTGATTTCTCTTGGCTTAGCAGGAGATTTTTATCAAAGACTCGTTTTTTTCCTTAAAGGAAGAAAAAACCTTTCCCTTCTCCGTAGCCAGCTCAAAGCAGTGACAACGGGGCAGGCATTGGTGTTGCCTTTCCCTGCGTGAAATCATCTGTGTTCCCATTTCCAGGTATATTTTTTCTTTTTCCCCTTGATTTTTAGGGCCCAAATATCATTCCAACTGACATCACCTTTGTTGTCCAAGAGAAACTCCACCCGAGGTTTAAAAGAGCCGGCGACAACCTCATTTACGTCGCCACCATCCCCCTGGGAAAGGTGAGGAGCCCAGCGAGGGGCCGGAGCCCACCTTCCCCTTGCCCTCTGCGACTGCCAGCGTAGCTCCGGGTCCCGCTCCCTCCCTCGCAGGCCCTGATCGGCTGCACGGTGGAGGTGAGGACGCTGGACGGGAGGCTGCTGAACATCCCCATCAACGACATCGTGGAGTAAGTGCCGGGGGGCAACGGGCTGGTGGGCTCAGGTGGTCGGATGGGGCTTTTCCACCGAGCTTGGTGGCCAAGGAGGTGAACGGGCACTTGGGAGGACCCTGAGGAACCCCAGGCTTGGCCTGTTCCTCCTCGGCAAGAGCTTCCCCAGCACCCCTGAGTTACTGGAGCGCTTCAGAAGCTTTTCCAGCAGGTTCAGCTCCTGGAGGAGGAGAATTCCCACCTTTTCTGGTTGGGGGCTGTCTTGCTGGCAGTGGAGGCAGGCAGAGGGCATGGTGTGGCGGGAGTGGAGGACAGGAGTGAGATGAGGGCTGGGCAGCACAGCCTGCAGGGACCACGGGGGGCAAAGAGCAGGGACAGCCCCCCGGCTGAAGCTGGAGGAGCAAAGTTGCCCTAAGAAGCCCCCTCAGAAGCGGGGCTCGGTGCCTTGGCCGCCCCCACCCGTGTCCAGGATCACCCCACGCCTCCTCTCAGCCCCTTCCTTTCCTTTGGCAGCCCCAAGTACTGCAAAGTGGTGCCGGGGGAGGGGATGCCGCTGCTGCGGGACCCCCGGCGCAAGGGTGACCTCCTCATCTATTTCAACATCTGCTTTCCCAAGAAGCTCACGCCGGACAGGAAAACGCTCTTGAGAAGCGCCCTCCTGTCCTAGGGGACGCCGCCCTTCCCGGTCCCCTCCCCCCAATAAAGCTCTGGAGCCAGCGCTGTGACTGGGCAGAGGTTGTCCCAAAGGCTGGGGACCCTAAACCCCGGGATCCCCCCGAACCACGGCACCCTTGAGGCTCTTTCCCCTGAGACTCGGCTCCCTCGAGCTTTCCGGACTCCGCTCTGTAGCTGCCACCCCACAGCAGCGGCCCCCCGGCCATGGGGAGGGCGATGGCGGATTTGGGGGGCTGGAGTCCTCCCAGCTCGTGCTCGGGAGGCTCATGGGTTGAGGGTGACTGTGGTGAGGGGAAGACCAACATGGTGGAAGAAAAAAGCCCCCAGGGTCTGGCAGCTGCCATCCCCTTCGGTGTCGGCGAGCGAGGCAGCACCGGGAAGGTGGCGATGGCTGCGCCGGGCTCAGAGGGCCAGTGCCCGTGGCCATCAGGGCTCTGTTTTGGCTGCTTGTAGGTGACCAACATCCTGAGGAACAAGGGCAGGAACTGGCCAGAGATACAGAGCCGTGGTGGAATGTGTGATGACGGGGCACCAGCTCAGCCCAGTTCACCACGGCGCTGCTCTGGGGCCCGGCGTGGGCAGCAGCAGCTGTCCCCGGGGGGGTCCCTGGGGCCTGCACCCCCCCTTTCCAGAGCCCAAGGGAGGGACTGGGGGCAGGAGGGGACAAAAAGCCAGGGTGTTGGTCCTGTCTGGGAGAGGCACCACTCGGAGTTTCAGGGGCTCCGGGCCCCGGCTCGCTTGGCTGTGGTGACAGTCGCCCCCCTTTTCCATCCACGTGGCCTCTGCAAACCCCATTTTTCGCCCCGCAGCCTTTTTGGGGACAGAATGGGAGAAAAATCTGAGTTTCATCTCCCCCCGCTGTGGCATCGGTGAAACCGAGCTGAAGGCACAGAGGGAGCTGCCTGCCGGCTTCGGCCTCCCCTCCTCTTCCTCTCCCTGGCTGGGCCCCTAGGGTGACCCTGCTGCCCACCGTGGGTGCCACGGCCCCCCCGGGGAGGTGCGAGGGCGGAGGTTGGGGTCCCCTTAACTGCAGGGGTTGGGGGGTGGTTGTTGACCCCACTGCATGGAGGGGCTGGGGGAAGGGGGGACCCCCTGCCTGAACCCCCCCCCCTCAGGGCTGGGGCAGGTGCGAAGAGGATGGGGGGGCCTGGGGATGGGGGGCCCCAGCACAGCCCCGGGGGTCTCGCCTGCTGCTGCGGGGCTCGTAACGGGGACAGACTGGGAGGGGGCGCGGGGTGCTCCGGCGCCGCGGGCCGGGAAGACCGGGGTTCGAGACCCGGTAGCGGCGGGAGGGGCATCGGGAGGACCCGGGTTCGAGACCCGGCAGCGGCGGGAGGGGCCTCGGGAGGACGCGGGTTCGAGACCCGGCAGCGGCGGGAGGGGCCTCGGGAGGACGCGGGTTCGAGACCCGGCAGCGGCGGAACTGGCCTCGGGAGGACCCGGGTTCGAGACCCGGCAGCGGCGGGAGGGGCCTCGGGAGGACCCGGGTTCGAGACCCGGCAGCGGCGGGAGGGGCCTCGGGAGGACCCTGGTTCGAGACCCGGCAGCGGCGGGAGGGGCATCGGGAGGACCCGGGTTCGAGACCCGGAGACATCAGCGAGGGTCCCGTCCCCCCCCCTCCCATGAAGTAGTGGTGGTGGGGACTGTGTGGGGCCATCACCATGGCATCAAGGCTGCACACCCCATCGTGAGCAGACGAGCCCTCTTTGGGGCTGGGGGTGCCTCCCGCATGGAGGGGGGGTGGCAGTGCTTGGCACGAGGAGGTGGCACATGTGGCCGTGAACCCCCGCACCCGGTTTTGATGTTTTTTTTTTCCCTTAATCACAGAACCCAGCTCTGCTAAAGCCGCTCCCTGACAGCACATGGCACTTGGGGAAGCTTTGAGATAAAGCCTGGTTTGCTTTTTCCAGCAGCACCCCTGGAAGAATGACCCTAACCCCCCCCAAAAAAAAACAGGCGAGGGACCCCCAAGCCCGGCTGTGATCAGACCCCATAGGGGTGGTTTATTGGAAGCATCAGTAAGGGATGACAGGAACCGCCCCAGCCCCCAGCCCTCGACTCATCCCGCCTGCCCACAACCACTTGCCTCGCTCCTGCCGCCGCTGGGACGTGACGCTCTTCCCAGCTGCAAAACCCAGAAACCTTTTTTTCTTCCTTCCTAAACTCCTCTCTGGAAACCTCTGTTCTCCCATGGTCCTCCACAAACAAACAGCGTCATTTCTCCCCCTTTCCGTTCCCTCGTCAGTCCCTCTCCGGGGGGGAGGGTCCCCACTAGGCTGGGGGGGTGGCTGGGCGGCATCGCTGCTCCCTCGCTGCTTCGTCAATTAATATAATTTACTCTTGTGTCTCGCCAACGCTGACGAGAGGGGCCGGGGTGTGGGGGGAGGTCAGGATCGGGCCGGCCAGGCCAGCACCGCGGCGCGCTGCAGCTGCTCGTAGGAGAGGAACATCACCACGTTCCAGGAGCCGAGTCGCAGGAAGGAGGGGACGAACCTGCGCCGGGAAAAGCAGCGCTGGAGGGGGACATCCCTGCGGTCCCCAAAGCCCTGCCCGGTGCCCCGGTGGCAGCAGAGGGGTTGGGGCGTTTGGGGTAAACCACACGCCGGTGTCTGTGTGTGTCGTTGGGCCAAACTCACCCCTTGTAGAAGCCGGCGGGGCCGTCCTGCATGAGCAAGCCCAGGAGGCAGCTGAGCACGTTCCGGTACTGCCCGGGGCTGGCGTTCATGTACCGCGTCTTCACCACATCCACTGGCGACGCCACCACCGTGGCGCAGAAGCCGGCCCCGAAGGCGGCCACGAAGTGACAGGGGACGTTGTCTGCGGGGGCAGAGCCGAGGGTTGAGGTTCGTCGGGACAGGGACGATGCCTGGACGCATCTTCCCTCCCCCCATCCCCGCCCTACACCACCCTCACCTGTCATCAGCTGCGCCTGCAGCAGCGCGTCCTTGATGAGGTCGTAGGTGACGAGCTCCCCGCAGTTGACGATGGCGTTGCGGGTGATGTTGGGCAGCGTCCCTGGGCAGGAGCGGGGTGGCGTTGGGGGGGTGGGGGTGGCGCTCACGTCCCCTCCTGAAGCACCCTGCGTGGGTGCTCCGGCCCTGCTGTCCCCTGTCCCCATCCTTGTCCCATCCATCCCTGTCCCGCCCTACCTCTCCAGAGCCCGCGGACGCCCTCCTCCCTGGCGATGGTGCGGTAAGCGTCCACGGTGCCGCTGTACCGGCGGGCGCCGTCCGGCAGCGCCCCGTTGGCCTGGAACCGTACCTTGACCACGTCGGTGGGCTGGGCGCACGTCACTGCCACCGCCCCCGTGGTGCAGCCCGCCAGCACCCGTGCTGCCAGTCCTGTGCCTGGAGAGGGCAGGTGCTGGGACCCCCCAGTCCTGTGGGGACCCCCCTTCCCCAGCCCTGCAGGGACCCCTGGCCTTGTGGGGATCCCGGGGCAAGTGGCCTGGGGTGCATCCTGGGGTGGGGGTGGGTGTCTGCTCCCCAGGGTGGGGTGTTCACCCCGGGGTGGGCTGTGCCCCGCCATGAGAGGGTGAGCCGGGA